>NC_056733.1:362730555-362978055 GCF_019279795.1 Protopterus annectens
TATGAATACATGGTTAATATTCACTTTTTATTGAATCAGAAATCACTGAAAAAAAATCATTGAATACTCATGTTGTTGGAAACACATTTAATCAAATAAAATGTCATATGTAAACTGTAGAAAGGTATAATTAATCACTGCTGGTATGATTTAAGATGTTGGTCTAGTAGGAATTACAAATAAATTTAGCCCTGAGCATCATTTACACTTTTCCAGTGCACACCATCAAGTTTGATCCGCGTCTTTAGGAATGTGTGAACAAACAGTGATTCACTATGTGTGATGTTTTCTCTATTTCTGTGATAGTGCATCCATGTAAATAGTATATATAAATAAGGGGATGTGATGTGCCAGGGGCTTGCCTCCCCTGCAAAAACAAACATTTTTTATTTTATTTTATTTTACGCATTTTAGTTTTCTTTACTGGGTTTGTCATACTGTGTTTAGTCAAAAAAACCTTTTCAGCATGGGCCTGAGAAGAAAAGTTCCCACATATTAATAATATTTTTAAACAGACATTCAGTAATATACATAAGACTTTAAGTAATACAAATTAACAATTACACATTCATTTACTAATTAGATTGCATTCATATGAAAGAAGAAGCAACTATTACAATATTAAAGATACCCAACCACTGAACATTGAGCATTTGAAAAGGTGCATCAGTGGAATTGTCAAATAGATAGTCTATTTAAGAGTATTATAAGTCTATAATCAGTGCTTTGAAATTCAAAGAAATTAAGGTGAAGGAAGTAACTGTAGGGCAGGAAATGTTAATATTGTAGTTAAGAGGTGGGGTATAAAGCAGGCTGATAGATAATTTTATATGTGGATATCATAAGGTTATACTAGCAGTATAGAAGAGGGGGTGAACAGTGTCACAAAACTTGTATATGACAGGGAGATGGTAGTAAAACCATTCAGGCATTGGTTAAAACTGGTTGTAGGTTCATAGGAATCTGAATGACAAGAAATGGTCTGATGATATGACAAGCAAGATAACCATGGCATTTATCGTGAAAATATACAGGAAACGATCCACTAATCTGATAGCTGAAGTTTTTGTTGCATTTTACATGAGGTTGCATTCTGAATGGATTTCAGTGGTAGTGGATTGTGGTCCATGGTTTACAATATTTAAATATAGAGAGCCATCTGCATCATTAGATGATTTACTTACAGTGATTTTTCTGTAGACCATAAAATTGTATTGGGGGTAGCATTGCATTAAGTTGTTAATGGCTGGGCAACTTTCTGGCTTATAGAGAAGATTTGAGTTTTATATATAGTTAGCTCAGAAGTATAGTTGGTTCAACCAGTGCTCTGCTCTGGTACAACAAAGTATTGCTCTCCCCCTTCAGCTATTCAAGTAAAGATCAAAAACAAAGAAAATGTCCACTCCTTCTACACAACACACCCCCTCCTTCCTACCTCAGCCAATCAAGTCTCATTTTTGTTTGCCCTGACCCTTCTTCCTATTATTTTAGTGAAAAAAAAATACATTTTTTTTTCTTTTAAACTGTAGCAGTTGCTACAGTTTATAACATGCGATGAGAACTACAGCACTTAGGTCATAGTTTAAAGAAGAAACACATTTTTCATCTTTTAAATTGTAACAGACTGCTTGCTACAAATATAGAAAGAAGCTGATACCATTTATATCCCGTATGGAGATCTACAGCACTCAGGTTTGACTGCAAATGCAACACTGGCATAGATTAAGGAATGATTGGGATCTGTTGATCTTGCCACCCAACACTTTGCATCAAGAGCAGTTGCACTGTTCACCCTGCCCTAGCTGTGCTACTGGGTTAGCTGAGAAAGAGCTAAATGATGTGATAGATTTAACCAGTTTAATTGTTTGAGGTCTAGGCAGTGGTGTTTACTGTTGTCATAGATTATTGCAAATGTTGCTGTTTTATTATAACATTGATGATGTTCGGATAGGTGTGAGACTTAAAGGTTAGTGAAGATTGGAGCAGCACAAAGGAGAGATGGCAGTAAGAAAGAAGAGCTATACATCTTCTAGCTATGTCAGTGAGGTAAGTTTTTATTTTGTATAATATAGCTATGTCAGTGAGGTAAGTTTTTATTTTGTGTAATATATCTAGTTGTTGATGATTTTTTTTAACCAAGTGTGATACATTGCGGCCGAATTTCAACTAGTCATCTATAATGACACCTAATAATTCTGTGGAGTTTACTTGATCTATCAAGCAGTTGTTGGCCAATGTGACAGTAAATCATGCATTTTGGTAGAAGTAAACAGCAGTGATTTAATTTTTTAGGGTATAGTAGCAGTTACAAATTATTTAGCTATGTTTCAGTGGCTAAGAAGAATTGTTGTATAAAGTTTTGGAGTTAGGAGAGAGATTTGGCTGAACAGATTACAGTACAGTCATCATCATATTGAATGAGGGTAGCATTTTTGCAGCAGTGTAAAGGTCATTGATGAATACTTTTGAGAAGTATGGGGCCTGCTATAGATCCTTATGGGACACCAATGAAAAATGTAGAAAAATAATTTTTCCGTTTCACTGCTTGCACTGTTTCTGAGAGATAGCAATGGAACCACTGCAGTGAAGAACTGGTGGGCAATAGGGATGAGAGTTTATGTAATAGTTCTCATGGGAGACAGTATCAAAAGCTTTTGCTAAGTTTAGGAAGATGGTGGAGATTAGGATTCCTGACTTTCTCTGTGTGGTGGCAATATTAACAAAATGTGTCAGTAGTATTGCTGTGATGAGTATGGAAGTTGTGCTGGGTTGAAGATAGCTGGTTAAATTGTAGATGGCTGAAAAAGTTGTGTATGAATACATTTTTTTTAATATTTTTGTTAATGTTAATAAGGTAGCAATTGGCCTAGACTGAAAGATCTGCATTGATTCCACCCTTGTGCAGTAGAATAATGAATGATTTTTTTCATTGCAAAGTGACGTTATTTTTGCATATAGATTACTTTATCAGAATTGAAACTGGATATGTAATAGCCTCAGCTGATATTTTAAGATGTTTGCCAGCTAGATTGTCAAGGACAGTTGTTGTAGGCTTTCATTTTTTGAGATATTTCTTGGACAGTATCTGTAGGAACTATTTGGAAGAAGAAATGTTAAAAGAGATCATTTGACTGAGCAGGTACATCAAGAGATTGATTAGTCACCTGGGTGGTTAATAGCTATGCAGTCCATATAAAGTGGATATTAAATTGTTTGGCTAAGGAATTATTTTGTTCATGTTTGATGGTGTTGGCTATGTAGCTTGTTCTGGATTTAGCAGTTTATTAATTGAGGCCCAGAATGGATTTGAGTTATTACTGAATATGTTTTGACTGGTTGAGTAATAGGCTTTCTTGTATTTGGTGCTAAGTTGTTTTGTTAGGTTTCTTGGCTGCCTGTATGCTAGTGAAGTGGGAGCTGTTTCATTTTTGTCCAGCTCTTACATACTTTGTCTGTTTCTTGAGTTTTTTAGTTGCTAAGGATAGCCATAGGACAGGGTTTGCTTTGAGTCTTTTTATTTTGTGTGTGTGTGTGTGTGGGGGGGGGGGGGTTCAAGAACACCTAGGAAGATTTTATTGAACTCAGAGAAAGCATAATCTATGGGGAGAGTCGTTAGTGACTTCCAGTTAAGGAGATTTTTATTTTGTTGCTTTGGTACCTTATGGTGTAGATTGGTAAGTGATCGCCTTGGCTGCCTGACAGAGTTCCATGGGATGATGTTTTATTTAGAGAGGATGTTAGGATCCAGTCAAGGGTTTATTGTCTGGCTGTGGCTTTGTTATATCTAGTTGGTGTTGTTACAAGTTTGATGAACTTGTACAGATATATATTACTGGCTGTATTTTCAGATTGTATGTGATGCCACTCTATAATGATATCACCCAGTATTATGGCTTCATGAGGATTTTTGAGAAGGCCCAGAAGAGAATATCTTCCAGTGTTTAGCATTGCTACATGGGGTATGCATGATTGTGATTGTCTTTTGAGTGTTTCTTTTTAGCGTGGTTAGCAGGATTTCTCAGTTAGAGAAAGTTGGAAGGCTGTGGGGGAAACAGAGATTTTTAGTGTGCTTTTTTAGAAAACAGCAATACTGTCATTCTTTCTATTGTCTGTCTCTATTGTTATTATGTTATAGCTTGGAGTGGGAGTTTCTTCATTTTTTTTGTTTGTTTCCTGGCATAGCCAGGTTTCTGTGGTAACTAAGATATCTGGAAAATGTACTGCTATCCACGCATGCACTTCAGGAAGTTTGTTATAAATACTTTATAAGCTGGTATGGAATATATGAAGCCCAGATTGAGACTGTGGGTGAGGTGATTGTGATAAAGGAGCTGATGGGGATATTCTGTCTGGTACCAGAATATGCTGTTTGGTCTGGGTTTTAGTGGATGTCACTGCTAAGGTTATGGAGGTATGATGGTACAGGTAGAGGCATTTTTGCTTGATTTTATGTTTGATACCCAGTTTGTGAGTAAACGGTTGTTGCTTTGGATAATTGTGGTTGAACAATAAGTTATATTATTGCTTGGGTGTGTCTGGGAGATGAGGTTCAGAAGCAGTTTGCTTTGAGGATACAATATAAGAGTTTTGTTGAAATTGTGAGTGTAATTGATAATGGTAAATATTGTGGGAAGAAATAGCCAGGGAATTGTTATGGCTAGGCTTGTATAGACCCTAGGGCCGATAGCCTAGTACCAACCTATGAACCTATGAACCTGGTAAAATGTTACGTGCACGTGTAGGAGCAGAGATACTAGCATGAGGAAATTATGAAAAAAATATTTCTGAAATGTAAGAAATATAACATTTTGAAGGATATAGGATGAGGCTGTGCATAAGATAGAAAGTAGGGAGGGGTTATTTGGGAAAACTGGAGCTTGAAATGTGCATTATAAATTGTGTTTAGCCTGTAGGCATATAGATGGCTTTGAGATATGTGGGTGCTAAGAGAATAAGTGTGGGAAATATTGATATGAATGAGGATGGATTTAAGTGCTGAGGGGTCTGTTAGTGTAGTACAGGTATGGGCAAGGAAGGCTAGTAAAAAATATTGATTTTGCTGCATACAGATACAGAGATATTGAGGGTACATGGGTATAAACAGTATATAGACAGAAAGGGATAAGGGGGGCTGAGAGATATGATAGCGGAAGAGATGAGAATTAAATATTAATTTGATTGTAGTATATGAGAGAAGATCACAGGGATGACTGGAAGGGGACATTTTGCTCATGAATGACTCATATCTACTGCTGAGGAGGGGTTTGAAAAGGACAAGTTATCATGCAAAGTAGTATAGGTGGAAAAGGCTGTTGTGAATGAAGCTAAATGTTAGCTGGAGGATGGTAAATGTTAAAGGAGTATTTGCTCTATTTGACATACTCTAAATGAAATTCAATGAAATGCATTTTTGAAGAAATGTGTTTTCAATTAATTTTTTTCAATGATCAGTGATTCAGTGAAATGAAAAGTTCATTCAATGAGAAGAAATACACACACACACACATATATATATATATATATATATATATATATATATATATATATATATATATGGGTCTACTTGACATGACCGAAATGTCAGTATGATGTGCTGGGTACTGGAAGACTGACAAGTGGATGTGTGCTGGTGACACATTACTTGAGGTTTTGTACTGAGCCATGGTGGTAAAAAGAAAGGTGTTACAATGCAAAGGTGCCAGGTCAGTCCATGTTGTCACTCTAGCCTATGATCCCATGCTTGACTAGTGGTAGAAAGGATAAGATAATGGGCACAGATATCAGAAATGAAGCTTTTTTCAGGCTTGCTGGCCTCACTCTTTCTTATAAAATAACAATAAAGTGAAGATCTTATCAATCCAAGAGAGTCTTGGAATACAGCCACTGCTCCTTTTCAATGAGTTAAGCAAAGGAAGCTTCACAGGTACCTATGAAGCCCCTGGTCACCTACTACCTTATATGTTGTATACTACATTTTATGTTAGTTGTGTTCATTCCTTTAGTTGTATTTCTTGTTTTACTTTCTGTTGTAATCTGAAGAAGGAACTGATGTATGAAATTATGTTTAGGCTACACGTGTATGGTTCTAAATGACAAAAAAGTTTATTTTGAATCTTTTAATCTTTGAATCTGCAGGAGGTGACACAAGCATGCCTTTCTGCAGGGAGGCCATGAGACAAACTAAAGTAATTCTGGAGATGTTATACGTTTTTCTTGCTCTGAAATACCTGAGCATCCCACAGGGTATTGTTTGAGATGTTTGCTTGGGATCTGGAAGTCTAGACTTCCCTGCTCAGCTTGCAACCACAATTATCCTCACTAGTCCAATCTGTTTAGAAAGCATGTGTGTGCTTAAGATAGAAATCTGCCAGTGTAAAACAAATTAAGTTTCTTCTCTGAAATGTTTCAAGGACTTTGAGTTGCAGTGAGGTGTTTCCTCTATGCTTGATGCAACATCTGATCAATAAATGAAGTTTTGTTCTAAAAAGTCTATCAGAAAAAGTAACTTCTAGCAGAGTACTTAATTTCTATACTCATAAATACACATCACAGCAATAAATGAGTTCATAGCCACATCGGCCTCAGTGGCACTGGCATCATATTACAAACACTGCTGTGTTACTAACACTTTGCATGAGCTTTTGATGGTTAAATAAGGCCAGATATGCAGTAGTGGGTAAATCCCTTGACTGCCTGTGTGGCCTGCACTCTTGGCTACAAAAGAAGATGGCATTCTTCAATTCTTCCCATGGCATGGTTGTACTGCTGGCACACCTATTAATGTCATAACGTGCACACAGATGTACAGGAACATATGCATTCACCTTGGGGTAGAGGGAACCAGCATACTGGCTTGTATGTTGTTGTTTGTCTTTTGGCTTTTCCCAGTTAGGGGTCACCACAGCGGAACTCCGGTCCGCTAATGATTGGCAGTAGATTTTCACGAACGCCGAGGTGCCAGCTCGACGTCTAACCTTCAACGAAGGCACACCCATTTATGCATGTCTTTCGAATGCTACCCAACCACGGGGAGGGCATGCAGACTCCACACAGAAGGCACTCCCCGCACTCCAGCCAAGAATCGAATGGGAGAACCTCTTGCTGTGAGGCAACAATGCTACTGCTGCACCACAACTGGGAAACATTAGTTCATTTTCTGCATGGTGTACATGAGAATAAAAGACATATGTTGGGAAAAAAAAACTTGTGCAATCAAATACTAGCCCAGCCTCCAATATCATATATAATCTACTTTCACCTTGCCGCCTACATCAACTTCCTTTATAAAAGCTCCTGCAAACACTAAAACACAGATCACCATTAGTTGATAGCCGTCCAACAAAATACCTCAGATACTGCAGCTGGTGTTGTCACCCACCTCATCTCTGTTGTTATAAACAGGTCAATAGAAGAATCCTATGTTCTGTCCCTTTGGAAAAAAGTCATACATTATTCTATTCCACAAAGATGGTGACTCAATTGAAATATCAAACTTTTGACCTTTAGCTATATTGCCCTCACTGTCTAAAATTCTGGAAAAATGTTTTCACAATCAACTACTGCACTACCTCCTCCATGCACAACTCATCATATCCATCTTGGCCACAGCACAACTTCTGCCTGATTAACCCTCACAAACATAGTCAAGCAAACTGGGAGACAGTGTCAAACTTGTTTGCTCTTTATTCATCTACACTATATCACAAATTAAACTTCTGCAACAAATGTCTTCTCTAGACATACCCCAGATTACTTCCCAGTGGTTCATTAGCTACATATCCAACTGACCTCAGTCTGTAAAATGGCATAATATGCTGCCTCCTTTCTTGCCAGTTATTGTCAGAGTACTCCAAGGATATATTCTTGACCCAACCTAATTTAATGTTTTCATCAACAGTTTGTATACCTCTTCACAGCAAGCACTGATTCAACTCTTATTTACTCTTCAAACAGCCTATTAGATCTTCAACAAATCATACAAAAAAAATTTACTTCCATTGAAAATTAGCTCCACAATGTATAACTACTGTTAAACACCCAAAAAGTTAATTATTCCTTTTTTTCTAAATCCCCCTGTGACAAAGGAGGATACTGCCAGCATAGCTATCTGGAATTTTGTAAATAATTATATGTAATTTGTGAATATCAACGTGATTTATATATGATGCTTGTTTTACAAATGTATAAGAACTGTATGTCATGTGTATATCAAACTGCTGGTACCAAAGTGTGTGTTGAAAAGGGTTTTGCAAAGTGCTGTTTGAAATGTAATCACAGTGTGCCCTACTAGAATAGAACAGAAATGTACATGCACTATTGCAACTGTTTAAATGTATATATTTTAATAGTGGAAACTGGAATACATGAAGTTAACTTCAGAAAAATAGCTAAAATGAAATTACTTTATGGATATGCAATAAAATGTGGCATCTTACAGTTTTTATTGCAGCTACAGATACAGAGTCTGTGTTGAGAAGCTTTCCGTATTGTCTTCAGAGTGAACTAATTGCTACCTCTGAAAGTATGAAGGAATGCAGTTGTTTTCTGACTTCCACATCTGGCAAAGATCTGAGGTCTATGTATTTTCACAGGTAGATGCTAAATACTGCCAGCTTCCAGCAGTGGGGGGTTTCACCTGGGAGAGAGTCAGATGACAAGAAATTATGTCATTCTGGAACCTATCCCAGGAGTAATATTTGAGATATCAATTTGAGAACTCTCTGAGAGAGAGTGCATTCTGTATTCTGCCTTGGATCTGACAACAACAAGAAACATTCATCACACATCTGCCTTGCTCTGCTGAAGTAAGTTACTAGGGAATTGTATAATTATCTTAGATATAGTCAGGAATACAGCAAAGTTTAATTTAGATATTTTTCTTTATTTATTTGAGACTGTCCTGCAATGTTGTTTTAAATGTTTCCTGTGATTTTGAACTCTGATGCTACTGTGAATATATACTGAGTATTTTCTTGTTCTTTTATTATTTATTATTAAATATATTTAAAACACGTATTGTGGCTGATCTGTCTAGAGATACTAAAGTTTTGAGAGTACTTGCATATTTATTGGGTGACACTTTGTGGGTCACTGCTACTAGCCTTGCAATTGCTCAAACTATCTTCTGTATTAATATTAATATTACACAGTAAGATTGGACACCCTTTGTTAATAGCCTTAAAGAAGCTGATAAGGAATTGACTGTTGGCAGTGATAACTACCTTATAGTCTGAGCAAAAGGGGGCATAGCTAGTAAACTTGTTCCTGCCTTTCCCAGGTGTGTGTGTGTGTGTGTGTGTGTGTGTGTGTGTGTGTGTGTGTGTGTGTGTGTGTGTGTGTGTGTGTGTGTGAGTTACTTGGGCAGGGACACAAAGCACTAATTGGACAGAGAGGGTGCTGAAGGTCTTGGCTTGCCCAGTCAGCTGAGATTTCAGCTCTATAACTGTGCCGGTGGGGAGTCTTATTGGGGATCTGGACAAAGAGGGAGAAGCCATCTCCAAACTGACTGTATTCTCTCTGTACTCTTAAGGGAAATTGCACTTGATGCAGAGAGATGCATCTGAAAATAAAGTGTTTGTACCTGTCATCTTCTCAGTGAATGTCCCCTATTGTTGCCAGTGGTGAGGATTGAGGCTCCTTGATTACTGGTCCAGTGGTGGGCCGTCACACCCTCATGCAATACAAAACCAACTTTAAAATAACTTTCTTCAAAAACACAGTAATACAATTGGTTCCATATATGGGATAGGGTGGCCATGGTGGTGCAGCAGTTAGCATTGTCGACTCACAGCAAGATGTTTGCTGGTTCAATCCTCGGCTGGGGTGCCTTCTGCTCGGAGTCTGCATGTCCTCCCTGTGATCATGTGGGTTTCCTCCGGGTGCTCCGGTTTCCACCCAAAGACATGCTGTAGGTGGATTAGACACTCTAAATTGGCCTTAGGTGTGAGTGTGTGTGCCTTCTGTAGAAGGTTGGTTGCCAGGCTGGCAACTCGACACTGTAAAAACTCTACTGTCAATCATGAGCAGACAGGTGATCTGCTGTGGTGACAAAACAAGAAGAAGATACTAAACTACTGGGATGTTAATAGATGTGAACCCTAAATTTCAGCTGGACATTCAACAAAGAATTAAAAAGAAAAACTTATCAGAAACTAGGAATGCTATAACAAACAAATAATTATCTTACTAATAGCGCAGCAATAGTCCTGGCTACTACATACCTCTTACTATCATGAGACACCAATAGTCACTAATCTTCAAGCTACACTAAGAACTAAACTAGAACAATGTTGCATCAAAACTGCAAAATTCAGTGCTAACAAACCTTACAAAACCCATCACAATTCTCCCTAAAATAACTACATTGGTTTGAATTACACCACCATCCCACATATAAGCAGTTACTTGTGACTTATAACATAATATATAAACATTTAAAATGCCCAGCACTAAGCAACATTCATTGTGATTACTACCCCATAGATCACTACGCTCATATGATAAAGAAATTGTCTCCGCCTACAAAACTGATACATCTGCAGAAAATCCACTGTACTCTAGCTGCATTGCCAGATCTAGGAACTCAGTCCCATTTGCAGTGAGGTCCATGTCTAACCTCTATGCATTTAAATCTACACTGAGAGAATTTCTAGCTGAATCTTGGCTTTCTTCCTGCTCTGCACCTAGCTAAACATATATACTCCCTTCCAGCTTCACGAGCTAACTCCATAAACAAAAGCTCTAAGCCCACCACTTAATATGATATAGACATTCTTGCATTTTTGTAGATATAAATATTTACCCGATGTTATACTACTCATTTCCGGTGAGTGCCATCTGCTTAAAATATATATACATTACTAGTCTCCACTCCAATCAACCAAACCAGAGATTATTTAATGTAACCTATTATATCTTTATTTCCTCCTTCTTAGCACCCCCTCTTCTTTGTCTTCTATCTTTTCCAAGCTTAACATATTACTATTTTTCTTTCCCCTCCTTTCCCTCAAATTCAACCATCTAATTCAATATATCCTATGTGTCCTACTACTTTTATATTATAATGTCTTTATCAGATAATCATTCACTTTATTTTTTTCCTACAGTAACTATGTTATTCTGTATATATCTTATGTCTTTGTCAGTATAGCAAAAGCCACGGTGGTGCAGCGATAGCGTTGTTGCCTCACAGCAAGAGGTTCTCCCGTTTGATTCTCGGCTGGAGCGCCTTCTGTGTGGAGTCTGCATGTCCTCCTCGCGGTTGAATGGCATTCAAAAGACATGCGTAGAATGGGCGTGCCTTTGTTGAAGGTTGGGTATTGAGCTGGCACCTCAGCACCTGTAAAAAATCTACTGCCAATAATTAGCAGACCGAAGTTCCACTGTGGCGACCCCTAACCGGGAAAAGCCAAAAGAATAACTTTGTCAGTATAGCAATTTCTTTAATTTCCTATAGCAACTATAGTTAATTGAGTATGTTACATATTCATCTTACATATTACTTATGTATGTGATTTTTCTCCACAGGCCTCCACTGAAAATGAGTACCATTTCCAAGTCAGACTTCCCCAGTAAACACATTTCAATAAATAAAATAAATAAATATTGTAAAGGTAATATTAATTCATTTATTGTTTTCTGACATCTGCTTTATCCTGTTCAAGTTCACTAAGGAACCAGAATGTATGCTAGCAGGCAACAAGCATAAGGCAAGGAAAAAACAGCCCTGGGCAGAAAGCTAATTTAGCCATTAATGCATCTACTCACAATTCACATACACCTAATGATTGACAGTCCTCTAATTGGAATGCCTTTATGATATAGAATAAAATGAAAGACCCTTGTCAAAACCCATGTGAACAAATGGAGGACAAGCGAACTCTGTGCAGAAGGAAGTACATTTGCTGAGACATATCATTTTTGGATGGGACAGTGTAAAGGGAGAATCACCTTTCCCAAGGTGCAACAACCTTTTTAATGAATTATAATGTTGAGGATTATGAGCAGGTTGCTGATCATATCCAGCATTTTATCTGTTTAAGACATGGATGTCAAGAATGTCACCTCAACAGAAAAGCTGAAAAGTAGAATCTAGATTTCCATGTCAAATACACATAATTAAAAGTTATGATCAGGTCACTAATAAATTCATTGCAGTGCATAGAGCTTTACTATTCTATGTTCTCTGAGTTGCAGAAAACAAGTGTAGGTATGTAAAGCGTTTTACTGGCTTTGAATACTGGTAAAGCACTTACCACTGCCAGACAGCTGTTAACCACATAATTTCTTTGTTCAAGAATTCCAAACAAATCCAAAAATAGTCGGAGGACAAAAGATTAAAATCATGAACAGTTTTTAAATATTGCTTTTATGACATTAGTAGAACAAGAAGTTTTGCATCAAGATGCATTTTCTGAAGAATAAGAAGTATGACACTTTAATGTCTGGCATTTTTGATATAACAAATGTATTAATGGTTCACTGAAAAAAATAAAAAAAATTACAATGGACAGAGTAAAACTACAAACAAACTCAGGGACAATTGAGATAGTTAGCAAAGAAAAACAAAACTGTTTTTCCCTCTGTCACAGTTCTTTGCTGGTCAGCATTTTCCTCTGTTAGTCCCTAGTGTGAAACCCAATTATAACAGCACTGAGGGGATACTTACCACCCTTAAGCACAATAACAATCAGGACTCATGTTAAGGAAGCTAAGTTTTTTTTTTTCCAGAAATCTGAGTGTAATCTTGGGACTCCATGTGCTACAAGCAAAAGTTATAGGAGTCAGAATCCCTTGAATGGCTGATCCTTCCCCACAAATAAATAAATAAATACAATTAAAAGTCAATCAAATGCTACAGGATACCACTCGGTGAGCCTGGTTTTGTTCCTTACCCTTAAGAATCAAGGCAGAACAAGAAGTAACATTAAAAAAATGCCATGCATAAACATTGAAGTATCCTGAAAAATATTTCATACACTAGACCTTTTTTATATTTTTACTGTACCTAGCTAAAGCCACCCCAGCAGTTTACAATACATGACAAATCACGGTGCCGTTGATGTCATCCATAAATGATTCATTAGCAGTGAACATATAGAGGATGCAGTTGTGTTCAAATCGTGAAGATTACTCCAAAATCTGCATGCCTAACTGTAACAGCAAAACAATGCAATTGGGTGGTTTTGTCCAGGAACTGTGGCTCTTCTGGTAGCCTACAGGTGTCAATTACTGTTACTGACAAAAGAGATAAAGCAGTGATTAATGTCTTTGCCAGGATTATCACAAAAGGAAAACAGTGAAATGGTCAGCTTCAGCTTCTTATCTTAAGGCACTGACATTTTTAGCAATGGGTAGGGCTCCAAAAAGAAGAAAGTAGAGAAAACATTCAAGAGGCATTATTTAACAACACCTTGTTGAAGAAAAACACCTTAATGCTGGGTTTTACAAGAATGTCGTAAGGAACAATTAGGCTTAGTCTGTCTGAAAAAAAGATAAAACAAAGCAACAGGTTTGGTCAGAGGAGATGTAACTGATCTCCCTTATCTCCCTGGGGACAGTGTAGACACTGTCATCACTAAGAGATGAGATGTATCTACTTTCACAGAATCAGATTAACAGACAAGACAAGCGGCTTCTGCCATCAGTGGACCCAGTAATGCAATGCAAACCTTTCTCTGCCTTATTTTATTGCTTTAGAAGATACAAACACATTTAGTGCACTCAGAGTTTGACAGCAGGAAATAGAATATTTCTGTAATATAGATTTCTTTTTTTTTAATATCTCTAAGCATCAGTTGTGTAATATGCTTACATTAGCCAATCTTCTACACTGGCATTGCTATAAGTGTAATCAACATAGTGTTACACCACATATACCCATATTGTAAAATCTGAAATAATTTAATGAGCCATTGATATGGCTTAATTAAGACTTAATGGGTTTGACATTTCTTTCAGAAGACATAATGCAGGTTTCTTAAAAGATGTGAGGTGTCACTATACATGCACATTTTTTTGTAACATAGCAGTTTCTTCCTCATTTAAGGCTATCAGTTTAATCTGATAGTTTTTTTGATTCTGTTGGTTCTCAATGCCTATTGTTTTAATTTGAGCCAAGTAACTCAACCACTGAGTGCTGTCAGAAAATTAATTTATTTATTTTAATTTAGTTTAATTGATTATTTATTTTTGTTCAATAATGACCACTTACAGGCACAGCTTCGGGGAAACATTCTTACTTAGCAACTATAGAAGTAGAAAATACAAAAAGAAAGCTGTCACTAGACATTATAATATATACATATAATATATATATATATATATATATATATATATATATATATATATATATATAGAGAGAGAGAGAGAGAGAGATACATATATGTGATAATTAAAAAAATAATCAGCTTACAAAAATAGAAGTCCAACATATCAACAGATAAAAACACTAGAATACTATAATGGTGAAAAATTACATAGTTACAGTTTTAGGAAAACATAACTGTTAATCAGGTTAGTGAAATACACACAAATAGCCAGTCAAACAAGTGCCTTTTCTTTCAGAGACAGGTGAGAAACACAAAGACAGGGAGAAAATGTAATCTGTAACCAACCTTTAGGATCATATCCCAGAATCTGGATCTAAAAGTCATCAACACTAACTACTGTGCTGCCATTAGTTTTGTAGGATATGTCTCTCAGCATCTGGATGTACATGAAAATAAACAAGTTTGGGTTTCTTACTCAAGAAACACACAATTATTCTCCATTTCTTTCTCTTACAGCCTCTTTTCCACACCTTTTGCATGGCACATGCACACTGCTGCTTAGATAAATTTAATTCCCAGTACTGTAGTCTTTATGGAAATTGCCCCAGCTTCCCTTCTACCCAGTGTGAATTTGAAAGTTGGGCTTATTTGGAGGGAAGGTAGCATTACAGGTGTACTCATACACCTCAGTTGATCAGGATTTTGCAGAAAGTCCATACTTTTGCTTATATTTTTGGCACATCCCACATAAAATGTGTGGTTTTCAGGCAAATCAGTGAGGATTGAAGTCACTAAACAATAGTGGTCATTAGAGCATCAGACTTCACATCCTTCAGAAAATGCATGCTAATGCAAAGCTTAATACTCTTAACAACTTCACACCAATAGCAGCATTCTGACAAAATGGTTCGCTGGTCACAAAAATAGCGCATATAATCCAAAACATCATACAGCAAACCAAAACAAGGCTGTAGTTAGCACCGCAAAATGAAGACTTTATAGAAACCTTATAAAAACTTATAGTGGAAATGTTAGCACTTTCGCAGTATGCAGCTTCTTCAGACTTTTTTGGTTCACTGTATGGTGTTTTGGATTACACTGTTAACAACTTCCTAAGTTTGTAAGATTAATATTTGAAATCTCTCCCAGGTTTTGGACCTTAGTCCGCCTAAGAGTTTGAGGGGGGATGCCATAGTTGTATTTCTTGAGTGTGTGTAAGTTAAATGTCAGTATAGGGTGGAGTTGTTAGATATTTTGGTGTATGTAAGATGAGAGGCATGGGTGACAAGATATTGTGAAGTTAAGGTAGGAATCACTAAATGGCCATTTTAATACTAAGACTCATACCTCTCAACTGTCAATGTTTTCACAGAATGTCCACATTTTTGACTCATATTTTTGTTCTGTTCCTCATAAAATTTGTGAATTTCTGGCAAATAACTGAGATGGCTTTCAGGACTGAAGTTACTAAATAATGACATACATATGAGTTTCAGACTTCAGATCCTTCAAAAAATGTATGTTAAAACAGATCCTGTTACACTAGCAACATTCTAAGTTTATAAGAGCATTATTTACATATGTCACTCTTTTTGCATCTTTGTCCCCCCCATTGTGTTGGGCTTTGCACAAATTTTTTGACTAAGAGGTTGAGAGGTATGTTTCTAATATATTGTGGGCATGCAACAATACTAGCAATATTGCATGTACATAATAGTACTAGTGGTTCAGAGTTCAAACAGTAAAAAAAATGATTCAAACCTCAAGGGAATGTCTTGTTTTCCATACAAGTTATTAAAATGTATACCCATTAACCTGGATGATTTGGTCATAAAACTCAAATAAAAAAAACATAATTCACAAGCATATTTGACGTCTTCCTTCCTCCACAATAACAGAACTTTCCACTTTCCAAAAGGATGTTGTCAATCAAAGCCCCACAAATGTTGTTTGTTCCTTTTTGTCTCATTGTGTACTTTTAAAAGTAGCTATTAACATACAAGTTTTTAATTTGCCTTACCCTCACTATATCCAGTCTTCCCAAGTAGTTAACAACTTTACAGGTACTCTTTCAATAACGCCTCAAATCTTAAAAAAAAAAAAAAGTATGTAGATGATATTAGCTGTAGATGATATTAGCTGTGGAAGCACAAAATAATAAGCCCATTTTGTTAGCCCTACTGAATTTAGCTGATGGTCAACACACAATGAAATGACTTATGAATTAGAAAATATTTTCTTTGAGTTATACGGGGCTGGAGTTGTTGCCACACAATGACTGGTCATTTAACTTCAGCTCTTGGCTGGTGTGCTTTCTGTGCAGGCTCTGCAAGTTCTCCTTGCATCCATGTGGGTTTATGCCAGGTGAACCAGTTTCCTCCTCAAAGACATCTAGTGTGTGTGTGTGTGTGTGTGTGTGTGTGTGTGTGTGTGTGTGTGTGTGTGTGTGTGCGTGCGTGCGTGTGTGTATGTGTGTGTGTGTGTGTGTGTGTGTGTGTGTGTGTGTGTGTGTGTGTGTGTGTGTGTGTGTGCGCACATCACACATCTGCATGTTGTGTGCCTGTGTGCGTATTTGTCTGCATCATTTCACTGATGGACTGTGGAATCATACAGGATTAGTTGTTCTGCCTTGTTCCCTTTGAGTACTTAAAGTGGCTTCAGCTTTTCTCAGTAGGTAGTCAGAAAAATGAAGGGGTTAATAAATATTTGTTTTCTTCATTTTGCGGTATGAATGAAGTAATTTAATACAGCCTTTATTGTGTAGACTTTCCAAAGAAACCAAGCATGTAGAGTGTGGATGAGATCAAGAACACATATTTTATATTCCTTAACCACATCAGGTCATCATGGAAGGATATTGAGTGGTACAGTATATCTGCTTATTGATAACATACTCTATTGCTCCCCATATGGGACATTTTACCAAAACCTAAGTCAAACATGTGATGAAGGAATGAGGTCCATGGAAAAATGCGATGTGTATCTAGTTGCATGTTGTGAGATATAAGTTGGTGCCTTGTAGAACACATCACATATCCGAGATGGGTAACAGGGATGCAGGCCTCAGGGCCTCTGCTATGCACCTTACATTAGGCTATCGTGCAAAATAAACAATTACCACATCAGGTTAATAATACCTATGCATACAGTACAGAACAAACATACATTTACAGTTAATTTTTTATAAGACTTTAGAAAACCTGTGTTCTGCAGCATAGCCACTAATAGATAAAGTCCATGAATTCCACTAAATATATACTGATATGTTTCCAAAACTATGCAGACTAAAACGTTTTGAGGAATTACTTCAAACCATTTCTATGTAGTTAATACCCATTATACCGAAGTAGCTCTTCCTTACCACCGAGGTGAGATTGCATTATCAGAAAGCAGAAGGTACTTTTTAATTCTCTTTTCAGAGAATATTAATTAAATTAAAAACTAGCAACACAGGAACAGCATTAAATGCCTCACCTCCCCATTACATCGATACTATATCCTTGCTTTATGTTCTTCTTCTTTTTTACCTTTATTTTCTTCTTGTTTACATCAAACATATACACTGCGCAGTATTCTGTTACCTGATATATTACATTACAACTATGTACCTTCCACACACTTTCCTACCAACCTTTGCTTGTTTAAAAATGTGTTTTCACACAACTAGTCACTGATATTGTACTGAGGAAATGGCCCAGGGGATCTTCAAAAGCCAAAATACAAGCAAAAACATGGTGACATTTGGGAACATATAGTGGGATCCACGGATAAATAATGAACCAAGAAATACTATACCTATAAACAATGAAACCTATAAGTAAAAAAAATCAGAAGGTGAACTTTGGCAAAAACTCAAGAAAAAATAAGCTTTTTAGAAAGACAATCCCTTCTCTATCCCTGTACATCCCCATGTCACTAAGCAGAATAACTCCAAGATGACAGAACCTTCTAGTTAAGAAGATGCACCCTTAACTCCACTCATCAATTATACTGCAGTTCAAACTGACTAAAGATGTAGTTGATTATGTAACACACCTGCAGTGGCCCAGTAATCAAGGAGCCTCAATCCTCAACATGGACAGCAGTGGGGAATGTACAGACTGGGAGGATGACAAGTACACACCCAGTAAAGTGCAATTTCACTTAAGAGCACAGAGAGGTCACAGTCAGTTTGGGGCTTTCTCCCTCTTTCTCCAGATCCCCATATTACACACCCAGTAAAGTGCAATTTCCCTTAAGAGCACACAGAGGTAACAGTCAGTTTGGGGCTATTTTCTCCCTCTTTCTCGAGATCCCCAATAAGACTCCCCACTGGCACAGCTATAGCATTGAGATCTCAGCTGAGCAGCCAAGCCAAAACCTCCAGCACCCTCTCTGTCCAACCAGTGCTTTGTCTCCCTGCCCAAGTAGCTGACACATATACACTTTGAGATTTGATTGATATACAAACACACACACACACACACACACACACACACACACACACACACACACACACACACACACACCTGGGAAAGGTTGGCACCGGTTTATTAGCTATGCCCCCTTCTGCCCAGACTATAAGGTAGTTCTGACTGCCATCAGACAACTCTTTATCAGCTACTTAAGGCCCTTATCAAAGGGTGTCTAATCCTACTGTGAAATGTTACTATTAATCCAAATGGTAGTTTTGACCAAGGGCCAAGCTATTAGGAGTGGCCTGCACAGTGTCACCAAATAGATATGCAAGGACACTCAGAGCTTAAATATGTCTCACAAACTATCAGCCACAAAGATAGGTTTAAATATATGCAGTAATAAATAATAAATGAAGATGATAATACTACATATGTATTCACAGTGACTTCAGAGTTCAATCACAGGAAATATTTAAAACAACATTGCAGAACAGTCTTAAATAAATAAAGAAAACATATAAGCCATACTTTTCTATATTCCTATCTGAATCTAAAAGAGTTACTATGCCCCAAAAGCTTACTTACAGCAAGGCAAGTGCAGGTGAGTGGATGTTTCCTTGTCAAAGACAAAATACAAAGTGCACAGTTTCTCTCCGAGATAATTCTTAAATTAATATAAAATATTACTGCTGGGTTAACTTGGATGACATCACTTTTTGTCACCTGACTTCAGTTCCCAAGCTACCCCCCCTTTGTCAGAAACTAACAGGATTGTAGCATATCCCTGTGAAAAATCTCTCAGATGTTTACAGATCTTAGATGGCGTAAAACAATAAAACGCTTCCACATCTTAACCCTAGTAATTAATTCTCTTTCAAGACAATACAAAAAACTTCTAGCTCTAGACATTGTGTCTGCTTCTGTACTGAAGCGGAGAGATAACATCTCTTTTTTTGGCACAGCTGTAAAGTAACTTAACCTCAACTATTCTTAAATTTTGCAAGTTAATCTTCTATGTTCCAGCAGGGTACACTGTGGATACTTCTTTGAAGCTCAGTACTGTACAATCCCTGTTCAACACACACTTCTGTACCAGTCGTTTAATATACACATAAACTGTAGTTCTAATACATTTGTAAGACATGCATATGCATCACATTGATATTCACAAATGACCTATGATTATTTAAAAAATTCCAGATAGCTGGGCTGACAGTATTGCCCTATGTCGCAGATTAAGTTTGTGTACTCCATTTTCAATGAACTTGATGTAATATTCACCATGTTACCCCATACAATTACATAATAGTAACACCTAAGTGCACATTGTCTGTAGATGTTTTGTATTCTAAACCCATTATATTTTCTTCTAAAAATGTGATAATCTGGGAGAATATTTCTGTATATTTCTACGGTATCCTTAACTATGCTTCATTTCCCATTGCGCAAAACAAAAAAAATTGTGTTAGAAATATACAAAAATGAGAAGTCTGTGTTCAGCTATGGTGGTATACAGTCCATCCATCCAGTCATCTCAAATACATGCTCCTCATCTATAAAAATGATAGTACATTTCAATTCTGTAGTGAAATACATTTGTTAAATTTCAGCAGACACTTTATAAGATCTCCTGAGTCTATTGCAACATTAATAATTTTGGAGCCAAATACAGCACTGTTTTTGACACCCTACATGTTTTCTGGAATATTGCAGTATGACGATCATGTACTACATACAATGTTGCAGCCCACAAAAACAATATTTGTTAATGACTCAAAGTGGGATTCACTGATGTGCTTCTCAGACAAAGTGAAGAATCTTTAAATTATGGAGCTTTGGCATAACTAATGGTCAGGCAGTATATTTCTAAATAATTCTAGTTTTGTCATAACTGTTTGTAGAGCTTTTGAGATACACTGGGGCTAATTTGTTCCATTTAGCATCTTATCTTTGGGAACAATCCATATTGTGGCCTAACAGATTATGTGCTCATCTTTGATAGTCTGGAAAGATTGTAAGGCTGTAGGTTATATCCTAGGTTCAAGTATTTGGATTCATATTCTAATAGTGATGCTAATGTATTGTATGCAGTGAATGTTCCAATCCTCATATGCCTCACTTTGGATGAGTCAGTAAACCAAGGTCCCATCTGCCTAGTTTAGATGGGAGAAAAGATACTGATGCATATACAAAAATATATGGGTCTGCTTTGATCTATCGAAAGCTCACTTGTGTGAATCACGAGTGAGCAAATCCACTTCAGTGAAAATGCATTTCAGTGAAAATTCACTTTTCCGAATTTCACTTCACCGATCCACAAAAAAAGAGAAATAAAACACACTGCACACATTTTTGAACTGGGTGCTATGCAAAATCCCATGATAAAGTATTTGTCTTAATGCTGTTGTCCTTAATTTCACACACACACACACACACACACACACACACACACACACACACACACACACACACACACACACACACACAAATGCATGTACACAGAGATAGAAAGATAAATTGATAGCTAGATAGATAGATAGATAGATAAATAGATAGATAGATAGATAGATAGATAGATAGATAGATAGATAGATAGATAGACAGAGGGATACACAGACAGACAGATATGGAGTACCTGAAATTTTACTGAATAGTGGTATACTGAAAGCCAGAATCTTAAATGTGCAGTCTTGAAATGTCAAAATGTTGAAACTTTAAAATATTGAACTTCAAGTCTCTACTAACAGAATCCATGTCCTACATATGCATGCTGTGTCTTCACACATACTACCACCAAACAATACCATAGCGTACCCTGTCTCCATTCTAATTAATTGGTCCATATCAGAAGCCTCAGTCCCCTCTATCTGGAAAATATCTCGTGTCATACCCCTCCATAAAGGTGGTAACTCTAAGTTATCCAATTATAGACCCATAGCCATCTTATCACCTCTGGCAAAAATAATGGAAAAATGCATCCATAAACAACTCCTGTACTTTCTAACCCAAAGCAACCTACTGGCTAACTCCCAGCATGGCTTCAGACCATATCATAGTACCACCACAGCTCTCCTCACCTTCTCTAATGCAATAAACTATAACAGGAACAAAAACAAGCTATCTTCAGCCCTTTTCTTGGACCTGTCCAAGGCTTTTGACATGAGTAACCACCATCTTCTCATCAACACCCCGGCAACAATGTCCCTAGGTAATCACTCTCTCCAATGGTTTGAATCCTACCTGCACAATAGACAACAATCTGTCTTATGGCAGAACAAACTCTCAAACCTCCTACCCAACACTCTAGGTGTCCCACAAGGGATGATCTTGGGACCACTTCTCTTTTCTATTTTTATAAATGACCTCCACACTGTAATCCCTGAAGCCATCTGCATTCAATATGCAGACGACTCAACATTGATCTGCACTGGCACCTCACAAACAGAGCTGCTATCAATAACTCAGAGTACTTTTAACCTAGTAGAAAACTGGCTTGCCATTCGCTGTCTGATTCTAAATCCTAATAAAACAAAGTTCCTACTTTTCATCCCCACTCAAAGATCCATGGTGTTATCTCTCTCAATTAAGGCTAATAACAGTACCATTATCTCTCTAGATGCCCTTGCAAAATTGCTAAGAGTTATTACAGACAACAATCTTAAGTTTGATGTGCCTGTCAACAAAACAATCAAAACCATTAACAGAAAACTGGGCTCACTTTATAGGAAAACGCCATTCCTTACCCCATATGCTAGGACCTCCATTGCCCGCTCCCATCTACTCTCTATACTCAACTATCCTTCCCCTTTACTTGTATATATATATATAAGCCTGGGGGTGTCCCCCACATTGAGGGTAAAGAGGAGCTTTGATGAATGCTTTTCATTTTTTTTAATCAAAATTACCTTTGATTACCTGACATGAATTTGAAATTTCTGCCATACAGGGAGGGTTATAACTTTTGCAAGAGCACAGATGATGTCCAGATACTTTTGATTTATAGAAAGGCCCTCACTTACTCCTTGGTAGTAAACAGAAATAGCATCAGTGGTGCAGAAGGCTGTGGATTCTAGTTCCACATCATTTATATTGATTGCTGAAACTGCAGTACAGCATAAGGGGGTGCCCCAGTCTTGAGTTTGCCATCCTTCAAATGAAATATTAAACTGAGGTCCCATCTGCATGAGGTGGTGGTAGCTCAGGTGAATATAAAAGATCCAGTTACACCTACTGAAAAGAGTAGTTTTTATTGATATATACATTATATATTATTTACATATTACATTATTTGCATCTATCTACAAATCCCCATGCATTATAAACTTCAATTTAAGCATCCCCATCTCTTTTATCCAGAGTCAAAACATTATTTTCTCCAGAATATTTGTCAAAGTCCATTTTCCATTGTATTTAATTTAATTTAGTCTCTCATTCCATATAGTCCTGAAACATGAAATATTACTCCGTCCATTTTCTTCACTTCTTCCTGTTTTTCATCCCCACTCAAAGATCCATGGTGTTATCTCTCTCAATTAAGGCTAATAACAGTACCATTATCTCTCTAGATGCCCTTGCAAAATTGCTAACAGTTATTACAGACAACAATCTTAAGTTTGATGTGCCTGTCAACAAAACAATCAAAACCATTAACAGAAAACTGGGCTCACTTTATAGGAAAACGCCATTCCATACCCCATATGCTAGGACCTCCATTGCCCGCTCCCATCTACTCTCTATACTCAACTATCCTTCCCCTTTACTTGTCAACCTAAATAAATCTGATCTTAATAAACTCTCAAGCTGCTGTAATAACATAGCTAGATTTGCAACTGGTCTACCCTATAGAACACATCATTATAAAAATCGAAATTATCTCAGATGGCTAGAGCTACCCAGGCAAATTCAGTATAATCAACTCATTATTGCTCACATAGCACTTAACCAACCAGATAATATACCTGACTTGAAAAACATCATCTATCCCCACTCCAACTCCAGATCACTCCGGTCATTTAATAGACTATTAGTGCAAACCATCAAATCCAACAACTCAGCTGGTGACTCCCTGTTCGCAAACTCTGCTGGCAAAATTTGGAATTCCCTTCCTGCTAACATTACCCAGGATACCACCTTATCTCAATTTAAAATAGCTCTCAAGGAGTATTTCAAGTCTCAATGGATATGTCCTTGCTCCAAGCCTGACTAAATCTTTATGCATACTGGTGTACCTATCCTATGTCTGTAAGTGGTACTCAAATATCTTTGTTAATCCAGTTTAGAAGATTGTACAAATTTAACTGTACTATAAAATGCGGTATATTTCCATAAATATAACTAGACTGTAAAATGTGTTATATTTGTATTATGTTATCATTACTCCTGTTCTGTATGACATTGTAATGATTGTGTGTGCATATATATATATATATATATATATATATATATATATATATATATATATATATATATATATATATATATATATATATATAGGTGTATATATAGGTATATATATATATACATATATATATATATATATATATATATATATATATCTATATATATATATATATATATATATATATATATATATATATATATATATATACATATATACATATATACCTTTGGAGCTTTTCTCCTTGGGTCTCCGCTAAAAATGGACATGTATCCAGTCGGGCTATCATGGTCAGCCAATGTAAAATAAAATAAAAATAAATAAATAAATAAATAAATAAATAAATAAATAAATAAAATATCACTCACCTGTTAGTGAAATTCAAAAACGAGTATTAACATAGGTCCTGGTGGATGGGGGGGGGGGGGCACTATTCCAGCTGTCCAGATATGTAGCTAAGCAGATATTTTGATTTCAATATTTTAGCAATTTGGCATTTCAGCATTGTACACTTGGTATTAAGATCTTGGTACAGTGCTATTCATTAAGTTACCAGGAACTGCTGACAACAAATATAATGATCGTCTGGTACTGATGGATTTGGAATACATCACTGTTAATCAAATGTCATGATGGTTCAGTGAGGGTGAGGGCTACAGTTCTTGGATCCACTATGAGGCCCAAAAACAGGTCTGATCATCACCAGTGGGATAGTCTCTTAAGTCAATTTACTGGAGCTCAACAGGTTAAAGCAAAAAGAAAGTACACATAAAATCTGATTCACTAATGAAATAATGAAATACAACCTGGCCTCCAGTATACTGGGAATATGGACTGTTGCTCTGAGTATGGCCTTCAAACATCCACTTCTAGACCAGGACTATATATTGTTGATTTATGGAACTAAGTCTTTGGCCTATCACCCAGACTGCTTTTTCAACTTTCTCTCTCTTTCTCTCTCTCTCTCTGTCTCTCTGTGTGAATGTCTATGTCTTCATCTGATCAGAAGTTCTTTGGTTGAGTTTTATGGCTTCCTATGCCAAGCAATCAATTATTTTATGCGAAAAACATTTCATCACACAGTTACTGCAGAACAAAGGTATAGCTTTCAAGCATGTTTTCTTCAACATTATATAAAATAACAGAAGCAAGTGGAATTCTCCTGTCTCTGTTAAAATATCTTATTAAAGCAAACTCATCTCAAAGTTCCTGCTGCATCTTTTATAAAACTAAAATACAGCTTACAGATATGTTAATCATCTGAAAAAAGAAAGAAAGAAAATAACATTTTATCTCAGAGTTCTCTACCCTGGCATCATAATTATGTCCCCATAAGAATCTCAAGCAAGTGTTCTGGAGGCATCCCTCAGGTAATGGAGACTGAGTTAAAAGTGTACTCTTTCGGTACATTATCCAATTTCCTTTCTGAAGAAAAAACATCTGCATTGCATTTAGCAGTATCACACTTAGGCTGGAAAGTAATTTAATAGAACTATAAGAATAAACTCCACCAAAAATGCTTTCCATTCTGCCTACTTCCCTTATGGCACCACTTTAAATGGTTCCAGTCTGTAACACTGGTGAATTTCAGGAGAATGCTGTATCATTGAATCAAATTATGGGGAGACCTGTTTGCAAAAATTATGTTTGATAACAGTGGATTTGCTTCTTTCTCCTCTGTTGTCCGACCTTGGAGTTAGTGTATGTATATATATATATATCTATATATATATATATATATATATATATATATATATATATATATATATATATATAAGTATGTATATATATATATATATATATATATATATATATATATATATATATATATATATATATAAGCCTGGGGGTGTCCCCCACATTGAGGGTAAAGAGGAGCTTTGATGAATGCTTTTCATTTTTTTTAATCAAAATTACCTTTGATTACCTGACATGAATTTGAAATTTCTGCCATACAGGGAGGGTTATAACTTTTGCAAGAGCACAGATGATGTCCAGATACTTTTGATTTATAGCTGCATATGTTTCCTCACTTTCCTGAAGTCTGTGGCTTAAGCAGACAATACAGTGCTCTTCTCAATCTGAGGAAATCATGATTGAAAGCATCTACCTGCACAATGAATTCTTGACTATATTCAGGCCTGGGTCTACTTTAGTTAAACAAAAACGCATTACGTCAAACACCACTCTATCGACACATATACACCGAACAATGAAATAATCAAATGCACAAAACCACGAAACTCAAAATTTCGAATTGTCATACTTGACCAACCCCACCGCCCAAAACATACTACCCACCCAAACAAAATAAATAAGCCACAAACATACACCAACCAAAACCCTACTTCTAACCCTACACTAAACCCCACATACACCACTATCTATGCAATATCCTTATCCCCTTCCTAACCCTAAGGTCCGTAACTACCGCACACTTACCCTACGGAGCTATACCCAAACAAAATAAATAAACCACACACATACACTAACCAAACCCCTACCTCAAACCCTACACTAAACGTTAAATACATTACACATCTTACATTACCTATCTATGCACTTACCTTAACCCGCACCCTAATCCTAACCCTAATGTCCATAACTATCGTACACTTACCTTACGGATCTGTAGCTTAGACGGGCCAACCAAAACACTTCCACATTTTGAATTTCATGGTAATTTAGCAGTTTTGTGCTTTCAATTATTTCACGGTTTGGTGTTGATGGAGTGGTGTTCGACGTAATGCGTTTTCGTTTAAATAAAGTAGACCCGTCAGGCCTAACTAGTACAAGGAGGTCCACTCAAAGCCTGTTTGAGCATGTGAAATGCCTGCTCATAGGCTGATGTCTAGACAACATTAACAGTGATACTATTTCTGACAATATCTGTTACAGTATTTACTATCATACAACAGCACAGGACACACTTCTTATAGTATCTCACTGTCCAAAGAAAGGCCCTCACTTACTCCTTGGTAGTAAACAGAAATAGCATCAGTGGTGCAGAAGGCTGTGGATTCTAGTTCCACATCATTTATAGTGATTGCTGAAACTGCAGTACAGCATAAGGGGGTGCCCCAGTCTTGAGTTTGCCATCCTTCAAATTAAATATTAAACTGAGGTCCCATCTGCATGAGGTGGTGGTAGCTCAGGTGAATATAAAAGATCCAGTTACACCTACTGAAAAGAGTAGTTTTTATTGATATATACATTATATATTATTTACATATTACATTATTTACATCTATCTACAAATCCCCATGCATTATAAACTTCAATTTAAGCATCCCCATCTCTTTTATCCAGAGTCAAAACATTATTTTCTCCAGAATATTTGTCAAAGTCCATTTTCCATTGTATTTAATTTAATTTAGTCTCTCATTCCATATAGTCCTGAAACATGAAATATTACTCCGTCCATTTTCTTCACTTCTTCCTGTTTTCATCCACCATAATAACCAAATTCTATTATGTCCATATTTATTTGCTCAGATTTTAACAAATGTTTCACTCTATTATGTTTACATATTTCTTTCCACAAATTATTAACTCTTTCACTTTTCAGGAGTATCAAACTCTCTACATTTATTACATATTCTGTCTTGCTTTTTCTTGTATGGCATATTTCCATTAACCGGCAATATTTTAATAGAAAATCTCCATAAACAAAATCACTACATTCTTTAATCTTTTTATAGTTATTATATTTCATCATTATGTTTTTTTCTTATCTATTTCTATGTCTTGCCATGGATCTATACAATAAAATGTTTTCATGACATTTAAGTACCATTCCCTTCTATTTTTCTCACATATATTCTTTTTTTTTATTTTCCATAACACAGTTTTGTTTTGGAACTCTTTCATTTCTTCATTTACAATCCTTTTACTTATTTTATTAACTTCCATTAATTCCCACAACTCTTTTTATTTATAATATAGTATAATTTCTATCAAGTTTCTATTTTTCTCATAATTCCTGATACCGTATATAAAATTAAAGATGCTGCATGTACTATTAGGTTTATTAAACCCAGGCCTCATTGCTCTTCTATCACATATTGAATCCCTCTCTTGACTGGATTCAGAAAATATAATCACCATTAGTGTCTTTTTATACGTAATAAGAATCATATAGATGTTAGCAACATAAGCAACTTTTCCTATTACCATGGTGTTCAACAAGTGTGCTTTTTTTTCTATATCAAAATCTATTTGATTTCCAAAAATTAGTCATATCCTTTACTTCTTTGAGCACATTATCCCATTGTCTGTATTCACTCTTTCCAATTATTATTCCTAATATATCTAGATATTTTACACTAATCTCAATACTTCCTATCATACCTGCAAAACAAAATCCTTTACTTTTCTCTTTATGTATACATAAGCAATTTTTTTTAATTTATACTTAATTTTTCATTGACTTTTTCCATCCATACTTTATTTTTAGCAATTAGTACAATATCATCTGAATAATTATACATTACTGACAATTGTACTTCCTTTGTCATTTTGTATCCACTGCTCCTTGAAATTTTATTAATTTTCATCACTATTGCATCCATAACTAATGAGAAAATTATACTTCTAGCTGGGAAGCCCTACTTTAGTCCACATTCTATGTTATTTCCTCTCCAGTCCAGCCATTTACATTTAGTTTCACATAGTTCCTTTCATAAACAGAATTTATTAGTAGTAATATTTTTGCTTACATTATATGTTTGCAAAATTCTCCATGAGGGTTTATATTGAATATTATTATATGCTTTAGTTATATCACCTATCATAACCTTCACTTCTACGTTTTTATTTATGATATCATCAAATATTTTTTCTTATTATCCATAATAAATCTTGACTTCCTTTTTCTTTTCTTCCAAATACATTTTGGTTATATATTGTATCCATTTTTGTAACCTTTTTGTTGATATTCTCATAAAAAAATATAATCCATATTATTCAATGTTATAGGTTTCCAATTTTTTTATCTCCTCTTTATTTCCTTTTTAAATATAAATTGTATCACTCCTATATATATCTCTTTCTCTTTAATTTCAGTTTCGAACTGTTCATTCATAACTTCTACAAAAATTATTTTGTGCCACTCCTTCATTGCTTTATACATACCACATTCCATTCTGTCCAGCCCTGTTGGTGACTTCATGTTAACATCTTTTAGAATTTCATTCAGTTCTTTCACAGTTTGTTGTTCTAAATACTCATTATCTTTGTTATTTAAATTTTCACCTTTATAATTTTGTGCTATGTTTTCTTTGCTTTTAACAAATAATTCCAATAAATATTCTTTAATAATTTCAAATATTTATTCTTGCTGTCTTATTGGCTTACCTTCCTTATTTTTTAATTCTGTTATTATTTTTCATTATTTTATTTTACTCAAATATGGTGCTACCTATTATTTCTTTCCTTGTAAACAATATTTTTGTTTATATAACATGTTGTTAATTTTAATTTGATTCATTTTATATATTTCTCTTTCTTTTTCATAAAAGGAATGTTTATTCTCTAAGTCTCTGAATGTTCTTGACTTAATATCTTATATCTCTCTTTTTCTTTTCTTTTCTTTTCCTTTCTTTTCTTTTCTTTCGTATACATTCTAAAACACTGTTTTATATTTCTGTTTAAAATTAAGCCACCAAACAGTCCAATTCTCATAAAACTATCTCATATTCATATGATTTTTCATAATTCCATAAATTATTTTTTGTCTTTTAAAGCCAATTCCTTTTCATTAGTTCTCTTTATACCTTTGTCCTGTTCTTACATATTCTTCATTTTCCTGTACTTTAACCCATATAGCCATATGATCAAAAAATCCAGCATACTTAATTCCTTTTTTAACTTTTAAACTATCAGATACTAAAAATAATCAATTTCTGTCCTAATGTCATTCCTTTTATAGGTTCAGTGGTTATTCTCCCATACACTTAACTTTCCACTTCTTATAATTTCTTTAACCATTTTAACATCACAATTGCTCTTATTTTTTCTTAAATTCGTATTAAAATTGCCCACCACTATAATGTCCATATTTACATAAACATATTCAAGAGTATTTCAAACATCATTTCTCTATATATTTTTTGTTACATATACATATAAAGCTATAATTCTCTACACATATTTTTCCATCTCAAGTCTATTACCACAATTTGTCCTAGTTCTACTATGGTTACATTTAATATTTTACTGCTTTCTTGACATAATATACATATGCCCCAGAATGTTTCCTTCCGCATGTTCCAAACTAGTGCACCATTCCATTCCAACATTTTTCAGTTTGTGTTTTTTCTTCCTCTGTTAATAATTTGATATATTCTAAAACAATAATATGTGCATCTACTGCAGCACACCATTGTAATATACCTATTCTTCTCTTAAGATTTTTCATACTGTTCACATTTAAAGCTAATATTTTCAGCTTTTAAGAGCAGTTAGTATAATAAAATGCCTATCCCTTTCTTTTTTTATTTTCTTTAAGCATTATATTTTTGAATTTTATTTTCCTTTCTTTAACTTTTTTCCCCTACTGAATTCTTTTCATTTCTTATGGTCATCTTCCTCCTCACTTGTCTCCTCTGTTTGTTTTTCCTTGTTAATTTATTTAACTTCATGTACAGACTCTTTATCAATCACATCTTTTTGTACATTTTCTTGTATAACACATTCTTCCTTTTCTTTCTCCTGTACACTTCATTTTCTTGCAGATTCATTTCACATTCTAGCAATGAATAACCAGTATTACTTCATTTTGCACTTTAAATTACTTTTTTGCATTTTTTCCTGTTTTATCACATAAATATCATCTTTTTTATCGCATTCATTGAAAAAAATGGTAATTTTCTCAAAAAAATAGCAAGTCTTTGGTTGAATCCTGTATTTCACAAAACCCCTATTACTATGAACATTAATAATACTAGGTACATTCATAACATTATCATTTTCCATTTTCAGTATTACTTCACATTCCTATCCACCAGTCCATTGCCCTCATTTATCATATTTAGTGGCCATTACTTCTTTACATATAGTTATCAAATGTTCTTTCAGTACTTTTACTTCAACTTCAGTTCTAAACTGGATCATTATTCTTTTTTTTTTGTTTGTCTGTAAAAAGCTTGCACCACATATCCTGATCGTGAATAAATATTTTTCTTTTGTTCATATGCACCCAGATATTTTCCGTAGCCTGCCCACTTTTAAATATCAGGTCACAAAAAGTCTCTTTATTAATCAAAATAAATGCTCTTACCTCTTTCGCTTTGACACCCACAGGTGCTATGATAGAATCCCAAACCTCATACCATTCTAAACTTTCTTCTTTTTTACAGCTAACATGTACTGTATAGTTTTTTTGTTTATTTCATTTCTTCTTTCTTCTTTGTTCCTTCTCCAACAGTTTGTGCATGCTTTTTTATCTCTGGAACATTGTTCTTGCACTGTCTCTTCTTCTGCTTTTTCTTCTTCTATTTTTTCCATGATGTCTCTCCATAAAATTAGTGCTCCATTTTCTGGCTCACTTTGGTTTAATATTTCTTCTAAATAATCATGCTGCAACCCACCCCCCACTCCTCTGACTAGAGGGTTGTAATTATGCATTTTTCAGAGGTAACCGTCTCTCCTTCAAACAATCTCCTCTAAAAGTTTTCCTCTAAATCTATCTCTGTTTCAGCTACAGTCTTCCTTTCCTCCAATGTCACTGTTTTTTCTGTACTCACATCATCAGAGAAAACATCTGGTAGCTATTCTATCATTTCAACTACATTTTCAGCAACTTTAATTCCAGTTTCAGCAAAGGCTGAATCAGCCATGTTTTCTCCTTGTTTCTCCACACTGCCTCCATGCCTGGAGCAGGAAGTCCATGTCTCACACACAAACGCTTTCCCCTACTATCAAGAGTAGGGGAGGTTCTCTGATGTCCTGGCCAAATTTCTTGTAGCAGTATAAATATGGCTTTGGGTCTCCTCTGAAAACAGGCTACTAGCCTCGTGGGACTAAACCTGTCTAAGGATAAATAACTAAATATGGGCTATGTTCAAATAGCTTTGACATTAGCAGGTCCAGACTTACCCCGGGATTCATGAAGCTTGCGCCAGGTGCAGGTGTAGCGTAGGTGGTATAATGCCAAATATGGCCACCGAGTGATTCAGGTATGATCCAATTCCACGTGCACTACCGGTGTATGCCAGAACTGTGCAGCCCTCAGCTTAGGTATGCTAATCACCCCATGCACAGTGCCGCACCATGCAAATGAAGGTACATAGCGATTCATGAAGTGGTGCAGGCGTAGTGTAAGCCCACAGAAATGTAAACCAAAAAACACGGTTTACATTTTTCCAAAAAGAACATCGGAGCTATGAAAGCAGACCAGACTCATGTATTGCAAAGTTAACATATGCCAATGGCTAAATATACGGCCAATGGCATAAGAAAAGATGCAGAACACCTAAAAAACAACATTTAATGTCATGTCCACAGTAACACAAAGAACAACTACAGGGCATGTGTGCGCAAATGGGAACACAAAGAAAATATATACAAATGTCATAAAATCGCAATGTAATGCAAATCAAGATTTCACCATAATACTCAATGGTATGCATGGTACACCACAACCAAGCTGCAAGGGTTGCTAAGGGTCTGTAACAGTGTTCGGCATGGTAACTATGAATTAGTAGTCAATGCCATGCAAATGAGGCAGGTAATACTGAATCGCAAACGTCCCGCCAGATTAAGGATGTACCATACGGCGCAGCGCTACAACTCCGAGGAGTGGCTCAGAGGTATACATGACATCAGCATTGGGGTGTGCCACCATAGCTGTAAGCACATTGGAGCAATGCAAATGTGGCCTGGCCATTGCTAAGCAAAGCCGCAAGACAGGGGTGGGGAGGTAGGTATAGCATTGTTTGGCTGAGAGCACATATGGTGCCCGAAAGTGCATGTGTACGGGGATGAAAACGTGCCTGAAACCTGGTAAGTGGATGCACGCGCCACACACTATAGCACAAACAGGAAGGTCAGGGGAAGAAAAGAAGGAAATGCCGCAGTAGGGTAATTGGAGTACAACTGATAAATTAACACCTATTAACTCACAGCAGGCAATCGACGGCAGCTAACAAGTCTGATCGCAGAAACCTGCAAAACAGGATAGGGGAGGTGTCAGAGTGCAAAGAAAGGAGAACTGTCATAGCAGAGCAAAGCAAACCTACAGTAGACTGGCAATAGAACACATTAAGCAAGATAAGCCAGGTCTAGGAAAGTACAAATGAAAGCAGGCTGCTGGATGCATGCCAGAAAATGGTAGGTGAAATGTGAAGAAATGTAAAGGGAAGGGCAAGAGGTAATCCACGACAGCCAAATGTAATTCAACACCAAAGGCACCACAATAGTAGTTCCTGTAGTAAAACACATAAAATACCCTCTAGCTACGATCGTACATACATACCCTATGACATCATTGGTGTTCACAGCACAATAGTATAAAGTGTGAAAGCACCTCACACACACCTGTGTATTCCCAAACACTGCACCATAGGTGTAAACACACGGGGAACTTTTAAAATGTACATGTTGGGAGCTGCTATAGCTGTGATTCATCACCATGTGTTAGAGACTGACGGTGTTGTGGAGGATGATGCTGACAACCAACGCAGGCCCCGGAGGAGGAGAAGATTGTTCAGACCAACGGTAACCTACCAGGGGCTACATGATCTGGAGATAGTAGAGCATTACAGGGTGGACAGGGACATCTTACAGCAAATAGTTGAGCTGTGCCGGCCACGCCAGAGATCCAGAAACTACAGAGGGGAACCCATCCCTGTGGACACAAAGGTATGTGTAAGCTTGTGAATACTAGCCACAGGTACCTTTCAAAGGCCAGCTGGTGATATAATGGGGATCTCACAGGCATCAGCATCCAGGGTACTACACCAGTTCCTGGATGCCATGTTACCACATGCCAATGAGCATATATACTTCCCCTGAACTCAGGCGGAGTTGGCCAGCAATATGAGTCACTTCCACCATGTGGCATACTACCTGGAGGTACTGGGTACAATAGACTGCACGCACATACATATCAAGTCACCACCCGATGAGCATGGTAGGCACTATATAAACCACAAGGGATTCCACTCCATCAACTGCTAGGTCATGTGCAATGCCCAGGGCATTATCATGGATGTGTATGCTGGCAGCCCTGGAAGCTACCATGACTCCCATATCTGGCATGCCTCATGGCTGTATCAAGTATTTGTCAGGGGGACATCCCACATGGCCACCTTGTGGGGGATGCTGGCTATGCACTGGAGCCATGGATGATGACTCCCATCAGAAATGCACACACACCCATGCAAGAACGCCATAATGAGGCACACGCACAAACCAGAATCATCATAGAGCATGTGTTCGGGATGCTGAAATCACGGTTCCATTGCTTGGACACATCTGGTGGAGCCTTGCAGTACTCTGCAGGCAAGTGTGGCCACATCTTCATAGTATGTGCCATGCTACATAATATGATCCTGCGGAAACAGCTGCAGCAGGGACAAAATGGTGAAAGCCCTCATAGCCCACCGCAATTGCCAAGGCCATCACAGGCACAGAGGGATTCAGACCATGAACACCCTGTGCCAGCCCCAGTAGGCAGACGGAGGCATGCCAAATATGCCTATGCCTTGGCAAAGAGGGAACGTATAACACATAATCTGACAGTGTAGGCCCCTACGGACTGACATACCTCTCCACCTGCACACACTGTAAAACAGATGGCACACACACACAACCACCTGTAAATTGTAATGTATAGGTGGGCTACTGTGTGAATCCTACATAGGCAGCCCTCAACCACTGTACACACAAGAGCTATTGGAACAAGGAATGTCAACACCTGAACAGTACACGCACCTATCAGCATATGTTGATACTGTGTGTATAGGTTCCTAGGTACATTGGTTGGTACATGCCCGATTGTCAGAGGCCATACACCAATCGAGGCAAACAGTGTCTGCTGTCACCACAACATTGAGCAACCAACTGTTGCTCAGTGGAGCAGAGACAATCATGGGATCCCATGTGTGTAATCACTCTTCTCCACACACTCTGCACGGATTCCCTGGTGCGTTAATGAGGGGCTCCATATAATGTAATCATGGATGTCGTGTAAAGGCATGGGGTGTACCCATGACAGATATCTGTCACCCCAGCATGCTCCACCTATGGTCGTTTGAAGGTGTAGCACATTATAGTGTGTGGCTCACTGTGATATACATACCCAATGCTGGAGCACATCCATTAAACATCACATGGACATACCATTAATAGGACTCATCCATATGTAAACTAACTGAGTTACTCATGTGATTGCAGTATGGAGTAACAGCCGTAGTATAGTACACATACAAAACTCCATAACACGTGTACAAATCCCAGATGCCCAAGTGGTAAATGCAGTGACCATCATGCATGTTCCCAGTCCCATGTCCTGCAAGGGATGTAACGTAATTCCAAAGGCACGAATAATGCATGTCGGATGCAGGTCATCAGATCATGTTTAGCACACGTTAGAGGGAATATGCGTTGCCCAGTGCTGGTAAACGTCATTTAAATATGACTATACGGATATGCGCGAAACAGGGCTAAGGTTCTCTGAATATTGCGCAGATCACGGTCAATGATGTCCAAAACAGGTGAAACCAGCATTATTCACCCCTGTACTAATAGTGCCTGCTCTGAAGGGTAAAACGACCACTGCCAGGAGAAGAACACGTAATCATGTACACAATCACCTAACACTATGGTAGCCAAGATGTACCTACGGCAGGTGTGTAATGTGACAGGTTCAAACACAAATGTGCAGAGTCCAAGAAATAGTGTACACCAACAAGTACACAATGAAAGGTGTATTCTGCCTGTCACTCTCTCTGTCAGATATATATATATATATATATATATATATATATATATATATATATATATATATATATATATATTTATACATATATATAATACAGATAGAAAGGGTGATAGAGAGATATATGTTGATATATATGGATTCACCAATATCTGCAAATATATAGATAGGTCAATGACATGTACACAACCATGGAGGTACAAATTAATAGGATACCGCCAACTATGGAATGTGTCACATACCGGCAAGCATAACCACGAGGCTGAAAGACCGAAAGAACACAGTACAGGAACACTAGAACTGCGAGTAATATTATCATGATATGAAGGGACATTTAGTTACCACTGCCGGTGTTGCGGTCCACGTAGGTACTGTGTTCAACTGTGCTTGTGATTGCCGTAGTCTATGTATGTATGTGTTGAGGGTGCCGTGTGCATTTCCATGTGACTGTAATGTGTGTGTGTGTGTGTGTGTGTGTGTGTGTGTGTGTGTGTGTGTGTGTGTGTGTGTGTGTGTGTGTGTGTGTCTGCATCGTGTGCCTGTTAGTGCCAACTCGGAGGTAGATCATTATGGTAAGTGTGGTTATAGCTAGCCGTAGGCATACGGTTACTACCTGTCCCACATTAGGGGGGAGCAGCCCCTCCCTGGGAAGTTGTGTCCTGATATAAAACATTAAAAAGGGCAAATGTCCGAGACTGTAGGACACTATTATGTCCCATATATTATGTAATAGTTGCATTAAATAGTTATGCCTGTATGTAAGAAATGTAAATGTTACATGCAATATGATAAGAAGCCAAAGTCCTACAAGAATAAGTATGTATTCAGGATAAATGTATGTGCTATCCTGTGTACTGATCGTGGGTATGTGTCGGCCTGTAAACATTGATGTATGTCCCGCAAGTGTCCCACTATAGCCATTTGAAAAGGTGGCAACCCATGCCAAAGAGGTTCACTTACCAACACAACTGCAATGAGTGCAAATATCTGGGACAGAAATACACAGAACAGCTATCGTTTAGTAACATTCCTTTACATATCACTGTATTTCCGGAGGCATGGAAGTATCAACCTCACCTGCATACTATATAGAAGCCAATTAACAATGGCCCAATGTATATGCCCGTAACAAAAGTCTACTAACTGATAGGTCTTTAATTAGGGAAGGAGCCCACACACATATATGGAATATGTCGAAATGCAAGCCCTACAAACCTGTATATGCTACGTATACCCACCTACATCCCCACACATGAAACTATAGCAATAAAGACTGTAATAACAGCACAAACATCCAGTCATTCAATTACATCTGCAGAAGCATTAACATACCTTGTGAGAGACACATTTTTAAAGATGCCATGTGAAATCGTAGCCATTGTATAATGGAACAGACGGCGATGTTACAGGTTTTGTTTGCAATAGTCCCTTATCAGACGGTTGAGATGACAGGTACACTCACATGTAGAAGCACATACTCTAGCCATCACACACAATCCACAGGGGACATGAATCCAAAATATCCGTGTCTCTACACATAGCAGTTGCAATTACACACAACAAAACACATACAGGCCATCTCCCCAAAGGTAGGGCAAATGGGCAATGCCCAAGTGGTGAATTCAATTATACCCCACTGTTGTAGCATAATTGGTGAATGGAGTAGCTGCACAGCTGATGTGCAAGTAATAATTCACTCAGGAACACCAACTGGCGGCAAGAAACCACATGTTACAGGTATCAACGTATATAAGGATGACTTGCCAGACATTCAAACCATATGCTCATACCATAGAACTGTTTAAACAGTGTAAGAGAGATAGTTACGAAAGTTCGGAATGCTAACAAGATATGTAGAACACTCAGTATGTTAGTGTATGTATAGCCTGTTTTGTTTTAATTAAAAGTGTCCGCAATGCATAAAGTGGGAAAAGGTATTATGTAGTGATGTCTTGCTGAGCATAGTAATGCTTGTAGAAACTGTGTGTCCTGCAGTGGGCCACAACGTAAACATCACAGACACCACAAGGGATGCTACATGAGGGCTTTAAACAGAACAATTCCATACCACCCGCTGTCAGTGGTAGGGTATGTCCAACAAGTACGTGCCATAGAAGGGGATAGTATATGTTGATATACTGTCACAGTAGGCATGTGTATGGGCATATAACGAAAATGACACACCTAAGGTGGTCCTGCTGTGCTAGTATGGTTTGCATTATGGGATAATATGTAAAATATGTGTAATGTACAGTATTGTAGGTAGATATGTCAGATATTCTACACAGCATAACAGTCATATCATGCATACCAACGGTATCGTTTATTGTCATGTACAATATACAATAACAGGATACATATGGCTTGTAGTCATGGGACACTGTAACAGCATGATAGCTAATCAAAATGGAAGAGCTACTCAATTAACCATACACAGAGGACATGTAATAGCTTCACAGGTTCATAGTGGGGTACTATGCAGTCTGGCAAGTCTATGTGTAAGCCCAACTACAGTGTTTACACCAGCGGCACCTCTCTAGGGTACTGTCCTGTCTGTGAACAGCAGAGCCATGTGTTACCTGCACCTCTGCACAGTACAGCCACTGCAGTGATCCCTGGCATACATGTGTGTCTCCCATCCACCAAGTGAGGTATCACATGAACAGTGCTACTGAGTGTCCCTGCATGATGTAAATAGGAATCATGTTCCAAAGCATGGTGAGTGTCTGGTTTGAGAATGTAACCCTCAAGCACATCCCACTCATCGTTGTGTGTGTGCACATATCCATGAGCATGTTGCCCTCAGTGGCTTTTGCTTATGTCTCTTATGTGGAGTATGTCCATTAATATTGTTGTGGACATGGGCCCTGTCTGTTCAGCAGAGGTCAACCCTGAGTATGCAGTATGCAAATGTGTACAGTTGTGGTGTCCGTAGTTCTGCCGCATACGTCAACCTTTGGAGCTCAATAATCCTCATGGCTTGTTAATGTTGTGGTATGTAAAGCCGTAGCTGTTCTGTAAGATACACCCTAAATGGGGTGTTGTACCCTTGAATGTGTGTATACGCCAGGGGTTCAGAGGTACAATGGGTGCCTATGTTCCAGCTACAAACCCAGTACAGATAAGGGTGGCCACATAAAAGGATATCCACGCCACATTGGCAATATGGTTATCAAAGGAGTGGGTTCTACATACGTGTGTACTACGATCACGTACAATGTGACATGTATGTAGGGGACTATCACCTATGTGATAGTCAGTGGGTGATTGGTGTAATGCAAAGGGGATGTTCATGCACCTTGTGTCATGCAGCTTGAGGCCATGATATTGATATCAGGTATCCGTCACAGTGACACCCTTATGGAGGGAGTCAGTATCAGCTGGTGGATCAATCATGGCGCTTTGTATGCAGTTGTCTGGAAAGCTAGTCAGGGAAAGTCCCTCTGTGCTAGCCTGTACCTCAGGGAAGCATATACCGAACATGAGGGGCCCTATGACTGAGGACTGTGGTATGCGAAGTGTAACTGAAATACAGTAGGTACGATGGTATGCTACCCTCACTGTGTGGGTCCTGTCTGTGAGCCACTTTGCATAACATCCTGAGACATAGGGGTCGATGTGCAGGTGGAAGTGTATGTTGTAAATACCAGAATGGAGAACGGTGCTGAAAGCCAATGAGAGGACAATGTAGGCTGTGTGGACCCCCTTACTGGCATCAACTACCCTGGTAACTGTATTAAAGGAGTCCACCAGGTGTAGGAGCCATGCTCTGACCCTAACAAGTCCAACCTGGGTGGCATAAAAGGACTGGAGCCCACCAATGTCTCTGTGAATGACTTCCATGATGATGTGCCCCATAGCCTTGCAGAACAGTCCAGTCATGTGTATAGGGCAATAGTCCCTCTGGTTCATTGTGGCGCCACCTGTGTGGAGTGTGAGAACTGTTGCTCTGTGCCATTCAGGGGCCATAATGTCTGATACAAGGCTATTACTGAATATGGTGGCCAAGTGGGGAGACATATCGTTCAGAGGTTTGTGTAAATCACAGCCTGGGATGTTGGACGGTCACATGGAGTCAGTACTCCAGGCCTTAGAGACTTAGCACTGTGTAGTTGTGACCACAGGGACACCGCAGTGTTCCTGCATGGATTGTGGCCCTGTAGGGAGTGAGAGAGTGTAATGTTAGCATTGAACCCATCCGCCAGGATGTTGCCAACATCAATTAGTTCTGTAATGTTCCTGAGTAACTGTCATATGTCAGAGCAGATGTGGGTATTGCCATTGACTACTGACATACCTCCATATTGCCTTGTGGTACACCCTGGAATGTGTCACAGTAATGTTTACGTAGCTAGGTTTGGAGTATATGATGAGGGATCCCGTAGCCCTACTGAGGCTGACCAGTGAGCTACCCCATCCGTGAGATTGTACTCCACTTTGCAACAGCCTCCACCTTTTGTTGTAAATTATGTCCATGGAACTGGACCCCCAGAGTGGCGTCCATTATCTGGTGGGTACCATCATGGCTCTGTTTAGAATAGCATGATACATGCAGTTGTGTAAGTGCTAATGAAGTGCACTGGGGTATGTTTCAGCATTTCTATGTGCATTGTCCATCTGCATGGGTGTCATGACAATAACTACTGCTGTCATAAGACGTCTGTAGTAGGCGTTGTAGTACTCTTGTACTGTGTATGCCGTGAAGGGTGTGGTGCCAGGATGTGGATAACAAGGGTGATTAGCATATGTTCAGAAACCACCAATGAGGGGATAACCCCAGGTGTGGAACACCAGTCACATGTTGGTAGTGTCCATGTCTAGGATATTGTTGGTCTTGGAGATGGTGTGTATGGGTTAATCCAGCCGAGTCGAGGTTATGAATCCTGGACAGCGTTGGCCTAATGTGTCGGTACATGAGTGGCTATCCCAGTTAAGTGTGGGGTAGTGTCAGTCTCACATCAGTAGTACCTGTCTGAACCCTACTGTCCAGTACACCAAGAAATGAGGGTTGGTAACCGTGGGGTATGTTGTTGAATCCATAGCATGTTACAATGTGTATAACAGTTCTGGCCACAGTTAGTTGCACGTGGAGCACCTCTGATGCATTGTGCTAAGTAACTAGCCAGGAGGTGTGTACAACATAGTGGAATATGGGAACACCTCAGCCGTGGGTGTCCCGGTCCAGGTTACATGACTGGAAGGTGTGGTCTGCGTATACATGACTGAAAGGTGTGCTCTGCGTACAACCTGTCATTGCAGGTCTGCCCTGTAGAGCCTAGAGGCAGGTCCCAGTCACTGCAGAGATATTGAAGTGATCCATTATAAGGAGTGCCTTGCCTGCGTGCGTCAGAGATGAAGATGTCAAGCATCGAGTCACATGACCCCATGTTTTGCTTGCCTGTTCCCATTCTGGTGGTGAATGTTATTGGAAACAGTGCAAGACAGGCAGTATAGGAGCAGCAAGACCCTTACATGTTATCTGTACTCCCAGGGCTGACAGGTGCAGGTCATCTGTGCCAAAGCATCGTGTTTTGTTGACCATGTCAGTCAAAGCGGACAGATACCGGATGCCTGTGGAATGACAGCAGAAGGACAGGCAACTGTTGAAGTGAAACAGTCAGTTATTGTACAGTGGTATCAAGTTCAGTTGAATGCATAATGCTTCCCAGGGCTTGGCCCATACCTTCAGGGCTACAAGACCGGTGAGCTATTGCATGTCCCTGCACATGTATTCTGTGAAGTTGCATCTCAGGGCAGCCACACTAACATGGAGAATGACAGTCAAATTGTACCTGGTGAGGTGTGGCATGGGTGCATAGGTTATGTTGCAGAACCAGTTACCCGAAGCTAGATGTAAGCGACTATCACCTTGTGTAGCCTGCTGAGTGGGATATCAGTGTGACCGCCCACAGAGTCACCTATGACTGGTGCATTGTGTATGTTATAACACCCTATTGGCTGTATGTGATGGGCACACATGAGTCTGTAGGCTATAAGTTATTGTTGTTGTGTTTGGTGATGGGGGCTGTCTTTGGTGCCTCCACAGAGTATGGAGAGGTACTGCAAAAGTTGTACTCATATGTGTGGCATGTGGTGGTGGAGATCTTGTGAGACTATGTGATGAGTGGGGTGTGTTGCAAATGTTACACGTCCCCACATGACTGTCAGGTTCAGTCAGGGTTGGTGAGAGCATTACCCCCAGCATGGCTACATATCTGCATCTCCCACAGTCTGTAGTGTCGTATGTTGAGAGGTGTGCATTGACTTTGTACATGAGACAATTCTCTATTGCCACATGTACTCCATATTCATCATATAGACAGGCAATAGCACTGGTACGTGACAGTTGGACATGCCTGTATATTCAACCATGTCTCACAAGATATGTGAGTTACATGTGTACAACAGCTGTTGTACTGTAAGCAAGCTGGAAATGTAAGGACAGACAGTGTACTTGTCAGAAATGGTTTGAAATGGGTGCTATATTAATTAGTAGCTCATGAAGTGCTCAGAAATTCTGAACAAGTGCTGAGCATGAAAATGCAATACAGATATGGTGTTGGATAATATCAACCCACAAGTGGTGATGACAGTCATAATTGGAGGCACTGCACTATTACCCTGCTGAGTATGGTCTGCAAGTCCATGGAACATTATCAACATAGATGTTAGCAGTACAGATGTAGATGACAGTACGGATGTTTGACTACATGTACCTTTGTATGTCACAGGAGTGTTCTACCAGTGGCCTGTTTTCAGAAGCAGCACTACAAAAGGTGTCAGAGTGACATGTGCATATCACACCAGTGGTAGCTACAGTAAAACAGGGTTAATGTGTTGTACTCCCACCTCATTGTAGCCCATACCACACAGACAAATGTGAGGCATCTGTGTATGTAAGGATGTGAATGGCCATGACCTATGAGCAATAGCTGTCTCAGTGTTGTGAACAACAGACAGAATGGGCTTTGTGGGTGAGGTGTGTGACATATGTGCACAATCTAACAGATGATATTAGCATTGTCACCGCTAGGTGAATATCCCTGTACCCATTAACTACCACCTAGGCTGCAGTCAACATTATGGACACTGTGTAAGGGATGGTGCTGTGCAGTTCACCTCCCTGAGTTGGTGATGTCTCCAGGCCTATTAGGTAGTCATACGAGGCACCTATGTCATGACAGGGTGTCATCCATGAGCATGGAGATCATTGGCAGGCATACTCAGCACTCAGGTGACCAATATTGGATCACATGTCACCTTTAATGGGTATTGGCCATGCGTGGATGGGCTATACCAGCCTTCACAATCCTCACCTCCACTATGCAGCATGCTGGCTACCTTGCATAAAGACATGTGCTACACTATGATGTTGGACATGCTACACATACATATCCTGATCTGAAAGACATACGTCATGGACAGCCACCGTCCTACTACTAGGATCACCACATGCTGGACAGATCTCTGTGCCATACATGTGACATACTCCCGTCATACCATGCAACCCTGACCATCAAAGCTGCACATGTCATCTCTGTCATACATGGTGTGATGACCGCATGGTAGATATATTATCAACTGTCTGGATCAGTAATGTGGCACTGATACACCTTGCGGTGGCAAAATGGCTGTCGGATACAGCTAGGAAACCTTGCCCATACATGTTATAGTTGATAACCATCCCTGCAAATGACGTCCAACTAGCCATTGTCCCATGTCTATCACATGTGCAACACAGGCGATCCGTGGCAGGATGTTGAACTGCTGTACAGTGCCGTGTAGATGTATATGGCAAAACACATGCATGTAAAGGTTTCCATGCATATTGTGCATTGTCACTGCTCAAGTCCATTAAGGCAGTGTATGTGTTGATATGTGACATATACACAGCATCAAGGTCAACAGCATTACTGTGGACACATCCAGGCATGTGCTGATAGGTAAGAACACCAGTGCAGGCAAACAGACATAACCACATCAAACAGCATTCACATGGAGTATGAACAATGTAATGAGGTGACACACATATATGGTGATGATATCCAATGCATAACAGGTGTTACATGTGTGCGACACAAACATGTCAGTCGTGTCAGTGTCATGATGATTTGCAAAGATAATTGTGCAGATGTACTAGATTTTATACAAATGTATGTGCAGCAGTATCTCTGTACATCTCTGTGATACTGTGACCTGTCACCATCATTATGTATTACAGATAATGTCTCATTCACGCCTGCCAGCATACAGCTGCCAGGAGGATGATGTCCACATCCCTTACCTCCATGAGAACTACGGGGTGTTGTTCAGCCATGTGCCACAGCATGCCCAGCAGCATGACAACCTGTGGCAGGATCTTCGCAGGAGGGTTAATGATGTGGGAGGCCATAACCGCACCTACCAGCAGGTGCACAGACACTGCATGGACTAGATATGACATGCGAAACAGCGTGCCACTGCAATCGCCAGGGAAAAAGGTGGAACAGGTGGTGGGCCACCAACCCAGCCCCCACTCACACTCACCGAGGAGCTACTGGCCAGTCTGAGGACACCTTAAGAACAGTATCCTCAAACACTAGCTGCCATCATGGAGGTGGGTGTCTCCCAACCAATGAGCCTGGACTTGCCTGGTATGTCAGTACTGCACATATGACTATTATATCCCATTTAGTTGCATGTGTCACTGTACATTATGTAATGTAACATCATATGCAAGGTATGTTTACACACATGCTGCATACTACAGTATGCTACCCTGTGTATGTACACATGTGCATACTATATGCTATTGTACAGGCGAATGTGTTAACATGCACAGTGCACCCTGTGGCTGCCATACAGTCATGGATAATGTTCAAACTGCTGTGTCATCCCGATACAGGTACCTCTGTACATTATGTAATGTAACATCATATGCAAGGTATGTTTACACACATGCTGCATACTACAGTATGCTACCCTGTGTATGTACACATGTGCATACTATATGCTATTGTACAGGCGAATGTGTTAACATGCACAGTGCACCCTGTGGCTGCCATACAGTCATGGATAATGTTCAAACTGCTGTGTCATCCCGATACAGGTACCTCTGGCATGCCGCACAGACATCAGTCGGTTGCAGGTGAGACTGTCATCAGTATCAGGCATGTTAAAGCATAGATCTATTCACCATGTGGCCAGTTAACACTTGTACACTTGATGCTTGGTCCAGTCACGATATATAGGTCGCATCTCCCATCATTCACACTGGCTACCCATGTGCAAAATATACAAACAAAATGATACACCGACATGAAACCACAGTATCTGTCATTGCTACATGTGTGGACAGCTGTGCATACAATGGTGGAGGTGTTGTACAATGTAGGCATATGTACTATACATTGGAACAACACATGTGTGGTACACAAACAGTACCACACAGTGAGCTGGGATATGGACAGCCCATAGGAGTTACCATTGTGTTATATGCCCCTGCAATGGGTGCACACATTATGATGTGCCATCTTACATGTCACAGACACATTGTGTTCTGGCTGCAATATTGTCACACTATCCCATAACACATGCCCCACATGCCAAACATACAACCTGTTGTCTGCATAGCCCTGTGGATGGTGACATATCTGACATCTATGGGTGTATGTCATATGGGACAACACAGACATGTGAGATAGATGGCCATCACAAACATTTGGCCAACACATGTTCACACATGGCCATGGGGGATGGCCAGAGACATGTAGCCACACAGTAGATGTGATGTGTATACACCCTGTTGCACATTGTCCACACATGGTCCAATTATAGCCTTAGTTGAGTGAATATACAGTTGATGTGGTACACTGGACATCCTAAAAGCCTGTGCACAGCTAGTGGAGGTGTCACTTAAGTCTACCATATAATATGTGTTGAACATCACAACTGTATCATAGCATGACAGTAGTCATCTGTACAGCTTCCACAGACATTGACACCACATAAGGCCACAGATACTGTACATTTCCCTTGCTGCTGTAGGACATCACAATTAGCTGTGCACCTCATGTGTGTGGTACATCAATGTCATGTGGGACATGGTGAATTGACAAGTCTGCCATGTGTGGACATGGTTGCCAGACAGCTAAGACTCTGTAGTAGTTGTGCAGAGGTGTCATCTGTAGGTCTTCCAGTGACCTGTCACATGACACAGCATGGTTTGGTGTGTATACACCTCAGCATCGTGAGTCACAATCCACAGTTATGTTATCGGTATGCATGCAGTTATGGCTATGCAATGTGTGCATATTACACACTGTATAGCAATATAGAAGCCTCATGATGCCATGCAATGGCACAGTGTCTGTACTTCACACAGTATAGCAATGTAGACGGCTCACACTACCCTTCCATGCTCATGCACATTTGCTAAACATGCATTCTATCTGTAGGGCATACAGAAAACACTGCAATGTGATGCCCATTACAATGCTGTACATGTGTCAGGACACCATTGTGTCAGACATGTATGCATGTTAATGCACACATCAGTAGATTACATGTCAAGGTCACTTCAGCCATGTGTACTGTTAACCTGTTCTGGTCCCATGGTGTATCACGGGGATGCATGCTTACTACCATGATTATGTGAACTGCATGGCTACTGATATGACGCTTGCTGTTGTGTGCAACCCAGGGAGGTATGCTAACTAACACTATTAACGTCTGAGCTGCATGCCATCTGCTGCATCACATGCATGCTGCATGCCGTCTGTCAAATCACATGCATGGTGTGTCTGTGTGTGTGTGTGTGTGTGTGTGTGTGTGTGTGTGTGTGTGTGTGTGTGTGTGTGTGTGTGTGTGTGTGTGTGTGTGTGTGTGTGTGTGTGTGTGTCTGTGTGTCTGTGTGTCTGTGTGTGTGTGTGTGTGTGTGTGTGTGTGTGTGTGTGTGTGTGTGTGTGTGTGTGTGTGTGTCTGTGTGTGTGTGTGTGTGTGTGTGTCTGTGTGTCTGTGTGTGTCTGTGTGTGCATGTGTCTATTGTAATTTAGAGTCTTTTTTTGCATTCACAGGTGATGTAGGTGCGTTACCCTCCTGTGGTCCATCTGACGTTAGTGTCCCCACAGATACTAGCAGTGATGAACATATGCATGAGGTACAGGCAGGGTTGTCAGGGGCTGAATCTGTGCCAATTATTGCCATCCCAGCTATGTCCCCCTCTTCCCCGCACACAGTTCTGCTGCCAACACATACCGCATCACCAGTGGCCATAGAGGAAGGACAGTCAGTGTCTGTTAGCGTGGAACAAGAACGTGTGGTGGCTACAGAAGGTGTGTCTCCACACCATCGTGTCAGTGTAATGACTGCAGATGTGCCACACAGGCATGTAGCCAGTGCTGCTCATAGGAGGACCTCTGGCAGACATGCACCTGCAGGACAGAGCGCAGCAGCTGGTGTCTCCAGACGCATATTCCAAACTGTAATGGTGGCACAGGCACGCCTCTGCAGAGGGCTGCTATCCGTACTCTAAACTACAACATCCAGGCATTGGCAAATGCTCAACAGCCGATTGCTGATGTTCTGGACAGGCGATTGGGTGACATGGTCGGAATCCTTGACAGTGGCATGGCAATCCGCAAGGGTGAGCTGTCTGTGGTGGAACATCTGGTAGGAGTGAGGTGTAGGCCACGTGGACATAGGCCAACTACACCACCTAGTGCAGGTCAACGTGAGCGTGCCACCTCACATGCCCGCTCCCATAGTGCCAGTAGCAGTAGCAGTGCAGCTGGTGCTGCGCTGTCCACACCAGGACACAGCAGGCCTCGTGGACATGGCCCTGGACGTTCCCAGCGGGGACACCATTCCAGTGGACATGTGTCGTCGGACAGTAGCCAATCTGTACCTCCACCTGGTAGTGCCCGTACATCCCCTGGCAGGCACAGGTCACATGGCTGTGGCTGGACACAGTGAGCTGTACATCCTGGTCTGTACAATCTGGAGCTGTCAGTAATACCCCTGTGTAGGCCTCACAAAAGGCAGACCTGTGTGCACACATACACGCACATGGAAAACACATCTGTAGGGCACCAAAACACCCACATGCATAATGACCACACATGTCCAATCAAATCCCCAGCCCTTGCCCGCACACATGATGTCATCCATTGGTGCAGCCTATGCCCCTGGCAAACATTATCACCCTGTGCATATGATGAAGCCCGTGCCACATCCCTGTCATCCACACCATCGGTGCGGGGACATGCTCAAATGGTCTGATGCACAGGGTGAACAGAATAGTGAGAGAAGTGTATATTACATTAGTTGTGTACTGTTGACACGCACCAGACATACCGTGTAGTACAGGTTTATCATGCATTGTTATATGTTCACAGTATGTGTCTTGGTAACAACAGTAACAGCATGTTGGTAATGATGCCCTGGTTCCCTCCTTATAGTCTACTTGCATGTGCCAACAAGTAGCAGTGTTTGCAGTTTCCCATGTGTAAATGTGGAGTACTCACAGGCATGTATGTCGATATCAGCATGCTATACGTAGCCTCAACCTGACTGTTGGAAAGGCTAACATACCACAGATGTACACACATATAGCGGTCCAGAACCATGTGGGCTGTTTAATAGGCTACAGTGGCTAGAGACGTGACATCCATCCAGGTCACATCACAGGTATGTTGACATAGTGAGGGGGGTGTACACAGTGGTCCGGCCGATGATAACATTAGAGGCCACTTGATAGCATGAGGCCTCACTGTGTAGCAGTAATACCCTGTCACATTACAGGAACATGTCCACACTCACGGGGTCAACAACACTATAATGCACACTCCATAGTGTTGAGGTGAGGACCCCTACCTATGTGGTAATCACCCTCACAGTACTGTGCACCAACACGACGCAACACAGAGAATGAACATGTACAGGTAGCCAGTAAGGCTGAGACCGATGGCATCAACAGGGCAGTAGACTGCATCACCATGAGGGGTTAGGGATCCTGTGTGTTCTGTATGGTAGCATACACCCTCACTCCATGCACCAGACAGCCATTCATACATATGAACACACACACACACACACACACACACACACACACACACACACACACACACACACACACACACACACACTGTGGAGTCCACAAATGTCATTCACATATGGATAGCTGACATGTGTGTGATACACACACCACCCCTGCCTACGTTATGCTTTCCACACTGCAGTATGCACAGATCTCTACAACAGTGTACAGGGGTGTGTAACAATTGAGATGTATTCCCTACCATATGTGGCATATATGGTCACACAAGCAAACACACATGGCAGTACTGTGAATGATACACCTGCTATATGATGATACGACTGACAGACATGCAGCAGTATTGGCCGCATTATGTGTACCAACGCTACCTCTGGCAATTGTGCTGCTATATGCACATGGGAGGATGTAAGTGTTACAGGTGTCAAGTGACTTACAGTCAGTAACACCCGACCGCTGTGTAGGTTTTATGTCTTCACCATCAAGTAACAGTAACATAGTGTACTGTTTGCATATGTAATGGTAGCATGGCGTGTGACACACCTGTGAGCTGTCCCCGGCAAACATCAATCTGCAAAGGTGGATCACCAATTTATGTACACACATCCATCCATACCTGATGTACATCCTACCATACTGTCAGTAGTTCACCATATACAAGGTGTCAATGATGGGGCTGCATTGCAACTGCATGTTTTAGTTAGGCACAGATGAGTTACATACATCAGCTACTGCACTTGCATGGTAGCCACATGCACACTACTAAATGTACATGTGTGTTGGTCCTACATGCCTGTCATGTAGCCATGTTTGTATGCATTGCAATTGGTGGACATGTGTGATGACATACATAACACATGGACTGTTGTATGATATGATGGCTGTCATGGGTAACTAGTACAGAGGGAATGTGTCCTCAGTCAACATTGCTACCTCATGTACTGTTAGCATTCAGCAGCCATGGATCTACCTTCCATTTGCATGCGTGTGATTGCTGTAGCCACTTGTCTGCATGGAGGACAGCAAAAGCTATGCTATGTACATATGTGTTGTGTGTGTGGTCCATGCACATATCCACTGCGATTACATGTATGTCATATCCAAACATGTGTGTTATTTGGTGTACAGCGACAGTCATCTGTCACAGCTGTGTAAGACCCAGGGCCCCTGTTATGTGTAGAGCCGACCTGGTTATGTACAGTGGTATCATTTCAATGCATAACACATGATGGAACCCTGTCAGTACATGTGTAGTCTGCACAGTTGCTGTAGACCTATGTACAGTCCACTGGTCATGTGTCACACGGTGTTGTGGTAATGTATGGCTGTGTGTTGCTGGTCCAACAACATGGTGATGTCTGAGGGATTCATAGTAGACTGCAGTGTTTACCTCTGTGATCTGCACCTGAGACATCTGTGATGGCTCCTGAGTGTGTACTGGTCAGTATATGTGAGTGGCCTTCATGTACGTGGGGACAGTAACACCATACTGTGCCCTTCCGTGTTTAGAATCTGTGTGCATGCAAGACAGCCCTTTGCAACTGCTGTGTGAGCATGCCCAGTACGCCGTTGTGTAGATGGACACACAGTACATTCCAAACTGTGCCCTTCCGTGTTTAGAATCCATGTGCATGCAAGATGGCCCTTTGCAACTGCTAAGTGTGTGAGCATGCCCAGTAGGCAGTTGTGTAGATGGACACACAGTACATTCCAAACTGTGCCCTTCCGTGTTTAGAATCCGTGGCATGCAAGACAGCCCTTTGCAACTGCTAAGTGTGTGAGCATGCCCAGTACGCTGTTGTGTAGTTGGACACACAGTACATTCCAAACTGTGCCCTTCTGTGTTTAGAATCCATGTGCATGCAAGATGGCCCTTTGCAACTGCTAAGTGTGTGAGCATGCCCAGTGACACCTTGTGTCGGTGATGTGCCTCTGTGTATGGGCATGGCCATTGACATCCTGTATAGCGATGGTGGTCATCCAGGCAACAGATGTCCATTTTCCATGTCAAGATGGATGCCTACATTGAACACACTGGTTGACTGTCTTGAAGGGTGTACTATCTGTGGCACGTCCCGTATCTATGTAGTGTTGTAATAGTGCTCCGTAGATAGGCAGTTGTCCCACTCACACCACTGCCGTGTGTTTGTCTACGTCTAGCTTGGGACAGTAATATGCTTTTAGACTGCTCACTTTCTATACATTCCCTATCGGCATCCTTGCCTTTGCGGATGATGTCATCCACCTAGAAGTATGCCTCTGGGAGTGCTGTGTTCCAGTAATCTCGGTAGCACGTTCTGTAACTGCGTAATGCTGTAGTGTGATAAGGTAGTTAGGTGTATGTTCGACTCCCAGCCCTGCCAAGTGTGTTCCTGTGTGTGTGCTTCCAGCTACCTCAGGACAAAGTAATGCTTTTAGATGGCTCACTCCACATACATTCCCTATCGGCGTCTTTACCTTTGCGGATGATGTCATTCACCTAGAAGTATGCCTCTGGGAGTGCTGTGTTCCAGTAATCTCGGCAGCGTGTTCTGTAACTGCGTAATGCTGTAGTGTGATAAGGTAGTTAGGTGTATGTTTGACTCCCAGCCCTGCCAAGTGTGTGCCTATGTGTGTGCTTCCAGCTGCCTCGGAACAGAGTAATGCTTTTAGATGGCTCACTCCACATAAATTTCCTATCGGCGTCTTTGCCTTTGCGGATGATGTCATCCACCTAAAAGTATGCCTCTCGGAGTGTTGTATTCCAGTAATCTTGGTAGCGTATTCTGTAACTGCGTAATGCTGTAGAGTGATAAGGTAGTTAGGTGGATGTTTGACTCCCAGCCCTGCCAAGTGTGTGTGTGTATTTCCAGCTGCCTGAGGACAGAGTAATGCTTTTAGACGGCTCACTCCACATACATTCCCTATCGGCCTCTTTGCCTTTGCTGATGATGTCATCCACCTGGAAGTATGCCTCTGGGAGTGCTGTGTTGCAATAATCTCGGTAGCACGTTCTGTAACTGCGTAATGCTGCAGTGTGATAAGGTAGTTAGGTGTATGTTCGACTCCCAGCCCTGCCAAGTGTATGTTTCCAGCTGCCTGGGGACAGAGTAATGCTTTTAGACTGCTCACTCCACATACATTCCCTACCGGCGTCTTTGCCTTTGCGGATGATGTCATCCACCTAGATGTATGCCTGTGGGAGTGCGGTGATGCCAGAACTTGGTAGCGCATTCTGTTACTGCATAATGCTGTAGTGTGGCAGACTAGACAGGTAGGTGCTCAATTCCGAGGCATGGCAGGTGTGTGTGTTTGGCAGTTATAACATATGTGTTGTTATCTGTGGGTGGCTAGCTGTGGGATGTGTTCAGTTTGTTTTGTTGCTGACCTATATAGTGTGCACAGCCCACATATTCTGCCAAGACACTGTGTTGTCAACACATACATTCGCCAATAGGTCTGGTGAGTAACTGTCAGCAGCCCTACTCTTACCCTTGATATGGTCTGACCCATGTGACGCAACATAACACACGTGCCTTGATAGTAACAACACTACATGATGCAGGTGGCACATGTAGTTTCCTTTTCATTCCTGTCTAAGGCATTGCTGTCATGTGGTCCGCTGTTGTGTATGTGTGTACATGTATATGTGTGTATATATATATATATATATATATATATATATATATATATATATATATATATATATGTATACAAATAATATATATGATATATGTAGATGTAGAGGTGGACATAGATGTGAACATATGTCTGGGGACATCAGCACTATTGAATGTTTGTGCTGGATGATCTGTACGTGATAACCTGGGATCTATGTATATCTGCCATGGCGTGGTGGTAATGCACATCTTGCATAGTGTGCATGGCCACAGGTTGTAGTCGTGTAGACACCGGTTATTTTGTTACTGGGAAGACCATGGGACATTGAATATTGTGATGGTAAGGCACCTGTTGCCAGTTGTGTATGGATCTGAGCGACATTGAGCAGTGGTTAATAATTTGGAGGTTCGATATGGGTCATATAACTATTCATTAAAAGACTGTACTATGCAGATGAGGTTGACTATGGTGTATCACATTTATCACCAGGGTGTGCTGCTGGTCTCTGGGGTGTATGTGTGTAGTCAGCCAGGTGCAGGTCTCGAATATAGTTGACAGCATGGGGGGGGGGTCAGGCATACTGTACGTACATTGCAGAACTGTGCCTCAGGAGTGCTCCTGCCTTAGCACACCTAAGCTAGATGATGTGTCTATACCTGCCTGGTGACATTGGGAGGGATGACACCAGTGGTGGGGTAGTCAGGGTGTACAGGCTGCAGAAACAGGTGTTGATCAGCACAATCAGCAGATGACATGGCCAGCCCGCACATGAACAGTACGTTAATGCGAGCAAGCAGCATACACACAGGTTTCGTCCATACTCTACACCACTGGTGTATACCTGCAGGGACATTTCATGACACAGTCCAACCAAATGACACGGGCTGCAGTAGGCAACATATACCAACATGTGCAGGAGGCTGGGGCAGTGAGGATGTGTATGCTGCTGAACAACCCTTACTGGGGTGACATAAGACTTTATAGACCGAGGGTGACTTACCAGGGGCTACATGGGCTGGTGATGTTGGAGCATTATGGGGTGGACAGAGACCTCCTACAGCAGCTTGTTTACCTGTGCCTGACACATCAAACAGGCCGAGGGAAAAGCATCACAGTGGATACCATGGGATGTGTTGGCCTAGGTGTAGTAGCCACAGGTACCTCACACAGCACAACTGGGGATATCATGGGTATCTCACAGGTATCTGCATCCAGAGTATTGCACCAGTTCACAGATGCCATGTCAACACATGCTAGTGAGCACGTACATGTCCTCAACACATGTGATTAGTGCACCAGCAATATGCATCTGTTCAACCACATGGATGACTACCCTGGGGTACTGGGTGCTATAGCCTGCACACGTAGCACCACCCGGGGAGCAGGGTAGGGACTACAGTCAGTGCAGGGGCATACCCTCCAACAGCTAGGCCATATGCGATGGCCAGGGCATGAGATTGAATGTGTGTGCTGTCTGCCCTGGAAGCTATGATGTGACTGATATATCGCTTCTGACACAGCTGTAGCACACCAATGTCTATATGGACATCCCCTACAGTCTCCTAGTGGGGGGATGCTAGGTAAACACTGGTGTAGTAGCTGATGACACCCATCAGCAATGCACATACACCTGAACACTCACACCATACTGAGGCGGATGCACAGGCAAGACATATACTTGTGCATGTGTTTGGGATGCTCGGTTCACAGTTCTGGTATCCGGACACATCCGTTGGAGCTCTGCAGTATTCGCAAGCTACATGCATACAAGTTGTTATGGTATTTGCTATGCTACACAATGTTATCCTGCAGTAACAGTTGCAGCAGGAACAGCATGGGGCAGGGCCACACAGCCCACCACCACTGCCAAGGCCTGTACAGGCACAGTGTGACTTGGTGAAGGAACTACCTGAGTAGGGCACAGTCGGCGAAAGCCCGTGCACAGTATGACCTGCCCTTGGCAAAGAGGCAACACAAGGCATATGCACTGACACAGTAGGTACCCTCGGATTTCCCCTCTCTGACCCGCACACAGTACAATGGATGCCAAACATGACAGTACCTGTGTTCGGCCATGTATAGGAGATGCACTGTGTGCATCCGACATAGGCAGCACTCCAGCACCGTTCTCAAGTCCAGAACACACCCAGGGTATGTCTATTGACCTAACAAGTGTCAGTTGTATTAGAATGTGTACTTACCCATTGCTATGATATGTATGTGAGTATACAAGTGACTGTGGTGGCCAAATGATAGGGCAGCAGACAGTACACATCCATTGTGGAACCATGAACTCTGCAGCACATACGGGGGTCACAATGGTAGCCTGTAGTACACAGGGTGTCCTAACCCACTGCAGATTATGGGCTGACCATCATGTGTGTCTGTACAGCCCACACACGTTCCATGCAGCTAGACAGATGTGGACCAATACAGACAAATGATATATGATGGCCTACGGATATGCCCAATGACTGACCCCAACCCCCTATGACACACACAGATGACAGCAGGCCAGGCAGTTTGATGTAGATTGTGTAAGCTAGGATGTCCAACACCACTGTGCTGGTAATTAAAGCTGGGAACTGATGTACCCTGGTATCCCTCCAACCAGCAATTTAGGTAGGTCCACACACTGACATGGAGTACCCGGCATACCAGTACAGTAGCAGCAGATGTGTACAACTGTTGGCTGTGCCCCCCCCCGTCACACCTATACATGTGAGAGTCATGTGCACCACCCACGGTGCTGTGTAGGACTGTGGTTGTGGTTGCATGTCCCCCCATGCTATGCAGACATGTAGCAACTGTCAATGCCACATGACCATTAGCTACCCTGCAGACATAGCATGACACATGTATGTGTAGAACAGAGGGGTCAGCAACACAGTACTATCTGGACATGTGACACATGCAATACAGTTGACCATACTTTTCATGCTCACACACGACAGTATGATGGTATTGTCAGTCGACAACATGCGTAACAGTCATACTGGGCATGCTCACACACTGAAACACAGGACGGTCAGGCATGCATACACCAGTGGTCCGGACATATCTGCCAGTACATTGCTATACTGTTGGATGTCTGCGCTGTATGGTGTGTGTGTGTGGTATATTGTCTGTACATATGCCATGGTCTATTGTTAATTCACATGAGCTATGTGTGCAGGGTACTTCTACCATCACGTGTAAAGGGCGGTTCTTTGTTTGCGGACAGGCCGACACCTTTGGATACAGACCGGGTAAGGCACAGTCCAGCAGGTGGGAGCTGTTTTGCATGGGTTTGCACAGTGTTAAGCACTGCTGACCTTTGGTCACAGCACCTTATACATGTTTAGACTCCACATTTCTTTCACAGTGCACTACTGGCATACTGGTAGGCAAACACGCTTACAGCTGCTCACTCTCTGACATTTCCACTTACATTTGTCACTCACGCTGGGTGTGTGTGATCCCTTGTGATGCATATTACATCAGACTACATGACTACAGTATCGGATATGTGTAACCATTTTGCGACAGCAGGCATTCGACTGTACGGACTCGGTGGCCTGTCCAGTGATGTAATCATATTATATGCGTGTTCCTCATACGATCTGCTCCCATCTGCCTGATACATGGGAACCGATACTCTGCAATGCTGACATGTGACGAGTTTGTTAATCCAGCTGTCTGCCGAGTCATAATACCACATACCTACTGCACGTTGACCACCTTTCAGATTGCACGACAGGAGACTGTAGGAGTGACATCTTTCCCACTTTGCATGGGACAGTCCCTCATCACACATATCTCATGTGACAATACCAGAACTCTCCACCAATCGGGGACACATTTCTGCAGAATCAGGGACAGGTCAAGAAAAATTAGGGGCACTTTTACAAAAGTAGTGCTATTAACTTGACACATTGACAGAATCAGAGCATATGACTTAATAGACATATTCTGAAGTAACAGTTGTTTATAACTCTTACTTATTGTCATTAGTCAGTAAGTGTAATTCACCACCTTTCCTTCAACAGCCACTAATTTTAGGAGGGATTAAAAAGGACACAGGTAGACTTTCAGTCAAACTCAGGGACGTACCTGCCATTCAGGGACAGTTGAGTGGTATGGACAATACTGTAGCCATTGCAACTGTCCTGAATAGGGAACCTTCTCATGTTGTAGGTGTCTGTACTGGTTGCTTGTTACAGGTCTTGTATGCCTGACATGTCGATATGTCATATGTAGTAGCATAAGCAACTATACTGCTGCTAGACTATGCTTTGATTTGTTCTGATATGTATATTTCTGTACTATGCATGGCTGTAGGTATGTTCTGCCCTGGTACATCTGACAGTTCTACAGAGCAGGTTCCACTTTGGCCATTCAGACTGGTGGCGGCCCTATAGACCCTATATGTATAGCTATCACATGTGTCAAGGCAACACATACCCACAGCCAGTAGTAAACGGACGACTTCCACGGTTTGCATACGTTAAGGTTATTCATGTAGCATTATAATTGATAATACTGTTTCCTATTACATGTAGCTGTTACTGATACAACAAATTGATGTCTGACACCACTACACACACTATATAGCCTCCATTCCCGAACTCACAGGCCATGTGCCATAACTGTCATTTTGCAAGACACAACTGCCCAGACAGGTGTGTTCCTCGCAGGCGTATGGGTGTTGAACCTCTTCTATTATGCTATCATCTACCTGAGGTGGTCAGCAACTTATGCACTTTCCATCAGTAGCAGAACTCACATACCAATGGGTGTGAATGAACACTTTATCAGGAACAATGCATAACACCCTGTGGGACACATTTAAATGATTGGTTTTATTAACCAGACACATTCACAGTCACAGAGCATATGTATTCATTCACGTTTGTTGAGGTACATGCCGCTTATGACTCATACATGTTGTCATCTGCCATTACCTGTATTCTGCCACCTGTTCACCTAATATCACTAGTTCTGGCAGTGTTAGGTGGACTTTGTTACATTCTGATACATAACTATGGACGTCCATGCTAATTGGGTACATGGCACTATGTAGGTCTCTGTGTATTCCCCGATGGTTTACAAACTATCCGGTAGGTGTGTTCTTCAGGTTTGGGAGGTGTAGGCATATGCTATGCCCACATAGGAATATTAATGACTTCCACTGGGCGGGCCTACCACATCTCTGACAACTAGCACCTGCACACTTAAGCCCATTAATGCATACCCATGGTCCAGCTACCTGGCACCCCTCTACAGCAGTTGTGACAAATACGTACTGCGAGCACAGCTGGGGTATGAGCACACCCCTACACATTGCCCACTCTCCCCGTCTCGGGACACATGTCATATGTTTTGTCAACCCATGTATTGTCAGACTTGCACAACCTACTGTTCCATGTACAACTACATCCTGCTTATATTAATGTCAGCAGATTCACACGTACCCTGAATTTTTGGGGTCCCGCAAGGGACACCATTATCCATGTTTAAAGTGTAGACCTTGCAGTACTCTCCCACTGGTCCTTTCCTACCAGTGTTTTGGACAGCGGCAGTGTATTGATCTGTATTGACTGTCTGTATGTCTGTCCAGCCTAGCTGGGCGATGTGGGGGGTACAACATTTCTTTATTGGACCTCCCAGTCACATATGCCAGGGCTGTAAATATGTTACCCCTAATTGCTGTGAAGTAACCTATTTATGTACATGTGTATATCTACACTGACATATATATTTTGTTTTGTGTGTATGTGTATATATCACTACCTGTTGTTTGTGTATATATGTCTATCTATATATATCTGTAGTATATCCTTATGTGTGTGTGTGTGTGTGTATTTATATATATATATATATATATATATATATATATATATATATATATATATATATATATATATATATATATATATATATATCCGTATGGATATATATGTGTATGTAAATTAATATAGCTATATGTATATATACGTTTTTATCTATATATACATCTGTGTGTCCGTTAACCTATACATTTCCTGGACATGGACACTTACACATGCGTATTGGTTTTATCCCTGCTTCAACAGCATACTATTGCTTTAGTCATTCTGTTACCGACACTTCACTCCGGTGAACTTGTGCTCAGTATATTGCAAGTTATGCAGCAGACAGATGTCACACGTTTTTCATGTCTGGGGTGCCGCTGCTAACTGGGATGTGATAGTGTCATTCGACCTATTACTCATATGTGCAGCCTATTTTTCCTGCTACTGTGTTTGTTTCTGTGCGCATTCATATTATTACTGTTGATAGGATGTGTGTTTGTGTTACTGTGACTGTACGTCAACAAATTGTTGTCTTCATGTAGTTGTGTCTTTCTGCTTTTCCCGGTTTGGGGTTGTCACAGTAGAACTCTGTTCCGCTCATGGGTGGCGTATAGGTTTTACATGCCGGGCTGCCAGTCCTGACGCACAACGTCCGACAACAATACGCCCATTCACGCATGTCTCCATGCAAACGACGCTCTGTCTGGGAATTGCACCTACGTACTAGCTGACCTCCACGGGCCACTCCATTGCACCCGGCGCAACATACCCTATCACTCCTGTGTCCATACTCGCATATCCATAGTTTCTCCTGCACACCCGTGTTGAGTTTCCATGCATAACAGCCATTATACACCTGATATCGCAGCCATGACACACCTTTACACATTGCCCTCTCATGAGCGTTGGGGCCCTACACACATTTTGTACCACCTCATGTATTCACAGGCTCACCATCCATTCATATTTGGACATACGTGCCTTTCCTGGTGTTATGAATTACGAATGATTTGCGGGTTACAAGTGTAGGTGGTCACAACATGTACTACATTCTGTCTGTTTACAATGTTGACGTAGCACTTCAACGATGTTATGGCCACTGGTATAGCCCTGCCTCTGGTGTGAAGAGCAGTGATCTTTTCACACTTGTGCAGCTTTATGTGACATAAGCTGCGAGCACTTCATAATTCCTTACTTGCTCTGGATTCCCTTCACAACCCTTATGTTTGCTTTTGGCGTTCCTTACATATCTACATATATATATACATATATATATATATATATATATATATATATATATATATGTGTGTGTGTGTGTGTGTGTGTGTGTGTATGTATATATATATATATATATATATATATATATATATATATATAAATATATATATATATATATATATATATACACACACATATATGTTTATATATATATATATATATATATATATATATATATATATATATATGTATATTTATATATTTATATATGTGTATATATAGATAAATATGTAGATATATAATTGCATATTTCTGTTATGTCTGTGGATATTTATCTATACACACATTTATCTATCTATATATATAAAAGTTACAGCTGTACAAGACAACATACATTTGCTATGCTAATAGCTGCGTACACCCGTGCAGGCCCACTTGCATCTACTTATTCTGAGTTACATATGTTTACAGGCACGTCTTTGGGATTACATGTGCCTTATTCCTTATGACAGTACCACTTTGATGGAATCCGGTTAATGGACCCATGCGAACATGGTCATCTTTACATTTATAAATGTTGGCTTTACAGCACATAGGCATTCATTGCACAATTAATATGTGCTACAGTCGTACTTGAACCGGGAATGCCTTTATGTTGGGCGGATGCTGTAACCACTGCACTATTGGTGTTCTGGCTCATTTATATGTATACCCATGGTTCATAGCTACTCTGACATACACCTCACCACTTCCCTTACACAGCAGGCATCCATTCTCCTGCTGGGAAAACCACAGTACTACAATTAGGACATTCCATGTTTCCTACTGCTCTGGACCCATGCTGCAAGTCTACTCACTCCAAGGATATTCATAACTTCTAAGCTTATAGTCCTCGCACATACACATGTTTGATTTTCAGGGTGCTTATGTGCTGGTCCAGGTTTAGGCTTGGCTGACTGGTGACTAGCACTGCCCTGATGCTGTTCAAAGATCGGCCATAGCACATGGACAGAGTTAGTCCAGAGTTTAACATTCTACCTGTGTTTACAGACGCAGGTGTTTGGGCACCTCTGACCACATTATTGGGTCGGTGCTACATAATTTAGGGCGGGGAGTGGTTCCACTACATAATGCAGGTGGGGGGGGGTGGTTTCCACGTGTTTTCCTTCCCATTTGACTATTTCATTCATTTATAGATACAATGAATATTATTCTGGACATCTGTTATAAATTCACTACAGGTATGCAATAGTCCTGTCAACAGATGTGACAGTTGGTTGGTGTACGTCTCTGTACGGACCTCTCTGATACTCAGGGACTCGTTTCTACAGTGACAGGGATGAGGCTATGACAACTCAGGGACAATCATGACACTTCTACCATATTAGTAATATTAACTTGGAACGTGTTGACAGATTCATAATACTACTAATTTTCTGCAGTTAAATGCGTCTATTACTCTTCATTGTTGTAAGTAGTCATTCTCATTCAACACCTTTCCCCCAAAGGTCACTGGCTTTGTGAGTGTTTAAGGGTCTGGCCAGTTATTGTGCGAATGCTCTTACCATTGGTATCATTGACATTGTCATATGTACAGGTTGAGATGTATTCTGGGGACTAGGGTTGGCACCTTTTCAAATGGCCAAAATGGGACATTTTCGGAACACACATCAGATTTTACAAGCCGACACATACCATACCCACGGTCAGTACAACAGATAGAACTTTACTTATTTGCCTACATAAAAGCCTATTGTTGTAGCGGTTTAGTTGCTTATTCTGTTTCTTGTAACATTTAGGTATTGTGGATACTGCAATAATTATTGCCTGCAACTATTACATAACATATGGGACATAATTATGTCCTACAATCCCAGGACATTTGCCATTTGTAATGTATTTTGTCAGGACACAACTGTCCAAAGAGGGACTGTCCCTCGCAAAGTGGGACAGATGATAACCCTACTGCGGACACCAGATTGTTTGGGCCAACACATGGCCACGGTCAGTGCAGGTTTAGAACATTCATTTGTTTCCTAGCTGTGAGCCTTATACCTTTGGCACTTTTGCTGTTTGCCTGTTTCTTGTATGAATTATGTTTATTCTATCCTGACGTGACCGCTTTAGGCAACTGTTACATGCAGTATGGTACATAGTTATTTCCTACAATCACAGGACATTTGGCATTGTATCATTGTTGGTCAGTTCACACCTACACACACATTAATTGTCCCTCACACAGTGGATCAGGGGTATCCTGTTGACGTCAGTGCCTTCATCACCCTTATACCATGTGCCACTATGCGAATGTGTGCAATATATTCTCTCGCTTATTCGTGTCGGGACACATGTGTCACGGGCAGGTGTTTGATCCTGGGTAGTAGATTATGCATGACCATCTAGGGCTGGGCAGTGTTGTGCACCACTACTGCACATTCAAACTTGTGTCCAGATATCTACAGGACTGGACTTTGTGTCATCCATTCTAATGTTTACACAGGTTACTTATCCCATGAGGGATATCCCAAAACTTGAACAAGACCAAAACAAGACAAATACCGAACATTCTTCTGGCGTTATGAAAATGTGCTGGGGGTTTTACATGCAAGGGATACATAGTGTGCAATCCTGAAACTGCCTAGGGTGACACTACCTACTACATATGCATAGTGGTCACTATGTGTAGATGTGGCTGCATCAAACCAGTAGGCCAAGTATGGCTGGATCTGGTGGACGTTCTGGTATGGGGGCAGGTTGTGTGATATGGAGGGGATGCTGGGTAGTCCATTATGCATCCAGGTGTGTTGCATTTGATATGGCCAGTTCCATCAAGACCAATCTGTGGGTATGTGCCGGTGACATGTCTATACATTTGTATCGCACATTTTAATATTCATATGTTTGTGGGATTGTGTTCTACAGTATGGCTTGTCTGGTTGTATTGCAGATGTTTATACATGTTTTTGTGTTTCTTTCTGTTTCACCTGCTGCTCCCTCATACACCTCCGGTTCACCTATTCTGCATATGACACAGTGTCACCTTGGAGGATTATGCCATTACCCACCCCCCCCACACACATATTCCTGACACCCCATACATCACTGCTTTGGTTGTTGGCCCATGACACGGCCAGAGTAACACATTGCATACCCTACATATGTCATAGTTTAATACTATGTGATTGATTCAGAGGGCCATTAGTAACCTAGTCACACTATTCCCAATCATAATGATCTACGAATGTGACTAATTTATACCTAGCTTTAATCCTTTTCAATGAGGACTTGAGGTGCCAGACCCAGGGTGTATTTGCTATTCACCATCCATTCATCCAGGTTATGCTTAAAAAGGGTCAGAGAGCTATTTTGTTTTATGTGCAAAAGAAGTCTATTCCATAAAAGAATGATTATCTCAGAGCTCTCTCTCTCTATATATATATATATATATATATATATATATATATATATATATATATATATATATATATATATATATCATAGAATCATAGGAAGTTACTAGGCTAATGGTCCTAGGGCCCTTACAAGCCTAGCCAGGTTCTACCTTTATTTCCATGATCAGCACCTATTGCCCCTCTCCATGAGGGATACAGATGGAACCCCCATGGTGAAATTATGGTTACCCAACCAATCTTCCAGATTGTGTCACCAGCCAGTCCTATTTATGTTTCAGTGGAAGGTAAGACCTCCTGAGTGTGTGTTTAGGGTGCTATTAGTTTTGTGAATGTATAGGTGGTCTCAAAGGAATGGATCCTTTGAGGCTCTATAGCCTAAACAGAGGTCACTTCTCAAGAGCTTTTAGAAAGCATAAATGAGAGAGATAACTTTAAGGTGGCCTGGGTAGCTAAAATAATACACTGCTGAGACCTCTCAAGCTGGGTCATATGCTTTGATAAGTACTTAACAAATGTGCCATTATAGTCTCTAGATGGCCTGATGAGAGTGGAGTAGAGAGGGATGTTAGGAAATCCTTTTACCTATCAGATTAACAACAGTAAATGGAGGGTGATCAAAGGATAGCTCTTATTCAATGAAAGTGCCCAGGTCCCTTATGACTGAGACAACTTTCAAAGGGGCATAACATATGTAGTAGGTGTATGGGTGCATCATTTGCCAAAGGACGCAATGTTGCATTTCTTGGCATTTAATTTTAGGCCATGGTCCAGTCCCACATATTGATGCATGTTAGTCCCTTTAGGAGCATATGGAAGTCAGATGGGGAGTTACTGACAACCAGTATCTTAGATAGGGTGGTGCAAAGGTGGCAGAAACCCTGTGTACAAGGTGTTAGGGGGAGTGCTCAGCTAGTCTTTTTTTTTCATATTTATGCTCCTCATGCAAACGCAAGGGCAGAAGAAGAATGCTAGTTCATTAGGACCTGCAGGGAAGCAGTGCAAGATCAGAGCCAGAGAACATCCTTTTTTATTTTTTACTCTCATTCCCTCCAGTACAGTTCTTTTGATTATGTACCTTTAACTCCTAGTGGGCGTGGCTTGAGTGTTTAAAAAATAAAGTTATCACCTTACAGTTCTAACAAGTACTCATTGACATAGGTCAAATATCAATACAATTGTGTTTGTCATCATGTATGCTTCAAGATAAAATATTCTAATACCTCATATAGGGCATGGTTTTGGAATTATTAATGCAAATATGAACAAGCAATATTTGACGCCTAGAGGAGCAGTAGGAGGTAATTGCAGATGCACCTGGAGGCGTCACTCGGATGTAATGAGATATAGAATGAAGAGGTATTAGAGACCTAGTGCTCCTCCTTAGCAGAGAAGGAAGGAGTGCTAGACTGGACAAAGGACCTTTTATTTGCTATCATGCAGAGTATGAAGGGGTAGGGTGTTATGACCTGACACTTCTCCTCCAAGGGAGTTGCACCAGATCAGAGTACGCATGTTTTCCTTTTGCTCCTCACCTAGCATTGTGGGGCACCAGACAGAAGAGTAGCACCAGGTTTCATATGAGCCAGCTAAAGCTTTGATGACAGCTCTTAGTTTGCAGTCATCTGCAGATTTGGTCAGCCACAGGTACTTGATGCTAGCCTTGAAATCAAAGAAATAAATATTAAAGAGAAATGGTCCTAGAACCAGGCCCTAGAGAACACCTCTGGCAAGTAAGCTTTTAAAAGAGAGCATGCCTCCCACACTAATAGACTGGATTTTATCCATTACCAAATTTATTACATGATCCTATGATTATCCAGTGGGTAACATAGGGGTTTGCATTTAATTTGATTAGCTTATTGATAATAGCAGAATGTGGGATGGTATCAAGACCATGGCCAGGTCCCAGCAGGCAGTGAGTAATGATTTGCCTGAGTTTAATGCATCAGTGACTTGCTCAGAGAAGCCCACCAGGTTCAGTAGACAGGGTATAACCTTTATCATACCCAAACTGGCTTGAGTCCTGGGCTTGTAGACTGCATGCATCTTTGGTAATATGTTCCATAATCATGAGTTTCATTGCTTTGCAGATAAACCTGAAGACATTTATATGTCTATAGCGTCCTGGATCAGTAGTGCTCCCGCCCTCATGGAAATGAATGACTACCACAGTTCTCCATTCCTCTGACACAAATCCAGTGGACAGACTAATGTTGAATAGCCTTAGTAGAATGCCTACCAGGAAATATTTGCTGCTAGCAAGAAGGTAGCCTGGTATATTATCAGGACCCATGGATTTACATCAGAGTGATCACAGGAGGCAGTGTTAGTGTACTAATAAGTTTGTGAAAGTTAGGGGGAGATGGAGTAAAGACAGAGCTGAATATATCTACTAATATGTTGGCTATGTCCTCAGGAGATGAGTAAATGTCATTGTTGCATATTAGTTCTGAAAATTGCTGGGTATTACCTCTAAGGCTTCTGAAATAGCTGAAGATGGGTTTGTGGTTGTCCTTAGCAGAAGTGGCAGTTCTCAATTCATACTTTTTGTAGGATTTGATTTTGTTTCTAATTTATTTGTTGATCCTGTTAAGTTCATCTTTTGATGATGGGGTATTAACTTTGCTTTTATGGGTTATGAGTTACTTTCTCTTATTGTATAGTTTATATATACTAGGGTTCCACCATAAGGGTTTATTCCTGAATTTGGCATTGTAATGTCTTATGGGGACAGATGCCTTTTTTCACGCTTTGATGTGAGCATAGAAATTATTGGCAAATGTAACACCAAGACAGATAGGATCACTGACGTGAGGAGATGCTTAAATTTTATCAGGTCTTGAGTTAGATGGAGTTGGTTTGCCTTACTGTAGTCTCTATGCCTAGAAAGGTTTTGTAGTATATCAGGTCTTACCCTCACTAACTACTGCCGATAAACTAATAAACAACCCTTCCAGTTGCCCAGCCTTTTCTAACCTATTTACTCCATAGTATCCTAACAGGCCCCTCCGATCAGAAAACCAGATGCTCCTACAGGTAGATAAACCCAACCTCTCCGATGGACAATGGCTCCACTCCTTTTCCACTGCTAAACTGTGGAACTCTCTCCCTCCCTCCTTCCCTCCCTCTCTCCCATAGATCAACTAGTAATACATGTATCTTTTAAAAATCTTTGAAACATCACCTCTCCTCCCACTGGCAATGGCAGGGGCTGTGCTAACACTTCACAAACCATAACCTGACGTATGTCTCTTCCCATCCTCTTCTCCCACCCTTCCTTCTTCTCCTCCCACCTTTCCCTACTTCCCCCTTCAACTTTACCTTCTCCTAAACAATTAAACCCTCTCTATGCCCCTTGATATTTGACACCACTACTGACTCTATCTCAGTGCCAGCTACTATATGGGACTGTCAGTCTAATCTGGAACAACTGTTGTATGGATTCTTATCAAACTGACCATACTGCACTGTGGCCTGATGCTAAGGCAGCTTAATCTGTCATATTTGATCCATGTGTTTTTATTACATTGAAAGTATTGTATGCTTGTATGCTTTAGCAGTTTATCTTATATGTCTGTTATCTTGTCTTCTATCACACTGTTAAGCATTATATTGTTTTTAAGTTTTATCTCTGTGGAGCTTTTCTCCCTGAGCCTCCACTGAAAATGGGCACTCTTTGGCCCAGTGGACCTACCTGGTCAACAAATACAATAAACAACTAAATAAATAAATACATAAATAAATAGTGAATGTTAATGAACAGTGGTCAGATTTGACCAGTAATGTGGTAATCTTAGGTGTTGATCTTAGGTTGGCTATGCTGAACAGAACCAGCTCCAATATTTTTGATCCCCTAGTTGGGACTTGAACTCGTTGGTCTGTGGAACTGGCATTACTGATGTCCAGGAACCTTTGTGAGTATTTACTTCAGGAGGTGTATGTTTCCCAGTTAATGGAAGGGCATTTGAAGTTTCCCAAGAGAATAGTGTTATGCTCAGTAGGGTGGGATATCATTTTATTTAAATATGCCTCATGGGCAGCAGATAAAGAGGGTGTATGGTAACTGGCTATGAAATAGTGCAGAAATGTATTTGCCATGAAAATGATATAGAGGAGTTTAAGGTTGTTGTCTTGGCTTATGAGTCTGGAGGTGAGATTAATTCTTAAGAATACAAAATTGCTTCCTCCAGTAAAATTGTCATTTTCCAGACTGAGTCTGAATGAGTGGTAGACACTGAAACCCCTCACTGTGGAGGGTGCTATCACTGTTCTGTAACCATGTCTCAGTAGCTATGCAAACCTATATTTTCAAGAAATAAGAATGCCTGTAAGGAGTGCAACATCTTGTTTAGGCTTTTAGCATTGAGCAGTGTTACCTTTATAAAGCTTTGATTTTGATTGTCTATGTGGGTAATTTGAGGAGGCTGACCTTACCTAAAAAAGGCACTATGGAGTAGGAAAAGAAATGAAGACATAAAGAGAAAGATGCAGGCCTTGCCTAGCAGGACAGTCAAGGTTGTCAATCATCTGCTTCCATGCAGGCATATATACATACACACATAAATATACACATATATTAGATTCCTTTAGAATGATTCAATTAGCTAAGCCAATAACCAAAATCAGTTATCATTTGTTTGTATAGTGGCATCATTCTTGGTGATGGTAACAGGCTGCTGAATATCAGTCTCATACAAATTTCAGATGCATATTCTGAGAGCACCCTCATAATTTCCCTCTTCATATGATGCAAGGAATTATGTCTAGAGTCATTCACTCCCATATGTGCAATGACCGTGTCCTCACCATGTCCTATGACCCTAATGCCCCTATAGATCCTGGCAGTTGAGACACCTGTCACCTTGTTCTTGCACAGCCTGGTGAGTGGTGCATCTCTGTGTTTGAGTATAAAGTCACATAGGACTTTGATGTTACCAGATGTACTTTCTCAGCCTTACTGCCTTAAAGGCTTTGACCTGCCAGTTGAATGACTTAGTTTTGTAACTGTATTTTTTGTGATGTCTGTGTATGTTGTTTGTCTATTACTCTGATGCTGAATGTCCTATGTGTCAACTTTCATCTAGGAGACATTTGTGGTTTAGGCAGAGAGCTTTTTTAAGTACCTCAACATAAGAAGGCTTAATTGCTTGTCTAGGTCATAGTGGATGTCAAAACTTACAGCATGCTGGCTATAGTGTACATTCTTTGAAGAGAGGTTGGCCTCCAAGGTAAGTACATACCTGTACCTCGTACATAAGGGACTATTTATAGGAAGACTCAAATGCTTGTCAATGATCATGAAGTGGTTCTTGCATAGGTTCATAGGTTCATAGCTAGGTACTAGACTATTGGCCCTGGGGCCTATATAAGCCTAGCCAAATGGTAGTCTGGCTTTCGCCACCCAAGAAAATTATTTTTCTGTGCCCCTGTCAAGCAGAGCCATAGAAGTGATCCCCGGGGTGAATTTCCTATCTCCCATCCAATCATCAAGATCTTTCTTGAAGAGTGCTAATGAGGAGCTTTGTTTTATATAGATAGGTAGTTTGTTCCAGAGTATGGGAAGTCTCTGGGACAGGAATCTATCCCTCCAGCATGTTCTGTCTATTGTGGTGACAAGGTTTAGCTCCCTAGAATGTGTAGCCCGGTGGGATTGGCATTTATTTAGGTGAAGCATGTCCAACAGCTCTGGGTTTGACATAGCTTTGTATGTTAGGCAGAGATCGTCTCTGAGTAGGCGATATGCAACGGAGTAAAGCTGGAGTTTTTTGAGACGGTCTGCATAGGGCATCTTTTTGAGGCCAGTAATCCTCTTTGTGAGGTATTTCTGTGGCCTTTTCAGTTGTTGTAGATGTCTTGTGAGGTACATACCAAAAGAGGCATTGTACTCTATAATGGGTCTAATGAGTGATGAGTAGAGGGGAACAATGACCTCTTTTTTCCTGGATGAGAAACCTTTTGTGATGAGGTGTGCCATGTAGAAGGATTTCCTGACTACTATGGCGATGTGATTATCAAAAGAGAGACTACTGTTCACCTGTGTCCCAAGGTCTCTTATCACGCTTTTGGTGTTAAGTAGACTATCGCATATGTGGTAGTTCATGGGTACAGAGTTTTTACCAAAAGGGATGACAATGCACTTTTTGGCATTGAGCTTGAGGCCATGGCTTTGAAACCAGGCATCTGTCTCAGTGAAGCCCTTTTGTTGGATGTCCGCATCATTAGGAGTTTTGATTATGGCTCCTAGTTTGCAGTCATCTGCGAACGTTGTTAGCCAAAGACCTTCTGTGTTAGCCTGCACTTCAGAGAAGTAGATACTAAACAGGAGAGGACCCAGGACTGAACCCTGTGGTCCTCCAATTGTCACTGGTCTGAAGTTAGATTGAGAGTCTGCTACTTTCACAGTGTGGGTTCTGTCAGTGAGTCAGTTGGCAACCCGTCTTGTGACATTGGGATTTATACCTAGTTTAGTGAGTTTATCTATAATTCCAGAGTGGGGGATGGTGTCAAAAGCCTTGGCAAGATCTAGATAGGCTGTGTAAACCACCTTATCCTCATCTATGGCTTTGGTGACCGCTTCAAAGATGTCTATCAGGTTTAGGAGACATGATCTTCCTTTTACAAACCCGAACTGGGTAGGGTCCAGAGTTTGGAAATTACCAATGTCATTGTTTATAAGTTCCATGATAATATGTTCCATAGCCTTGCAGACCAGGCTCATCAGGCTAATGAGGCAGTAGTTCTTGGGGTCCGTGGTGGCTCCCCCTTCGTGGAGTGGGATAACCATTGCTGTGCACCATTCAGTGGGCACAAAGCCTGAGGTGAGGCTGTGATTGAACATGGTACTTAGGTCGGGTGTCAGTTTGTTCTGTAGTTCATGTAGAATGCAGCCTGGGATGTTGTCAGGTTCCATGGATGCTGTGTTCTTGGCTTTGGAGATTGTGTTTTTTACCTGTGCAGCCATGATTACAGGAACTTTGCTTTCTTCTGGTATAGAAATGGGCCCTTTAGGGGGTGAGAGAGGGGTAAAGTTAGCACTGAACCTATCTGCCGGGATGTTGCCAATATCAGTTGGTTCTGTATATTTAGTGCCATTATGCTGTAATTCAGAGCAGATCTGAGTGTTGCCATTGAGATTTTTGACATAGCTGTAGAATACTTTATGGTTGTCTTTAGAATCAGTGGCGATTTTGTTTTCGTAACTAGCCTTGGAGGATTTTATGAGTCATCTCAGCTTCTTACTGAGGCTGACCAGGGAGTTCCTCCAATCATGGGATTTTACTCTGTTTTGCAACAGATTCTTTCTTCTGTTGTAGAGTTTGTTTATGACAGAGGTCCACCAGATTGGCTTCCTTTTTTTGGGGGATAGCATCTTGGTTCTGTTAGGGATTGCATGATCCATGCACTCGTGTAAGTGCTTATAAAGTGCATTTGTATAGGATTCAGCAGTCGTACCTCTATTGTCCGTCAGCATGGGTGTCGTGAAGTTTGCCACTTCTGTCTTAAGAAGCAAGAAGTTGGCTTTGGAGAAATTTTTTACGGTGGTTTCCCTAATGGGGGCTGGGGGTGGGATGTGGATGTCTAAAGTGATTAGCTTGTGATCGGATCTGTCCAATGAGGAATTGACCTCTAGTGTAGAACACCGGTTGCCCATGTTGGTAATGACCAGGTCTAGGATATTGCTGCTCCTGATGGGGGTGTGGATAAGTTGATCTAAGGCGTTGGAATTTATGAATTCTAGAAAACATTGAGCACAAGCATTGGTACATGAGTAGTTTTCCCAGTTAATGGTGGGGTAGTTTAATTTGCCCATTATTAGGGTGTTAGGTTGTACCCTAATATTTTCCAGTGTATCAAGAAATGAGGAGTGGGAATCCTGGGGCATGGTGGGGGATCTGTAGCAAGCTATAATTTGGATTGTGGTCTTACCCAGAGTTATTTGCACTTGGATAATCTCTGATGCATTATGCTGAGCAACCAGCCTGGAGATGTGGATATCCTTAATGAATATGGACACGCCTCTGCCTTTAGTGTTTCGGTCCAGGTTAGGTGGCCGAAAGGTGCGGTATGAATTATAGCCTGGTAATGCAGGGGTGCTCTCTGGAGCCTTGAACCAGGTCTCTGTCACTGCACAGATGTCAGTGTTCTCCATTTTAAGGAGTGCCTCGAATGAGTGCATTTTGAGGTTTAGACTTCTAGCATTGAGTAGCATTACCCTCAGATTTTGCTTGCTTGTACCTGTTACAGTAGTGAATTTGTTATTTGAACCTTGCCTAAAAAGGCACTATAGGGGTGGCAAGAGCCTTAGCCAGTATCCGGAATCCCAAGGGTGACAGGTGCAGGCCATCTCTGGAAAAGCATTGTGGTTTGTCGAGTATGTCATCCCAGGCAGACAGATACAGGATCCCCTTAGAATGACACCAGAAGCTTAGCCAATTGTTGAAGTCAATCATTTTGTCCTGATACTGTGGTATCATTCAGGGTGATGGCAGGATGCCACTCAGGGCTAGGGTAATACCTGCCTGGGCTACAAGATCGGACAGCTCCTCCATGTTTCTTTGCATGTAGTCCAGAGTGTCTCAACGTTCCTATTGTGATCAGGTGACAACAGACAGGTTAGCTGTGACTTCATGATATGTATTGCCTAGTGAGAAAGGGATAACCAATGAATGCTAATGAAATTAATGTATAAGAAGGGTCTATGTACTAGAACATTAAGATAAGCAATGAGTCAAAGCACCGGAGTTACAGCTGTATACATAACAGTATCAATAAATGGGTACAAAGATCAGTAAAAGTATAGCAACAACTAACTGGTATTAGAAGCAGCAAACACCAGTTTGTCTCAGTACAACTAATTTGTCTCAGGTGCCATATTAATAGCCTAGTACAAATTATTTTCCTAATGTTTCATCAAAGCAGCTTAGTACAACTGATTTGGCTCTGATGCCACCATAAAAGCTTAGTAAGGTGATGAGACAATTAGTAGTCTACAGTTATGACTGAACTCAGGTACCTAATGCCGGCAGCAGGCAGCAAATGATGAGAGCAAAAGACAGTAAAAACAACTGCATTCAGCAAACATGTCATGAAGGCATCAAATACAAATTGGCTTGGATGCCACAAAGGCAGTTTTACTATAAATTTACAGATCATAGCAAGGATTAGAGTTAAGCTCAGAATGTCCATGAATAGCAGAAGTACAAAAATAAACTGTGACAATAGGTATGTGTTTTAACAGAGGAAACTGGAAGGTTAACCTCAGTCTAGCAAACTTTAAAATATATCTGAAATTAAATTACTTTATGGGCAAGGCCTTAAAGATGCTATCTCACAGGTTTCAATGCAGCCAAAAGACACAAAGTCTGCACTAGGCAGCTTTTTGTATTGTCTTTGGGGTGGATTAATTGCCACTCAGGAAGAGTCGAAGTGTTTAATTGTTTTATGACCTCCAGATGCTCAACAGATCTGAGCAAAGCTCTTGTCTGTGTATTCTTACAAGTAAGTGTTAAGATCCTGGCAGTTTCCAGTGCTGCTGATACTGTGGGAAACATATTCAGATGACCAGATGTAAATGATGTAATTCTGTATAGAAATAATGTTTTAATATTAGTGGAGACTGATATCTGAGGAGCATTCTGCATTCTGTCTTGGGCCTGACAGCAAGAAGGACCATTCACCACATCATCTGCCTTGATCTATTAAGTAAGTTTTTAGGGACTAGTATAATTCTCTTAGATTCAGTCAGGAATATAGTGAAGCTTAGTTTAGATATTGTTTTTCTTTATTTGTCTGAGCGTGTCCTTCAATGTTATTTTAAATATTTGTTGTGTTTTTAATTCTGATGTCATTTTGAATACATACTTAGTATTTTCTTGTTATTTTATTATTTAGTATTAAATATATTTAAACATTTCATTGTGGCTGATCTTTGCAGAGATATTTAAGTTTTTAAATTACTTGCATATTTATTTGGTAACATTGTTTGGGCCACTCCTAATAACCTTATTCATGGTTAAACTACCACTTGTATTACTATTACTTTCATTGAGTAAATTGTATACCCTTGTAAGGGGCTTAAAGTAGCTGACAAGGGGTTCTGGTGGCAGTGCTAACTACCTTATAGTCTGGGCAAAAGGGGCATAGGTAGTAAACCTGTGCCAGCCTTTCCCGGGTTTGTGTGTGTGTGTGTATGTGTGTGTGTGTGTGTGTGTGTGTGTGTGTGTGTGTGTGTGTGTGTGTGTGTGTGTGTGTGTGTGTGTGTGTGTGTGAAAATCAAATCTCAAAGACCTTATGTGTCAGCTACTTGGAGCAGGGACACAGACCACTGGTTTCACAGATAGCATGGTGGAGGACTTGGCTTGGATTACTCTGCTGAGCACTCAGCTCTACAGCTGTGTCAGTGGGGAGTCTTATTTGGGGCCTGGAGAGAGAGAGAGAGGTAACCCAGCCACAGGACTGAGTGTGCTCCCTTTGTGCTCTTAAGGGAAATTGTGTTTGGTGTAGGCAGATGCATCTGAAAATACTGTGTGTATCTATTTTATTCCAAGTGAATATCCCTCACCAATGTCAGTGGTGAAGATTGGGACTCCTGGATTATTCACCCAGAGGAGGGACATCACAGTCACAACCCAAATGAATAGAGAACCAGAGGAGCTCTTCTAATAAAAAATAACTATTGTGAAAATGAAACCTCTATATTTTTACCTTATAGCTGAAAGGATAAACAGAATTCTTTGCTCATGAAGCTGCTTTAGGCTATATAGTTTCAATTCCAGTATCTCACCACTGCCTCAGTTGTGATAACTGTCCTGCATCTGAGATGCAGCAGTGCTAAACAAATGTCACAGACATTCCAAGAACAAAACATTGTTCCTTTGATTGACTCCATTGCCCAAATATAGGCCTGTTGGACATCAAAAGGATGGTATCCTGAGTCACACCACTGGTGCTTAACAGGTTAAAGTACAAACAAAAATACATACACATCTGATTCACTAACCAATTTATTAAATGCAATCTGGCCTCAGGAAGATACATGGACTATGCACTACTTCCCTTGGTATGGGTTTCCTGAGTACACACACAGAATAAGACTATACACTGACCACTTCTGAAGCTAAGAATTTGGCTTAGCACCCCAGGATGCTTTATTACCACTCTATCTGTGAATGTCAGTGTCTTCCATTGGCTCTTAGCCATGGTAACTTTCTTTCAATGAAACTATTATTTTTATGCACAGTCACGTAGAGAGACAGAAACACACACATATACATAATTCTCCTGGAAAGCAGATAGCATTCTCAATCTGCCCCCAGCTTTTGTCCTGACAAGGGATCACTGACACTATTTCAGATATGGCTAAGGACCAACACACTAATTTCCTGTGTCACTCTCTATCCATAGTTAAGTAAAATAATGCTAAATGAAAAATTGTAATGTGCCAAGAGTTTGACCACCTAAAGTAGATACCAGTAGGTTGACACACTTCAAATTTCATTTTCTCAGATAATAAATATTGGACAAATACTAGCCATGTGTTCTTAACATTGAATCAGTACTTTACCTAGACAATATAGCAGTTAAGACAGTGCAGATAAAGATTGAATATACAGATGTAAAAGCATCTGCACAATGAATAGAAAACACTCAGTTTCCCAGGTAAAATATTTAAGAGGAAAATCTAAATATTAATATGTAAATAAGTCTAGATGACACTGACTTAAATAATACTGAACCCTTCATTGTGCTTAATTATTGAATCACTGTATAGGCATATTTAGAAGGTACTTACATAGATGTGAACATAAGGTCTTCTAGCAGGACTCACTCTAAACTGGCTCCAACTCAAAATAAATAATCTACTTTATTCACTTATGTACACAGAAACCAGAGGTAATTAACTCTTAGTTTTTTCCTCACATACAGAAAGGGCTAGCTAGGATATAAACAACAGGATATTACATAAGTCTACTTTCTGCTAGTGTAATTAACTAATTCCTTTCACATTTCTAGGTTTAGAAGTTATTTGATTTGTTTTATGAGTTCACATTACATTGGCAGACAAGCAGTGAATTCCTTACTGTGCAGGGATGTCGGGAGGCATATGCACTGTACTGATTTCAGTACAACTTTTGTAGAAGGGGGGTAGCTTTTTTGAAAAAAAAAACGTACGTATTTAAAGGGTGTTGGCTCCTTTAAGGAGCATACCAGCCAGTCGGAAGTGAGCTCACATCATGTCCAGCTGGCTGCATGCGGGAAACAGTCTGAGTTGGAAATTGGAAGGCAAGCAAGCAATGGATTCGCAAGCAGGAAACTGGAAGGCAAACTATGGATTTGCAAGCAAGGGCAAATGAATTATCGGAAGGCAAGTGTGTTCGGATCATTATCGGAAGGCAAGTGTGTTCAGATCATTATCAGAAGGCAAGGGCATTCACATTGAAGGAAGGGAATTAACATTTGAAGTAAGTGGGATTGTGTGTGTGTGTGTGTGTGTGTGTGTGTGTGTGTGTGTGTGTGTGTGTGTGTGTGTGTGTGTGTGTGTGTGTGCCCCCACATACTACACCTGCTGGCTACAGGTGTTCAGGCTGAAACCCTGTTCCTTTGCTTCAGGGTAAGAACAGCCTAAAGTCCCTAACCACCACCATTTCTGAACTTTGTTCAGATTTGCTTTTCTAATGGTTGTGAGCTATGGTGAGAACTGAAGTTGCATTTCTCCCATTATTGTTTTTGATGTTTGTCCAGGTGTTTTGTGCTAAGGTGTGAAGTGAGAACTGAATTTGTATTCCCTCATTATTGGCTTTGTTTGTCCAGGTTTTTTGTGCTAAGAGGTTGAGAGCTATCTAAATGATAGCCATTAAGTTTGTCTTCCTATTTTTCAAACTGTTGACTTAGCATAGTGGTATGTTGCACTGACTATAGTGCATATGGTTCTGGGTTCAAGATATGCATGGTACTAACACAGCATTTTAGTCTAGCAACTTTTCAAAATTATACAAGCAATGTTTAAAATGTGTCCCTGTTTTTTGGGGCTTTTGCCCCCCCCCCAATAAATGTTGGCTTTTTCCAGATTTCTTGTGCTGCAAAGTTCAGAGATACAGCTGAGTGTCAACATTTTACAAGGAGCTGAGAGCTGCAGGGGAACTTAAGTTTAGTGCTGCTTATGCAGAGTCTGCTTGTACTGTTAATAGCACAACAGGTAGTGTACTTGCTTTTGATGCAAAAGGCTGTGGGTTCTTCTCCCACCGTAGTTAAATGCATTGCTGATACTGTACTGTGTTGTAAAGGGGGGGGGGTGAAGATATCTAGTAGTAACTATGAACCTGTTATCAGTTTGCCATCCATTCCCTATTGCAATATTACTAGCGTATCATTGTTTTTAATGCAACATAGGCAATTTATTCCTCAAGAGCAACAGGCACATTATTTGTAGATGAAACCATGAAATATAAAGTTGTTTGCTAGCAGCAGCCTCTTCATTAGTTGCAGATTTCTCTAATGTGGAATTATGTAGATGGCTTTTACTAGTTCAGAGATTGTGCATATTTACTGATACTGGTGGACTGTAGAAGTTTGAGTAGACTTTTATGATGGAAGGTGTATCAAAGAGCACGTGTATGTTTCATGTGCAAGGGGCCTATGATTTGAAAACAGCCCAAAGTTAATCTTTATCTGCTACTGGCAAAATTTATTTTCTTTGAATGTGGGTTTCAATGCTGTTTCAATGAATGTGAGTTTCAAGGGCAGAGAAGTTTTAATGCTAAGTCTAGTTTCATTGTGAGATTGCATTGCTTTGTTTAGCAGATATTTATTGGTGTTCGTGCTGTAAAATGCAAAATAAAACTTTTTCTGGCAAATCATTTAGGAATGAAGTCACTAAATAATGACCAATGTTAAGTTTCAGACATCATAATCTTCAGAAAAATGCATGCTAAAGCAAGACCTGATATTCTACCAACTGTCTTAAGTTTATACAAGGTCTATTTTTAGTACTGTTTGTATGTTCCCCCAATATATTTGGCCTTGTCCAGATTTCCTGCATTAAGAGGTTGAGAGGTATGTGCAAATAAATCGCTTTATAGAATTAGGAATATCCAAACCTCTCAAATGTCCCCAATTTTGGCTCAAAATGTTGCTCTCCCCCTAATAATCTCTCTGCAAAATAGCAATTTTGGAAGAAAACGTGGAGGGTTTACTTTACTTTTATAAATAACTGTAATGATTAGAGTTATACATTACTTTTATTTCATAAATGCATGTAGATTTTCTAATTTTGTCAGCTGCTCTAAGTTAACTGTGCTCATATAAAAATGGTGTCCCTTCTTTGACAGGTTCCCAGCTGTATTGTCTCGCAATTTTATATTTTTGCATCACATTTTTGGTGTGTTTTTCATAAAATTGCAGTTTTCTGGCAAATTAGTGGCAAATTGTTAAAGACTGAAGTTAGAAAATAATGGCAGACATTTCAGTTTCAGATTTCATACCTTTCAGAAAATTCGTACTAATGCAAGACCTACTACTATTCTATTATCTTTCTAAGTTTATAAGAGCAATATTTAAAAATATGTCCTTATTTTTGGGCCTTTGCCTCAGTTTTATTTATGAGTTTGTTGATCTAAGAGGTTGAGAGGTGTGTGTGTGTGTGTGTGTGTGTGTGTGTGTGTGTGTGTGTGTGTGTGGTAGGTAGGTAGGTAGCATACCTCTCAACTGTCCAAATTTTGCAGAATGTCCAGATTTTTGCCCCATATTTTTTGTCTGTTCCTCATAAATTTTGTGATTTTTCTAGAAAATCATTGAAGGCTGAAGTTGCTAAATAATGACAGACATTTGAGTTTCAGACTTCATGTCCTTTAGAAAAATTCATACTAGCACAAATCCTGTTATTCTAGCAACTTTCTAAGTTCACGAGAGCATTATTTAATATCTGTCCCTGTTTATTTTAGACTTTGTCCATATTTCTTGCACTAAGACGTAGGTAGGGGTATGTGTGTGAATGAAACATCCTAGTTAGGGGTAGCAGGTGGTTAGTAATTTACTCAAGCTCAAAACCTGTACCTTAGTTACAGAAAACAAAAGCATAAATTCTCTACCCCAACTACCATGCTGCATTTTTCAAAGAACTGACATTTCAAGTTAATTTTCAATTCAAGGAACCGAGTTTGAGTGAATTTATATTATATTACTGAAGAGGCATTACAGCGAATGCCTCTTCATCTACACTAAAAGAGCGAACCATGAATTACAAGAATGGCCGTAGCTTGGCTGGGGAGGAGCTTGAGAGCTGCGAGTACAAATTTGAAAATCCTAGCTACACCCCTGTTACTGTGAAACAGAATTTAATCACATAGTGACTGAGGAACAAAGTTATGTTTTTATTCATATTTTTCTCCTATAATACACAAAAGAAAACATGCAAATACTATTTTCTGTCATTAATGAGCTATCATATAAATACAAGTCCACGCCACAGTCCTTATTGCATATTTTACAAAGCATAAATACAACTTAAAATGCGTTAACAGTTGAAACAAGAAAGACAATAATATATCACATTTCAAAGCAGTTTTCTCTTGGTTAACATCAAAACAGGTACTACTTATTTTTATTATATTGTACCCATGTTATGAGAAATGCAGAGATTAACTATTAGAGCATACATATTGTTTAAAGGAAAACTCCACCCCCTCTACAGTTTAACTTGGTTCTTTTTTTATATTTTCTCCATGCAATATAGTTTCAATATTGTGCATGTACCAGAAACTTGCTTGTACTTTTTAAAAACTTTCATTTCTTTGCTTTAGAATCAAAGGAAGGGAAAGCCTGCCTACTTTTTTTAAGCTTAACTTCTCACATACTTTAATGAGGAATTCATCTCCGCCTGCATGACATACTATAAGCACAGATTATCAGGTACTGTTGTCAATCTTATAATATATGGAACACAGTGGCAACTACAAAAAAGACAGAAAGCTGTAGAATTGTTTTCCACCATTGTTATTTCAGAGAGGAGGAGAACTTGACATTCCCGTTTCATAGCAAAACATAGCAATTAGATCAGTAAGAGGTTTAAAGGTAGTTGTCACCTCCTCTGACAAATTTACCTAAGCAGTAACGCAGTACTGAAATGCTAAGCTTTAAATGCTGGTTATTTATAATATTTTATATGTAAAGACAGCTTAAATGTAGTATCAAACATTTCTGTGGCATTTACAGGAAAGTCAGAAAATATTTTCTTTTGTAAAGTATCAACACATTTATCATTTTACCCCCACCCCCAGCACAGACACACACACAGAGGGCAGAACTGCAAAAAAAGAGACAAGTGGCAACCCTATTAACTAGGTGCACTGATAATGTTCATAAAAAGGTCTCTTATGCTTTTTTATGACATATTTCCAGAGGGGGAATGCATATCTAGTACATGCAGATCCTTAGTAAGAGATTCACAATGACTCTAAGTCAGAGTGCATGAGCATTTTGTAGTCCACAAAGGAAATGTGACCATTGATGGCAACTATAATATACAGCTGGATTTACTTTAACATACATTTACTTTGAACCCTTGCATTAAAAACATTAAGAAAATGAAATCAGAAGTGCTTAACTGTATTTAAATGCACACACATACAGACAGACAGAAACAGACGTGAATTTGAACACAGTACTACATACCACCAATAATATTCTACATGCTACATACATTTTTGTACACACATACCTACGCATGCACACACACACACACACACACACACACACACACACACACACGTGTGTGTTTGTGTGTGTGTGTGTGTGTGTGTGTGTGTGTGTGTGTGTGTGCGTGTGTGTGTGTTTGTATGTGTGTATATATATATATACACACACACACACACACACACACACATATATATATATATATATATATATATATATATAATATATATATATGTATATATCTGTGTGTGTGTGTGTGTGTGTGAGTGTTCGTGTGTAAACAGTTACACAAAATATCCATTTTGATTTGTTTTTAATTAAAAGAAAGACCCCGGGATTCAGGAAGCTTGCGCCAGGTGCAGGCATAGCGTCGGGGATCTAACACCAAATATGGCTGTCGAGCGATTCAGGTATGAGCTGTTTCCACATGCACTACCTGCGTACGCCACGGACGCACAGCTCCCAGCGCATGTATGCTAATTACCCCATGCACATCAGTGTAACCTGCAAATGAAGGTATATAGCGATTCAGGAAGTGGGCAGGCATAGTGTAAGCATGCAGAAATGCAAACCGAAAAAAAAAACGGTTTACATTTTTACAAACATAAAATCAGAGCCATGAGAGCTGACCAAACTCACGTATTATACTGTTAATAAATGCCAATGGCTAAATATATAGCCATTGGCATAAAAAACATGCACAACATATAAAAAAGAACATTTAATGTCATGCCCACACTAACGCGAAGTAAAATCGCAGTGCATCGGTGCACAAATGGGATCACAATGAAAATATATTTATATGTAATAAAACTACAATATAACACATTTCATGAATTCCTCATAATAGTCAATGGCACGCATGCTACACCACACCATAGTGCAAGGGTTGCTAAGGGGCTGCGACAGTGTTCTGCATAGTAACTAGGAATTAGTAGTCAATGCCATGCAAATGAGACAAGTAACACTGAATCACAAAATCCCCGCCAGCGTAAGGATGTACCTCACAGCGTAGCGGTACAACACTGAGGTGTGGCCTTGAGATAAAGATAACATCAAGAGAGGGGTGCGCCACTTTAGCTGTAAGCACATGCACGATCACCTGTAAATTGTCATGTATAGGTGGTCTACTGTGTGCATCTTACATAGGCAGCCCTCAACTATTGTACACACAACTGCCATTGGCACAAGGTAAGTCAATACCTGAATAGTAATTTAAGCCATCAGCATTTCTCGATACTGTATGTATAGGTTCATGGGTAAATAGGTAGGTACTTGCCTAACTGCCCGAGGCCATTCATAAGCCTATCCAAAATGTGTCTGCTGTCACCACCCCATTGATTAACTAACTGTCCCTCTGTGGAACATAGCCAATTGCGGGATCCCTGGCGTGTATCCACTGTACCCCACCCACTCTACAAGGATTCCCTGGAGTGTTAGTGAGGGGCTCTGTATAATGTAATCAGGGATGTAGTTCCAAAGCATGGGGAGTACCCGTGACAGGAATTTGTCACTCCAGCATCTTCCAGTTATGGTTGTGGCAATGTGTGGCTCATTACAGTGTGTGGCTCACTGTGACATGGATTCCCATAGGTGGAGCATATTCAATTAAACCTGACTTGGACATGGCTTTGTTGGCCAGCAAATATCATCTCTGAGTAAACGAGATGCCACTGAGTAATGCAAGAGTTTATGCAGTCTGGCAGCATAGGACACATGTCTGAGGGCATTATTCCTCTTGGCGAGGTACGTTCATGGCCCTTCCAGCTGTTGGATGTGTCTTCTTAGGTATATCCAAAATGGGTTGTCATACTCGATGATGGGATTGATGAGTGATGAGTAAAGGGGCACAATAACCTTAGTCTGTTTAGATACGAACCCTTAAGTAATCAGATGGCCTACATAGACGGATTTCCTAACTACTTTGCAGATATGATTGTCAAAGGAGACATCACTATCTAATGTAGTCCCCACATACCCATTACATCGTCTGAATTATAGTGTCTGCCACTCATGTGTTAATATGTTTGTGTGTAGTTTCCCAAAATGGAATGACCATGCAGTATGTGGCCTTTAGCTGGAGGCCATGACTCTGGCACCCTGTGTTGGTCTATGTGAGGCCCTTTGAAGGATGTCTGTGACAGCTGGACTGTCAGTTATGGCTCCCAGTTTGCAGTAATCGCCAAACACGGTCCACTGTAGTCCACCTGTGTTAGCCTGTACCTCTGAGAAGTATATGGCAAATGGTAGGGGGTCCCAGGAATGAGTCCTGTGGGACATCAGTTGTGACTGGTCAAAAGTTGGACTTGGAGGCTGCTAGGCTTACCATGTGGGTTCTGTGTGTAAGCCTGTTGGCAAACCAACCTGTGATGTATGGGTGTATGCACTGGCTGGTGAGTGAAGAAATAATACCTGAGTGGGGAATTGTGACAAAATCCTTGGCGAGGTCCAGGTAGTATGTGTGAACTACCACACCCCACACCTAAAGTCTAGGTGACTCTAAGATGTCAAACAGGTTCAGTAGGCATGATCTGCACTCAGTCAAGCTGACCTGGGTTGGGTCAAGTGTCTGGAAGTTACCATTGTCTGTGTTAATGAATGTCATGAGGATGCGCTCCATAGCCGTGCAGATCAGGCTACTCAGGCTTATGGGGTGGTAGTTACCATGGTCAGTTATGTCACCACCTTGGTGGAGTGGAATAGCTGTTGCCATGCACCACTGAATGGCCATTTAGCCCGTGTAGATGCTGATGTTGAATTGCTATATTAGGCGGGGGGCCACTTTGTCTTGTAGTGTCTGCAGGATGCAGTCTGGGACACCATCTGCCTCCATTGATGCTCTGTCATGCCATTTGAAAGGGCCATTACCACCTGTATGTCTCAGATGTCTGGGATACTATACATTTTGGGTATTGTTGTGGGCCCTGTAGGGGGTGAAGCTTGCACAGAATGTATCATCATGTGTGTTGGTGATATCAGTAGGGTCAGTATATTCAGTGCAATATTGCACCAGCATAGTGAAAATCTGTGTGTTACTGCCAAGATCCTTGACATAGCCAAAGAAGCCTTTGTGGTCATATTCCGAATCCATGCCTATTTACTTGTGGATGTCAGCCTTGGATGATTACATGAGTAACTTGCTAATACTGGTCACTGATGTCTGCATGTCTTGAGATTTGCTGTTTTTCTGGACTACTGTCCTACTTCTGTTGTATAACCTTTATATTGCAGGGGTTCAGCAGACTGGTGCCCTTGTGTAGGACTAGTGAGTCCTGCTTTACCATTGATGGCAAGACCCATACTTCTTTGTAGGTGCTTATGGAGTGCATTTGTAATTCTGTCTGTATCTTGAGCAGTGTCATCCCTGAGCATGGGGGCTGTGAACCTTCCCACCTCTGTCATTAGAATTGTGAATTTAGCTGTAGGAAAGGTATTCACTGTGTGTTCCTTGGGTGGGGGAGATGGTTGGGAGTGGAAATCATCAGTGAATAGTTCATGGTCAGATCGTTTACCTCTGCTGTAGTGCACCTGTTGCACATGTCAGTGATTACCACTTCTAGTATGTTTTCACCTTTCATTAGTCCATCTACCACCTGATACAGGCCATATGAGGTGATAAATCCCAGGAAGTAGTGGGCCTGGAAATGAATACTTGAGTAGGTTATCCATTTAAGCGTAGGGTAGCCAACATTGACCAATAACAGGGTGTCTGGTAGGACTGTCATGTTTACCACTGTCTCCAGATTGTTGTAGTGGTGCTCCTGGGCCATGGAGTGTTAACTGTAGCAGCTCACAGTTTGCATTGCAATCGTGGCTGATGTTAGCTGCACATGGATGATCACAGAGGTATCAAGCTGCCCCACTAACTTGGAGGTGTAGGTATACCCGATGAATATGGATACTTCCCCTCCATGTCTGTGCCAGTCAATGTTCAGTGGCTGAAATGTGTGTTATGGGTTGTAGTCTGGTAGCGCCGGTGTGCTCACAGGAGCCTTATACAGGTCCCAGTCACAGAACAGATGTAGATGTTGTCTGTACTGAGGGGTGCTGTGAGTGCGTGCATGTTGTGAGTACTTCCCCTGGTGTTGAGTAGCCTAACCCTCATTGATTCCACTATTTTGCAGTTCATGGAGGTGAGATTCACCTCTGAGACCTGCCTAAAAATGGCACCAATGGGGCACCAACAGCCTTGTTCAGCATTCCATAGCCTTAGGCTGACACATGCAAGTTGGTATGGCATTGTTGCAGGCATGTTTCTTATCTGTACTTGTGTCCCATCTTTACTGTAGGTGACCTACTGGTAAGCAATACAAAGCCTGAAACCTATACAAGTCCACTAGCTTCTAAGATAGGCTTTTGGAGTGATTATGTATCAGTAGTCTGTATACTCTTGCTGTACTTAACTGTTGTCTGACTACATGGTGATTTTACGCTGTATATTGTGATCAGAATACTCTGTATAATCACATATGATGTTGGAGATGGCCTGCACTGTAGAGGTTCACAGATATGTAGTAGGCTATCTGCTCAAAGGCATTTAGAAGCATAGCTACAGTGTGGTGGATTTATCTGCACCATTGATGAAGTAACTGAGCCTCTGTCAAGCATAGCCAATGAAGTGATTCCAGGCAGAGTTGCTGGAAGCTGTTGAAGACTGGGGTGCTGTAGGGTGATAGGGGCACATAGTGATCTCAAAAGGACATGTTAACATGACAACCCAACAGCATTCAATTTCCCCAACAGGTCTTGCAGCTATAAAACTGGAGTGGCTCCCCCACACCCTGGCTGTATGTTTCTGGGACACATGATCCCAGGGGTGTATATACTGTTGCCCAGTCACACATCAAGGTTTCCCCTGAAGTGTGTCAGTGAGGGGCTATGCCAAATGTAGTTAGGATGTTGATGTATACTCTCTCAATTCATGAGTTATGTCGGTATTTCGAGAAGCTCACTGGGTGTGGGTGGCACTGCCTGTTGTGTAGCCAAGCTTACACATAGGATTCATGGACATAGGAAATAGGCAGAAGGAACATTAATGTCAATAGTGTAATGGCTACAGCATTTGCATAATATCTGTGCAGTCATGGTTCAAATCCCAATAAAGTCAGAGATGATTTACATATTACATAGTATATCTTAACCACAGCTTGCATATATAGGTAGTATTCCACAGAATAATAAACATTTGGAACACACATAAACCCATGTGTGCTGGAGAGCACAGTTAACAGACAATGTAATGTCATGTAAGCACATAGTGAGATGTTACATCACTGAAATGTATATATTCTGAGTAGTTAGCAGAAGTGGCCATATTTGCGTGCACAGTTTGTAGGACGTAAAGTTTGTTTAATTGTGTACAACCGCTGGTATAATGTCGCACAAACACCTTTAAACCTGCTTACAACTGCTTAAACTAGCCTTATTCTGTAGTAAAACATGTGTAATACATCGCAGGTGATGAACCCTGGACCATGCACACCATAGTCATGGGACCTACCACTTAGCCATCTAATCTGTATACATGGTAAATGGTCATTAGACTACACCTTATACAACAGGCATTTCACAGTACAGACCACAAATGGGACAGTCACTTTGTGTACATATGTACAGTACATTGTAATGTACTGTAATGTGTGAATCAACATATACAAGTCTACATATGTATGTGTTACAAATTAATACTAAATATATATATATATATATATATATATATATATATATATCTATATATACATGTCACTGATGTAGAAATATGTATATATATATATATATATATATATATATATATATATATATATATATATATACATCTATAGCCATATATATATATATATATATATATATATATATATATATATATATATATATATATATATACACATATAAACATCTATGAACTCATTTTGTGACACAGAAGCATTCCAGATGGCTAGAAGTGTGCGCAAAACACATGCAGCTCTGGTATTATAACTATTAATATTAACCTAATTCCCCATAGAAGCAATGGCTGCTGTGTATGTGGAGATTGGTGTGGGGGAGGACCGCTGGCTAATGGAATATGCATCAAGGAGGGCCTGTTTTGGATTTTCATTACGTAAACTGGAGGGGTGCACATGGAGTATAGGCACAATGTAATAAGGACACAAAACAAGAACCATTCTCATCTATAATAAACCTTGTCGGGTCACATTGCAACACTGACTTCAGCAAACATATGAACATTAACAGGTATCATACATATGTACACCAACTGACTTACACATTTGTTTGCAGTAGTGAGGAATGGCTGTAGTACACTGTACATACTAAACACCATAAAAGTTGTACATATCTCAGATGCCTCAGTGGTAAAGCCAGTGACTGTGGTGTTCATGGTCTCGGTTTCAAGACCTGCAAGGGCTGTTACGTCATTATGAGGTCCTGAATAAAGGATGTTGGATGCAGGGTGATTAAAGCACTTTTAAGCAGATGTTAGCGGGTTATTGCACCTGTAAGTGCCGATAAGCAGCGCTTAAACATGATTAAATGGATAAGCGCCACATAGGTTTAACCTTTGCTGAACATCGTGCAGATCATGGGCAAAGCCGCTCACAACCACTGAAATGTGCGTTAATCACCCTTGCACTACTAGTGCCTGCTCTGAGAGGTCAAATGACCACTGCCAGGATTAGAACACGCAACCATGTACAAAATCTTCACAATAACCCACCACTAAGCTACCTGAGATGTACCAACAGCAGTCATGTATTCTGACAGGTTAAAACACAAAAGGGAGGATTGTGTGGAAATAGGACAAACCACCATGTACCCAATGAAAGGTGTATGCTATATATATATATATATATATATATATATATATATATATATATATATATATATATATATATATATATATATATATATATATATATATATACACATATATATATATATATATATATATGTGTATATATATATATATATATATATATACACATATATATATATATATATATAGAGAGAGAGAGAGAGAGAGAGGGAGATAATATGTCGATATATAGGGATATACATATATATGTAGATATATAGATAGGTTAACAACATCTACACAAACATGGAGGTACATATAAATGGGATACCTACCAAATACTGAATGCTTGACATACCGACGCGCGTAATCCCAAGGCTTAAAGACCGAAAGAGCACAATACCGAAACACCAGAAGCATGAATTTTAAAATCCCGATGTTAAGGGACATTTAGTTAGCGCTTCTTTTGTTGCGGTTCTGGTAGGTTACTGTGTGTAAGTGTGTTTCTGAGGGCTTTAGTGTGTGTTGTGTGTTTCTGGTGGGCTGTAATGTGTGGTTGTGGGTTTGCTTTGTGTGTCTGTGCGATCTCAGAGGTAGAATATTAATGTAGGGGGTGTGGAGGGTGCAGACACCCACATCAGGGGTGTAGGGGGGCTTGCCCACCTGCTCATACGTAGTGTAGGATGGTTTGTTTGGATGTGGTGGGTAGCAGTGTGTCTGTGTGTGTGTGTGTGTGTGTGTGTGTGTGTGTGTGTGTGTGTGTGTGTGTGTGTGTTCTGTGTTTGTGTTACTTTTGCGAGTTTGACTGTAGCGAGTTTGAGTGTTCGCTAATGTGTGGTTTGAGAGTCTGGGCCCAGTACTGTGGGCATCGGAGTTGTGTGCATTCAGGATTCCATAGGTTTCCCGTATACAGCGGTTGAAGTGTTCATATATGAGTATAACATGGACCATAACAATCATACATTTCGCCACGACCAAACTATGGGCCGGATTCACGATGGCTTGCACGAAGTCTTACAGTAGAGTAAGACTCCATGCAGCCAACATGTCCGCTGAGCGATCCAGGAACAGCCGGTAGAGGCCTGCAACTGAGCTCTCTAAACTAGTCCTACATGGACAGGGCTGGGATATGCAAATTACCTCAATTGCAGGTGAAAGCTATGCAAATGAGGTCAATTTGCGATCCAGGAAACCCGAACCTGTCCGAGTAGGAGTAGTGTTACTTGCCGAAACGTACTCAGTTGATAACTAAGTACAGTTCTGCAAATAGCAAAACAGAGCCGTGTCAGCTGGAAATAAAGCATGCATGTACAGGAGGAAGCATGCCAATGGCCAAAAATACGGCAATTGGCAACGGGAAGAGATGCAAATTAAAAATAAAATAACATTTTTTTTAATCCCGATCTCTGGGGTTTAACCACAGTGCAGCACCGCGCAAACGCGCTGCACCCTAAAAAGCAGAAAATTAATAATTAAGATCCTCAAATGTGTATTTTTATAGCTAAAAAGAATTTACAATGCAAGGGAATGGCAGGCTGAAGACAACATGGCCACCGAGTAGATGTTGCTAAGGGGTAAGCTCAGTCTAAGAGATGTAACTAAGCATTTGTAGGCAATCCTATGCAAATGAGAGTTAGGATAGTGAATTGCAAGATTACATAGCAAATGAGCACAGTCAGTGGAGTGTAGGAGTAGGATAAGGGGCATAACAGAGTAGAATATAGGTGACATCACGAGGGGGGTATGTATAAAAGGAGTGAAGTTCATTGGAGCAGAGTGACATGTGTCAGCTTACATTTACATAATAGTGAAAGAGGTGTGTCAACAGGTAGGCCAGGTAAAGTCAAGAAATGGAAGGTGTATGCCGTAGATAACACCAATGTTTCTTCCTGAGCATGCATGCACACGGGTGCATGCCAGTATACCCGAGTAAGACAGTGTGCGTGCGTGTAAGCACGTGTAAGCACGTGTAGCCATGAGCAAGCATATGTAAGGCTGTGTAAACAGTTGTAAGCGCCAGTCTGCACGCGTTTTAACAAGAATAAGCAGGTTTTAGTCCATGTAAGCATGTGTGCGCACGTATTAGCTGGTGTGCGAGTGTTTGCACTTGTGTGCGTGGCGCCCCCCCTGAGGAAACAGAAAGGAAAAAGGAAGCACACCAAATAGTGCAAGTTACCAGGGAGTACTAGCAGAGCTAGCAGGTGAAAACAATCAGAATCAGGCAATTACCCAGGCAGAACACTAGCCCAGCCCAGCCCAGCACTTAAAACTCTGCAAACAATAGTCCATTATGTTTCTCTCAAGAGACACTGCAACACTGCAGTAAACTAATAGAAGTGAAAACTGAAAAAGCTTCACTGGACAAAAAATGTTAGGGGCTGCCATTGCTGTTATAAGGTGACATATGCAACATGCTGAGGGTGGTGATAATGCAAATGCTGCTGGACAACCCACAGTGAGGAGACGGAGAAGAGTGTACAGGCCCAGGGTTACCTACCAGGGGCTACATGAGCTGGAGATAGTGGAGTGCTATAGAGTGGACAGAGACCTCTTGCAGTATATTGTTGAGCTGTGCAAGCCACACCTCACACACAGAACCAACAGAGGGGAACCCATCCCAGTGTTGGCCTAAGAATATTAGCAACAGGTACCTTGCAGAAACCAACTGGTGATATGATGGGGATATCACAGGCATCAACATCCTGGGTACTGCACCAGTTCCTGGATGCCATGTCAGCACATGTCGGTGATCATGTATATTTCCCCAATTCCCGTGAGGTATTGGCTAGCAATATGCATCTCTTCCAGCAAATAGTGGAATACCCTGAGGTAGTGGGTGCAATAGACTGCAATCACATACTCATCAAAGCACCAGCCGGTGAGCGGGGTAGGGTCTACTTCAACCGCAAGGGCTTCCGCTCCATCAACTGCCAGGTTGTGTGTGATGCCCAGGGCATAATACTGAATGTATGTGCTGGCTGCCCTGGAAGCTACCATGATTCCCATATCTAGCATCTGATGCAGCTGTACCAGACATTTGCCAATGAGGACATCCAACATGGTCACCTAGCGGGGGATACTGGCTATGCACTGGAGCCATGGCTGATGACACCCATCAGAAACGCACACACACCTGAACAGGAACACCATAATGAGGCACATGCACAAACATGAAATGTAATCGAGCATGTGTTTGGGCTGCTCAAGTCACGGTTCCGGTGCCTGGACACATCTGGGGGAACCTTGCAGTACTCACCATCTACATGTACCCAAATTGTCATGGTATGTGCTATGCTACATAATATGATCCTGCGAAAACAGCTGCAGCAGGACCAGCATAGGCCTGGGCCAAACAGCCCCCCACCATTGCCAAGGCCATCATAGGCAGAGCGTGACTCAGAGGAGGAACAACCTGAGCCTGCCCCAGTAGGCAGAAGGAGGCATGCCTACTATGATTTGGCCTTGGCAAAGAGGCAACGCATAGCACATACACTGGCTCAGTAGGAACCCTGGAAATGATACCTCTCTCTGACTCACACAAATAGTAAAAGGGATGCCTAACTTGACACTACCTGTTTCCAAACATGTATAGGGAGTGCAGTATGTGCATCCGACATAGGCAGCCCTACAGCACCACCTGAGGCATGATTGCCATGTGTTAAGCAATATAAAGCAGTGCTAAACAGCTTTCACCACCATTTAGTATATGTAAAGCAATTGCACACACTAACACTAGCACAACTGTGGTCAATGTTGAGCAATATTGGCCAATGTTCTGTAATGTTGGTTAACGCTGAGCAATGTTGGACAAGCCTGGTCTACGGTGGCCATAGCTGAACAAAAGCCAACATGCTCATATTTGCTCTACTGGCCCCTAAGCAGTCTGGTCTGCTCAGTATGAAAATATAAGCAGCGATGGGCCTCAAATCCAGGATACTGTGCACTATAGTCATAGTACTGAGCCACTAAACCATGACAGTATTGCAGTGGTTATCCTGTATGAAGAATTGTCGATAAGTCTATGCAAAGTATTTCACTGAAACCCTGCAGGCACAGCATAATCCCTGTCGAGTTATGACACAAAGGTGAGTCCTGCAGTAAGAACCTGACTTTCAACACACACAGTACAAATGTTAATACTGGACATGTAGACATACATCAACAAATGTAGTGGACCTCAGACAGCAACATACTGAAAGGTCACACTGGGCATGCTCACACACTTGAATACATGAGACAAATGGCAGGCAACAGAACACTGACAGTCTGAACTGGGCATGCTCACACACTTAGGCCATGTTGGAGTACAGCATTGGGCCACACATAGCAGGCAGTTGCATGTGTTGACCCAGGAACCTCTCACTACCCAGCAATCTGCCCTGTGCACACACTTATATGATAACAGACACACATATAATATAGTGGAACCCTGCCATAAGCAAATATGTTCTGCAGATACCTAAGCAGTTCATAGAAAGTGTGAAAGCAAAGATGATAAAAACCTGCAAACAGTATCAGCAATAAACATTGTGCATCATGAAAATTATCATAGGTTCAGAGGTTGATACTAGGCTATCTGCCCTAGGGCATGTACAAGCATAGCCAGAGTGTGTTTGGCTTCTGCAACCCAGTCAAATCAGAACACTGTGCCTCTGAATAGTAGGTCACACAAGATAGCCCATTCACGTTCAGTGTATTGTGCCTCTGTCTAGCAGGGACCCAGAACATATCCCATGGGTAAACATGTGATCACCCATCCACATGTCAAGATGTCACCTGTAAGTGGTCAGTGGGTGGCTCTGCAAAACCGGGACTACACTCCGGAGTGAGTGGAGGCTTTCTGATAATAATCTGTCCCCCCAGCATGTCCTTTTATCATCAGTGCTGAGGTATATGTCCCTGGAGTGTGTAGCTCCAAGAGAGTCAGATACCCTGAGGTGGAGCATGTCCAGTAAGTCTGGGTCAGATATTGCCTGCAACTACAGGCACACAACACATCCATGTAGGTGGTAATTGACTGAGTAGAGCTGAAGTTACTGTATTGGAACTGTGCAAGGCATCTGTGTGAGTCCCTACATCTGCTCGATGAGTAACATTTGTGGCCATTACAGTTGCTGCAGGTGTCAGGTAAGGTACGTCCCAAATGTGACATAGTAACCAAGCATGGTCGTGAAGAGTATAGGGGCACAATGACCACACGTGATCAACATGTGAAACCAATATGGTGGGCTATGTAGACATACTGCCTAACCACTATCGCAATAGGATTGTCAAAGGCGGGAGTACAAACAGGTCGTGTCCCCAAATCCGTAACAACCACTACTGTATGTAATGGATTACAACCTATGTGGTAATGTGTGAGCATCTTGTCATCCTCAAAGGGGATGACTATGTAACTAATGGCATGTAGCCATGGGCCATGGCTCAGGCACCAGTCAACCTATCTCTGTGAGACCCTGTATGAGTATGCATGTGCTAGCAGGAGAGCTGATTATGGCACCTAGTTTGCAGTCATCTGCAAACATGGGCAGCCATATCCCTCCTGTGATAGCCTGTACATCACACAAATATATAGTGAGCAAGAGAGGTCCCAGGACTGAGCCTTGTAGGATGCCATGTGTAACTGGTGTATAGTCAGACATGGCACCTGCAACACTGAGCATGTGGGTGATATCCCTGATCCAGGTAGCAATCCATTGTGTCAGATATGTGTCGATATTGATGCTGGTGAGCCTATGCATAATGGCCGAGTGGGGTATTGTGTTGAAGGGTTGTGCAAGGTCCAGGCAGGCTGTGTGGACAACCATCCCAACACTGATGGACCTGGTAACTGTTGAAAGAATATGAACAGGTCCAACAGGCAAGATCTGCCCACAACAATGCTGTAATGTGTAGGACCCGGTGTCTGTAGGTTTTCCATGTCTATGTGCATGAGTCCCATTACAATACACCCCATAGCTTTGCAAAACAGGCTAATTAGCCTTTTAGGCTGATATTGCCTGTGGTCTGTTGTGGCAGTATTCAGTGGAGTGGGACCACTATCGCTGTACGCCATTCCGTGGGTACATATCCTGCAGTAACTCTTATGTCGAACAGTGACGTAATGTGAGTGTTATGTCTGTCATGAAGGCTGTGTACGACACAGGCCGGGACACCGTCTGGTCCCATTGATGCTGTGTTGTCCACTGTGGGGAGGGCAGCACTCACCTGTTTACTCATGATGTCTGGGAGGCTACACTCTATTGGTATGGACAGTATCACCTTAGGGGGGATGGGGGGACAAATCTGCACTGAACCTGTTTGCCAGGATGATGGCAATGTCAGTGGGTTCAGGGTATGTTTAGTCAGTATGCAGTAACACACAGCATATCAGTGAGTGTCCAGCCAGGTACTTGAATTAACTGAAGAAGGCCTTGTGAGTGTCAGCGTGTCTGGTGCAATTGTCCGTTAGAAGTGTGCCTGACATAATTACCCAAGTGATCGTAGCTGTCTGCTAGTACAGATCACAGATGCCTTCCCTGTCTGGGATTGTGCTCTATCATGTAGTAGCTTCCTCCATTTGTTGTAAAGCAAATGAATGGCTGGGGTCTACCAGACAGGTCCACTGCCATTGGAGGAATGAGTCCAGTTGTTATTTTGGATGTAGCAATCCATGTGGTCCACTAGGTGTCCATAGAATGTGTATGTAAAGGATTCAGCAGTCTGAGCCATACTTACCACTGACCCAGGGTCTCTGAAGGATACCACCGTGGTTTGGAGGAGTGTGACGTTTTACTTTGGGAAGTTCACCAACATTACCCAGGATGGGTGTGGGGATGGGATATGGATGTCCAGTGAGATAAAGTATGTTCTGCCCTTACCAATGAGGGGTATATCACAGGTGTGGAACATAGAGTCCCCATGTCAGTGATGATCGTGTCCGATATGTTGTCCCCTCTTGTAGGTGTGGTGACCAGTTGTGCCATAGCAAATGAGTTTACAAATAGTAGCAACTGTTGGTCGAGGGTGTTGTGGCCTGAGTACTATCCACAGTCAATATGTGGGTATTTGACATCACCCAATATAATGGTGTTTGGGAAGACCTTCATATTGTCCAATGTTCCCAGGAAAGCTGAGTGGGGTTGCTGAGACGGGGAGTGTGGTCTGTAGCAGGCAACAAACCAAAAGGCCGATTTGCACAATGTTAGGTGCATATGTATGGTCTGTGATGCTTTGTGCAGTGCTACCAACCAAGAGGTATGTGTATCTGTGATGTATATGGCTACACCCCCTATTTGTGTTGGCCATTCCAAGTTATGTGGTCAAAAAGCATGGTACGAAATACAATCTGGTAGTGCTGGTGTGCATGTGGGAGCCTGAACCATGTGTCTGTTAGTGCACAGATATTGCTATCCTCCATACGGAGGAGATTCCTGAGTGGGCGCAATTTGCATTACCCTCAGTGTAGTGTACTCTGTAATGTCTATGGAGGTGGTTCTGTCCTTTGAGCCCCGCTTAAATCAGGCAGTATGGTGGCAGCAAGTGCCCTAGCCAGTATTCAAAAGTCCAAGGGTGACAGGTGCAAGCTGTCCATAGGGAAGCTACGTGGCATGTCGAGCATGTCACCCCAGGGTGACAGACACAGTATCCCCTTTGAATAACACCAATATGTTAGCCAACTGTTAAATGTGATCAGTGTGTTGGTATACTGTGACATCATACTTGGTGAGTGTAAGATGCTAGACAAGGTCAGGGTAATACTGGGCTGGGTTACATGATCACAGAGTTCTTCTATGTTTCATGTCATGTGGTCCAGGGAGGAACGTCTGAGGTTGTACGCCCCTAGCATGGACAATGATGGAGCCAGTCCTGGACTTGCTTTGGAGTGACCTGAGTGCATGTGTTATGTGGTGGATCCTGGCACCTGAGAGACAGCTCAAAGTGACTATTCCCTTGTTTGGCCTGGTGAGTGGGACGACAGTGTGTTTGACATTAAGTGTCACCTATAACAAGTGTAGCAGGTGTGTTGTTTAGCCCAAAGGGCAGTGACTGTGTGGCACACTGACATTGTGAACTGTGTGACATGTGGGCATTGTAGTGGGGTAGCAGTTGTATGTGTGTCTGCTTTGGAGGTCTCTGCTGCTTAGGCAGAGTGTATGTAGAGCCTCCGAATATGTGTATGTGTGATAATGTGGTTTGTGTGCTGTCACTATCGGTGTATGTGAGACTGATATGTGGTGTGTGTGGTCACCCTCACCACCTGATAGACTATGCCAGTCATGGGTCGAGAGAGCTCAGCGTCCTGTATGTCAATATTGTTACATCTCCCACATATATGTGAGTGTGATGTGAGGAGGAGAGGATTGTCTGTGTACATAAGGCAGATGTGACATTTTGTCATAACCACAATATTCACTAGCTGGACTGGAGAGTACACATGAAACCGACCCCTGGACATGCCAGTGTATTATGATGACATACTCTGTAGCCTGATCACAAAGGATCAGTAGGGGAGTTAAGTGTGTAAAAGAGTATAACCGGGATTAGTGCTCAGGTTTTTTTGTTTTGTAAAGAGTAGCTGAGAAGGAGTCCAGACTGAGAATCATGCTATGTCCTTCAGCTATGTAATAAATAGTAATGTACATGCAAATATGTGCTGAGTCAGGGACAACTGTACCTTACTGACATTGCCGACATCCTATCAGACAGGCCCATGTATACATACCCACCTCCCACAGACGATATTCCCTGACATCATACCAGGAGATATCACGTGTAGAATGGCTGAACAGCTCCCCCCTAAGCCAGAAGCATGGCAGCAACTGTATTACATTGTTTCCCAATATGTGTTATGCATGCACTACAGAACAAACAGACTCTGCACCTGAACAGTCTGTTGAGCCTCACCCACTCCACAGGACTTGGAACTGTTGAACGTGTTACAGCAACATATGGCACTCCCCACATGTGTGGGTGCACAACACACCATGGGAAGTATAGTCCAGTAAGCCTATAAAATCTGATCTGCAAGGCCATGGAGTGCATCATGGCAGACGTGATAAACAGAGCTACTGGAAACTGACAAACACACAATCCTACCAACTGTTCATATGCAGATCATGGTTCCCAAGCATGCTACACCATCTGCAAGGCAGCCACCCAGGACATACATCATGGAACAGAGCTAAACATGTCCCACATCGACTTTGAACAGCTCTTCATCAACATCACAGACACATGTATCCACAAAACCAACAATCTGTGCATAGATATGTGTTGACATATGAAAGGATGTCAATGTGTCTACAGATAGATCACACAAGGTGAGACTCACGGGGTCCTGTACAAACTGTTGATCCCTGCCGACCTACATGGATCATTCCTGGGATTGCAAAAAAATGTGTACACACATTACCATGTCCAGTCTGATGATATCATCATCCTACAAATATACCAGGAGAACGATACTCACTCAGTAATGCATATAGCACGCCGTGTTAATGCGTATCTCTCTAGTATAATAGCATAGTTAGGTAGGGGTTTGAGTCCTGCAAATGCTGTTTGTGTGTGTGTGTGGTTTCTTTTGAGAGGTGTAGCCTTTTTGGAGACTGGGAAAACGCATTAAAAGAGGTACATCCCTCTTTGGAAAGGCTGATGATGTCAGCATCCTACAAATATTCAAGGAGAACATAAACCACCCAGCAATGCTATAGCACGCCATGTTAATGCGTACCTCTCTAGCATTGTAGCATAGTTAGGTAGGGGTTTGAGTCTTGCAAACACCAAGTGTGTGTATGTGGGGGGGGCTGTGTATGTGTGTGGTTTCCTTTGAGAGGTGTAGCCTTTTTGGAGACTGGGAAAATACATTAAAAGAGGTACATCCCTCTTTGGAAAGACTGATGATGTCAGCATCCTACAAATATTCAAGGAGAACAGAAGCCATCCACTAATGCATATAGCTCACCATGTTAATGCGTATTTGTCTAGCATCGTAACATAGTATGGTAGGGGTTTGAATCCTGCAAACGCCAAGTGAGGGGGTATGTGTGTGTGTGGTTTCCTTGGAGAAATGTAGCCTTTTTGGAGACTGGGAAAATACATTAAAAGAGGTACTTCCCTTTTTGGAAAGGCTGATGATGTCAGCATCCTACAAATATTCAAAGAGAACTGAAACCACCCAGTAATGCATATAGCGTGCCATGTTAATGCGTATTTCTCTAGCATCATCACATAGTTAGGTAGGGATTTGAATCCTGCAAATGCTGTGTGTATGTGTGTGGTTTCCTTTGAGAGGAGTAGCCATTTTGGAGACTGGGAAAACACGTTAAAAGAGGTACATCCCTCTTTGGAAAGTCTGATGATGTCAGCATCCTACAAATATTCAAGGAGAACACAAACCACCCAATAATGCATATAGCGCGCCATATTAATGCATATTTCTCTAATATTATAACATAGTTAGGTAGGGATTTGAGTCCTGCAAACGCTGAGTGTGTGCGTGTGTGCCACAGGTGGTCAATGCAGTGTGGCTTTTGCTTTTACTAAGGTATGACATATGTTTCAAACAGTATGTGCATTGCACACATCGGGTATCTGCTTGTCAAATAAATATGTGTACATGTGACCTCAATCAGTACATAGGTGTGAAGCCTGCATACGACATGAATTCATTTGTAATCTTCGACAGATTGTGCCGCTGCTTCACAAATCATAGGTCACATATGTATGTCTGTGTCAAGCCCGGCCAATGCAGTGATCTGTGGCCAAAGACATCTCTGCCACACACACCCATGACATGTACTATAGAGTACTGTGAGTGAGGGTAATTGCCGGGGTATATGTCAGACATTTTCATACACAACAACGACTGGCAGTAATGGACAGTCATTATAGGTGTACACCAGCCCTGTGTATATGCATGCAGGCCTCTAATGTGTTATGTGAAACACCGAGGGACCCCACAATACCTATGGATATCTGGATACCAAGGGACAGATGACATAACACGTGTCTGTCTGTACACATTGGTACCCAACATACATGTTGAGGGCTACCACCTATGTGGTACTGTCGGGATAGTATGTATAGTAAATGTGGATGAATATGCCATAGGCAGCTTACTGCTGTACAGCATGTATTGGACAACAGGTATCTGTCTGTATGATACCCTTGTGCAGGATATGCGTCCCATCCAGGGAATGCAGTGTAGGCCAATGCATGCATTTCCAGATGTGGATGGACATATCCCTAGTGTGTTTGCATGTACCTAAGAGAGCTATATGCCACACAGGTGTGGTCCCAGGAATGTGTGGCGGTCAATACCACTGGATACTGTTATTGTATAGTACTGGAAGGCTCCAACTGTTACTGAGTTCCCTACAACTGTGAGTCATTTGTCAGGACATCATCTAATGTTTGGTTATAGTCATGCTGTTGAGATGGTGTATACTACCAGACTGCAGATCATTGACAGATATCAACAGTATCACCAACAGCATAGTGCCAACCTATGTCATACACACGTGCACCCATGTTAGTACATATCTGTAGTAGAATGCATATTGGCAATCGAAAGATACCATGAGATGTTAACAATGTGTAGAACAGGGTATGTCGCAGATCCCACATGTCCACTATGCACGTACATGCAGACAGTGCGCACACACCATGTTCACAGATGTACACCCACTAATTTGTAATGCACACATCACACATGTACTGTCCACTCACTAACACATGCTGGCAACACTGTACACTTCAGCCAAGTGGCACATGGGTGGACAATACATACTCAGGCCTAACACTGGTGTAAACAATGCTACAATGACTATCACAGCTGTGATGCATAATGCCTGCTCAGGTATACCTACAAGGATATCATTAAACTTTTCTGTTGTCAACTTGCTACTATTGCTACACTGCTATAATGTCGCCTTGTGCATCAGAACCATGTTAGCCTGTTCCTGCATCAATGTTACAGATGACAGGAGGTGGCACAGGTGTCATCATATGCACAGGGTGTGTTGTAGGTTTGTCAGAGCCCGACATTGATCCATCCAATTGGCATGTCTGTGTGTGTGTGTGTGTGTGTGTGTGTGTGTGTGTGTGTGTGTGTGTGTGTGTGTGAGTGTGTGTGTGTGTGTGTGTGTGTGTGTGTTTGCGTGAGACAACAGTACTGCATGGGCCAATGTTGATGTAATGTGTGTGTGTATGTGTGAGCCCTAGTTGTATGGTAAATGTGTGTGTGTCTGCATGCACACAACTCCACCATGTGGCTGCCATATATGGGCGGTTGTGGGACAGCCACAGACTGTACCTGCTAGGCTGTACAGATCACTGTCTCCGGCCACGGACACGGTACCTGTGCCTAGCAGGGGTGCTACGGGCAGTATCGGGTACCAACCCTGACTGGGTGCTATCATTAGAGGCAGAGGTATGATGTCTGGACCCATATCCCTGTTGGGACTGGCCAGTGCCACGTGCACATGGTCTAGTAGAATGGTCAATGGACAGGCCAGCCCCAGCATTGCTAGGGCTGGTACTGCCACTACAGGAGCGGCTGTGATCCGTGGTCTGTCCGCAACGACTGCCAGCTGATGCTTTTGCTGGCAAGCATCCCCGTTAGCTTCTCATCCGTCCCGCATGGTCCTAGCTCATGGCTAACACATTGTGGAGGACATCTAATGTCTCCCTCCAATGGCTATCAATGACCTTGGTGTAATTCCGGATGGCACCGGTAAGGTCACGGATGCTGTCATTGATAGCAGTGTAATGGGTCCTCTGCACCCTTAGTCCCTGTCGGGTGTACCGTTCCATACATGCCTGTGCCTGCATTACAGCCCAGAACATACTGGAGGTTGTAATACCTCTGGGGGCACGTCTGCCAGAGGCAATACAACCAGTGGTGCAACCCCAAGAACCCCTGGACATCTGCCTATGTGGCACCATTCCGGTAATCCGGCTATGGCTGCTGTGAGGGGATGCACGTGCCATAGTTACCACACTCTCCTGGTCAATGCCAACTATATGCTGTCCCTCAGCTAAGGCCATTGGTGACGAGGGATGTATTAGCAGTATGAGTGTGCGCATAGACGGGGTTGACCGCTGTGTACTGTCGATTGGTGGACCAATGACAGACCCTGTCAGACCTCCATGTGCCACAATACATGTCTCATCATCTCCACTATTAGTGGCGGTGACATCAGGTTCCCTGCTGCATTCAGCCACCCCTAACTCAGCACCTGTGGAAGAAAGACAGGGAACACACTTTACAATCTGTACATGGTGTTAGCACACATGCACACATGCACACATGAACACATGCACACGTGCACACATGAACACATGCACACATGCACACATGAACACATGAACACATGCACACATGGACACATGCACACATGCACACATGGACACATGCACACATGCACACATGCACACATGGAAACATGAACACATGAACACATGCACACATGAGCACATGCACACATGCACAGAAATACACTGTTCACCACAGCACATACACACACACACACACACACCAGCAATCCAACACAAACACAATAGTGGGTGATGGTGGGTGACAGTATCACAAGGCAAACAGTCACCACACACGTGTCAGCATGCAGAATATGTGTTGCTCAAGACCATGCAGTGCAAGTGTAGACAGCCCTATCTAATGACATTATACATGGCTTTGATGCATGTGTGTAGTTGTTTAGTGATTGGGTACAACATTGAACACGATGCGTACATGGACACAACATTGCTGTGCAAGTATTATCTGCTCTGCAATGTCATGTGCATCATCACTCAATGGTATACATACCATGGCTGCATGTGTTATCTGTGTGACACATAGATTGCCATGTCTGATGACAGTGTCTGTGTCCATAGCATATAATAGTGGGCACAGGTGTAGCAAATGCATGCAATGTACAGACATGGGATGAGTGTTGCATGTAGACGTGAAGGAATCCTAATGCTTGACATGGACATTGTACAGTGGTTATGGTGAGTGTGGGACATATTGCAGATATGTCAGTGCCAGCCATGACCTGGTATGCTACACAACTGCAACATTAAACACCACACATACCCAATGTGTGTCATGTGACCTATACACCCAATAGCATTCCAGGACATATATGTGACTCTTTGTACAGATGGTGACTGATGTGCAAAATGTGTATACTAGCATATGTAAGCACACACACAATATGTTATGCATGGTGTGTATAGGTGCATATGTTTGCACACACAGAACAATGAGGTGCACAGCAAAGACTGCTATGTATAGTACTGTGGTCACTGTAACAGGATAGGGTGTAGTACCATGTGCCATCATCATCATCATGCATCTTGTGGTCACTCACGGCTACTACTGTGTGACAGATCACTGCCTAGCATGCTTTACATGAACTGCAGTGCCGTGGATACGGTCACTATTACACAGTCACTTTGTATGAGGTGCCCAGTAGGGAGCATTGCCTAACATGACTGTGTTATGTGTTGAAGAGTGTTGCACAGCCCCATGATAGGCCTCTACCCCTGAGGTACGTCATGTGCGTGTGAATGACATGTGGGATACTGGAGTGTGACCTTACAGCGTGTGTGTGGTTATGCCATATGTAGCATGACTTTGTGTACTGCATGTGATAAATGTGTTATGTTGTGTACAGGTGTTGCAACTATGCCTATCCAATGTGCAGTACGGGGTTGCCACAACTGTGTGTCATGCTCTGTGTATTGCATGTCATTGAGGCAGCTACTGACATTACTGAGCTGTGCAATGTCTCACAGCAAACATGCATGGCATGCATCATGCTTAGGTGTGTTACTTGTACATGGCTTACACCTCACCTATGACATGCATATTTCATTACCAACATTGCAGGTATAACACACTCACCAGCATGGATCGGCTGCCCTGCTGTCACACCAGAGGGACCTACGAGAATACGAGAGGGTTCGTCAGTGGCCACAACTGTAGCATTGCTACAGTGGGTATGCTAAACTGCAGTACAACAACATTCAACAGTCACAGGTGTAGGGATATTATTCAAACTATCCGTATTGCACAACACTAGGCAGCAAAACTCCTAAACACACAGTACACATCTCACACCGTACACATAATTTAACAATACAGTTAACTGTAGTCTACAGATAGGACATGTTACCTGCTTGCTCTAGGTGGATGTGCTGGGTGGCTCCGGCCTCCATTGCAACACATGTCAGTGGTTGATGTAGCTGTTGTCCAGGAGCCACCATGCTTAGGAGCAGCTCCTCATGTCTGGTGAGGGGGGGATGAATGGCCACCCCTCCACCTGTGGCAAGCTGCTGTCTTTGGATATCAGATGCACGCTGCTGGAAGTGTCTAATTAAATCACTGCAGTGATGGCGTACCTGCTCATATGTCCGGTTATGCATGCCTATGTCATTTACCCAATGAACAAGTTCCTGCCACAGTGCAGTCTGTTCCTGCTGGTGCTGGCTGCTTCTGGAGAAGAGCATTGTGTGCCACTGCAATAGGCTGTCGAGTATCACCTCTTCCTCATCCGCTGTGTACGCTGGGTTGCGTTGGTGGGCCATCTGGATGAAAAAGATATGAACAATATGTGTGAGAGTGTCCTGTGACACACTTTACACCTTTACCCACAGATATCACTTTACTGACATATATACCATCCTATTGTCTGTCAGAGGTTACACACATTCAATACCACTTATTGGTTCTCAGGCCACAACTAACTAACACTGCCTGGCAGACTCTATATATCACACCACTATGCAACAGTACCCAACACACTGTTTGTGACACATTGCACAACCTCAAGACAGGGGTGTATATCACACCGATGCACGAACAGAGATGTCATCCATTGCAATGGATGTAAAGTACAGGTACAGTAGTACCAATCAACCACCCTAGTCATTGATGCCATAGCCCTGCCTAACAGATGTGTCCATTTGTTACTATAGGTGGCATACTGCTGTAACAGACTATATATGTTGCTGGATACACATGTTTACCCTGTAACACACATATGATTGCAGCCATTGTACAGGCATAATCACACACACATCAGGCAAACATACAATGCACCACTGTATGCCAACACAGATGAGCATTACCTGTGTACCATACGGTACTGTGTGCCACTACTTACACACCCTTATGCCTGCATTCTGTCCTCTGTGGAGACTACAGGAAACACACATGACAGTGTTTCCAAGCACTGTGAACACACATCATACTGTGCTGTTTAGGCCTACAGCTTCAGGTAGTACTACAGTTCATATTGGTGATGGATTCACCAGCAGTATCACTCACTAAGCATACATGTATTGCTTTAGCCTACAATGAGACACCACATTCATCAACGGAGAACTACGTCACATCATCTGCTGTACTACTATGTCTGCCTAACAGTACATTACACATCAGTTGCTGTCCTCACAGCTAGCATAGGCACTACCATGTCAGATACAACATCACACTAAGCTATCACACCTTTACAAACCTTGCACACATTCAGCATTACACTTATTCAACCTCACATAGCAGCTATTGCATTAAGTACATGTGTGAGTGCATAGTGTTATAGGTAGGTAATATGCTATTGGCCCTAGGGCCTACGGCAGCCTAGCCATATGCTACCCTGGCCTTTGACACACATGTACTTTGATTTCACTTGCCCTTGCCAACCTGAACCACAGAGGTGTTTCCTGGGGTGTATTACCAAGCTCCCACACAATCATCAGGGGTATTTATAACAACTGCTAAGGAGGAGCCTTGTTTGCTATTGCTATGTGGTCTATTCCAGTGTATGGCATATCTCTGAGATGGGAATCTATCCCTCCAGCATGTGCCATTTACTGAGCTGACAAGGTTTAGGGCCCTAGAGCGTGTATCCCAGAGGGATTGTGATATGTTGGCATGGTGGTTGTCACCAAGCTATGGGTGTGACATAACCTCTGTATGTCCGGCAGAGGTCACCTCTGTGTGGCCAGTATGCAATACAGTGTAGTTGTGGTTTTGTGAGTCAGTCTGCATAGGGCATCTGTTTGCGGCCAGTATTACCCTCTGGGAGGTCTGTCTGTGGCCTGTTCAGCTGGTGCAGTTGTCATGTGAAGTACATACCACACAGGACATTGTGATGAGTAGAGGGGAACTCTACCCTATACTTCCATAGCTGACACACCTGTTGTCATGACACATACCACACAGACAGATTACAGGTGTAGTGTGGCACTGTCTTCATCAAAGCGGAGGCTACTGACCACCTGTGTCCCATGTTCCCTTATCACACCTTCACTGTTAGGTAGATCTCTACCTATGTGGTAGTTAATGGGTACACTGTTTTGGGAAGGTGGAATGGCACTGCAGTATCAACACTTGTCTACAGTCCATGCCTTGGTCACCACACACCTGTTGCGGTACATATGACCCCGTGTCTCTCTGTCTCTCTCTCACTCTATATGTATATAAATATATATATATATATATATATATATATATATATATATATATATATATATATATATCTTATATACATGCATATCTATACACATACATGTACACATCCATTGCTGTACACATGGATGTACATATAGGCACATGTACAGTCCACCGTTCATGGTGGGGATATCACTTATGTGACAGTTGTGGGATGTACCGGTATGTGATTAAATTGCACAGTGTTGTGCAGAATACATGTGGGTGTCCTTAGCCCTTGTAGCATTAGCAGGCCTCACTGGCTGTAACACAGCAGATCTGACAAATCTGTCCCACAGCATTTAACCACCACATGACATATATCAACACTACCATAGCTGGCCTTAGGCATAGGCTAACCGGGCGGCCGCCTAGGGCACCGCTCTAACAGGGGTGCTTTTCCACTATTTATGTGGTGTAGTAAGACAAGGATGGGGGCACCAGGAAGTGTGGTAGGGGGCACCATGGAGCCCTTTTGCCTAGGGCACCAGTTGACCTAAGGCCGCTCTTGCACACTGCATGCTGTTTTCTAAGCCACACACTACGTCCTACATGGATATATGCACATATCAACCTTCACTGACCGATATCTGTCCACCCTTCACTAACAGTTGCAGTATGTCCCTTGCCCTATGCACATGTGCAGATACAGATAGATACATACATACTGCTGCCATACATGGATGATTTGCAGTGTGTAGAGAACTCTTCAGGAACATCACCAACATGCCAACACATACATGTGAGTTACATACCTTACCTTTGTATTTCCCTGCTCCGTGTGTTACGGTTTTGTAGTTTTTTTTTTATTGGTGTTTTTTTTTTGGGGGGGGGGGTTCACCCTTTATTTAACTTTCTGTCTCAGTTTCTCACTTTGTTCTGTCTGTCTCAGTCTGTGTCTGTGTCCGTGTCTCTCTCTCTCTCTCTCACTCTCTATCTCACAGCACCTGAAATTATGTAATTGCATGTGTGAACTGCAGGTACAGCCTGCTTTTCTAAGTATCTGCACTTGTGCATGTGACAGCCTCTGCAACAATTGCTGCCCACCATTCAGTAATTGCATGCAGCCTGCTGTTTGGTGATTGCATTGCTCACTGTGATTGCAGCCCACTGCTATAAAATGCTAGGTTAGGTAGGCGTAGCCCTTTCAGATTTCCAAGGTGGGGCCCATGCTTGTTTTCTCTGGACACCGTTGTGTCAGTCTGAAGGTTGGTATATGTCTCTTATCTGATGCTAGGTTTGTAGCCAGTTATATGCATGTTGTACTCAAACCTGAATGTTGCTGCTTCCAGTACACACATCTCAGTGTAGACATGTACACACCCCTCCAAATGCTAACACAGGATACATGGGAGTATGTACTTTTTTCTCACTTACACAATTAACTGACATACAAATGTGGTTATTGCACTGTATTCCTGTGGCCAGTATTAATCCTGGTCTGATACTGTGTGGTGTTTGTAAGGTGCTACTGTAACATTATTCCCTGCTAGGATGGCTGGTTCTCCTTTCACAGTCATGTCATGCAATTCCAGAACAACTGCTGGTAAAGACCCACAGAACTGGATTTGTGTTATACCATTCCTAATTTCCATTTACATTCCCTCATTGTAATGCATGATATATTTATTTCAGAACCAAGTTATTTGTATATCTGCTATGCCTTAGTGGTAATTCATGCAGTCTATTGTGTCAATGGTCTGGGGTTTGAGACTGGCAGAGGTATTTTCTTTTGCTGCTCAGCAGAACAAGGGCCCTGCCATAGAGTGACTAAGGCACTTTTAAACAGTTGTAAGAGGGTTTGTGCGGGTTTGCACGACGCTTAGCGACACTTAGCTAAGCGTACACATGTGCACACTCGCTTAAACCCGCTTACTACTGCTTAAAAGTGCTTACTCCCACTAACCCCCACGCTACTTTCTTTTAAAAAAAAGAAAATGGGGAGATAAGAAAGTGGTGAAAAAGGGGGCACAAAGAGGGGCAGACAGTAGGTAAACAAGCTCGGGATGTGCAGGACGGGTGTAGGGAAGGTCCATAGCTGCCCATTTCTTTAACAGCAACAGCTGTGCATATGCAATGAATTTGGAGTGAAACTTGAAACCTTCCACCCCTGGGAGAGGGGTGAGGACAACAATGTATGTTGTACTGCCAATTCTAATTATCAACTTACATGTTTGTCCAATGGACATGTGTGCGAAATGGGCAGCTATGTATAGGGCGTAATTTTTTTGTGAGTACAGATTGCCCTTTTTTTTTTTTTTCCTCAGGTGAGAGTGTGAAGTGAGGTAGAAGAAGTAGGTATGTCCAGGGAGGTAGGTTGGGAAGGTAAACAGACAAGACAGACAAGAAGCATACAGGGGCGGTGTATGACACATGGGGTGGGTGAACACAATTGACGGGGTCGGATGTTTGGAAATTGCAAGCCCATGAGCCCACAGATGGTAACAGTGGAACTGAGATCCCCACCCATGGGCAGTCACCACTGAACCTTCACAGCCCCGAGGGTGGCTGTGCTGGGGGCTGCATAGGACAGGCAGGCTCACCCGTGAGAAGCGCCACTCTCACCTCAAGCTGGTGTAGGGGATCAGCGACTGAACGCTGGATCTCCGTACGCACCACAACCCAGAGCCTTCGAAGGGTGACAGGTGGCCCTTCTCCGCCCATGCTTGCATGGGGGGATGAGCCCCATCCCCTGCAGCGCTTCCACCCGAAGGTGGCACAGGACCAATGGAGGAGGGGAGCCTGGGCTGGGCACCGGATGCTGGTGTCAGGTGCACTCGCCAGCTGAGGAGGGACAGGTGGGTCCGCTGGGACCGGCCTTCCCATACGTTCTGTGATTAGGTGTGTTTAATTACAACATAAGCAAAGCAGCATTCCAGATTAGTTGTAACAGCATGCAATAATATTCCCATTAACCCAACATACCAAGGTTACAACAGTTGAACAGCAAGCATAACACATGCATATATTGAACCACAGTGGATTTTCCAACAGCATGCAGGGATGTTTGGTAGCAACAGGTCACCATGATTGTGGTGTTTAAACAGGGCACATGCATCAACGTGAATGCAAATATTTATAGAACAATAGGACATATGTCCTAACAAATATGTAAGATTACACATACCCATTGAGGTGTGGAATTGCATGGTTTATGCACATACAGTAGGGTGCAAAAAAAACCTCGGTTAACATCTTATAATTACCTTTTCGTCTACACTACATTCCTAGTGACTGCAGGTGTATATCCCCTGCATGTATTATTACATTTGCCACCATACATTAGGTTGTGTAATGGGCTTGGCTAGTTCAATATATGCCTGACCTATATCTGACATACTAACTGTGCAGGATGCAGATGTTACTGCTACATATTTCTTGATTGCATTTATATTTCTTTATCTACATATCTGGGATGTTTTCACATGACATTTTCACTTCGATTTGTACAGAACCATGCATTTCTTGACATACACTCACATTTTTGGGGAAAAACAACATGCTACACGTGTGCCAGATTTACTTATTCATGCCAGCCAGTAACTGACTGTTGTAGACTGTATATATGTTTCACAGCTACTAGCACTTCCATCACCCACTTTATATGGGACTGCACAACTCTGGGTTACCAGCACCTTTTCAAACAGTACTGTTTGTATAATGCAAGGGTACAACAACATTTCAAACACTGTGACACAGACACACTCCGGATTTTAGACCATTATTAATGACATTACACACTTTTCCACAGGCTCACTCCTTTATTAGTTTTAATGGTCTATATGGCAGACATGTTCAAGACATATTATACCTTTATTAATGGGTTAGAATACTCTTTTTTCAGGCTCACTCACTTATTTTATATGAAAGTGCCTGCAGAGATATTATTCCAGACATATGTTACCTTTCTTATTGGGTTACTACACTCTTTTTCTGCCTCTCTGACGTTTTTATCTGACAGTACATGCAGAGGACTTATTCAGGCAATTTTATGGCTGTATTATTGGACTACAACACTTTCTTTCATGCTCTCTCCCATATTTTATATAACAATACATGCAGAATAATCACTAACCTGCCTGGTGGCGCAGCCTTAGCAGCCTATCAGCATAGGCTTGCTGATTCGCAGCACGGTCACCTGCAGCTGTAAAGTAAATGAAGGGATATTGAGACATACCTATCCATTATACATACTCCATTATCAATTCTTCCATACTGCATTCCATGGCTACTTACTCAGTTGTGGGGCATCCCGCATCCCACGGGCCTCCTGTATCCACTGGTTCAGGCGGTCCTGCGTTCGTCTCTTCAGGTCTGCATGGTGGTGACAGACCTGCTCACCAGTCTGAGGAATGCCTGTGGCACTGGTGAGGTCACAAGCAAATCGGTTCCAAGCCTCTGCCTTGTATTCCGTCCTTTGGAACTGGCCCTGCAGGAGTCTTGACTCATGATGGTGGACAAGGAGCCAAACCATGTATTTCGACTCCTCGATGCCTCAACGTTCCACTCAGAAGCATGTTCCCTCTCTGACACAAGACATTCTAACTGCAGATGTGAGCTACAATCAGTTATGGCGTGTATTCCCCCCCTGTGGGGCTTAAATATGCCGCATTTCCCCGCACTTTTTTGTGATTGGCCGTTTTGTAAAATTCTCGGCTGACTGCAGACCTGTTTAGTAATGGTTAAACTACCATTCGTAAGTATATGAATGTTAACAGTAACTGTTTCCCCTATATTGTCATGGCTTAGTGGTTCTGTACCTGGGTTCAAACCTTGTCATTCATTTTATTTTCATACTGTCCAGACAGGCTATGGGGTGTGGCTGCATTTAAGCAACTTTGCTCTACGTTGCTCCTCGGTGCCCTTCGGTGCCCTGGTTGGTGCGGTGCGCACGTCTGTGCAAACACATTGCGCTGGGTAAAGCGCTGTTAAACTATGGGCAACTCTATTGCACTGGGTAACGCGCTGTTAAACTATGGGCAACTCTATTGCGCTGGGTAAAGCACTGTTAAACTATGGGGGCAACTCTATTGCACTGGGTAAAGCACTGCTTAACCTCAGGCAATTTTATATTGGGATCCTTTAAAATATTTATTTTGTTCACTGATACATTGGCCATTTCACTGCTTTTTGGTTATGTTTAAACATATATGTCAGGTATTATTCCATATACTGATTTAAAAAATAAATACGAAAGGGAGTGGTGGGACTCGAACCGTGAACGCCTCTTCTTTGTGCTAACGCTTTACCATTACGCTATTGCTATTTGGTGTGATTTGCATAAACATTCTTTCTTATGCTCTTCCATGTCAGAATTGCTAACTGTAGCAAAGCAATGGGCACATCAGCGCAAATACGGGCAGCTATTTTGGGTATTTAAAAAAATAAAATTAACTTTCTACTTTTTATAACTGTGATGGGGGTTTACAATGTCAGGGAGTGTGGTGTTGGGTGCAAGGACATTTGAGCAGACTCGCTCTTGTGTATTTGCTTTTACTTTTCAATCACTTGCAGGGGAGTGGACATTTAGACTGCTCGGCAGTCAGACACGCCCCCTGCTTACTTACACGGTCTGTGTAAGACATACGGTTGAGTCAGCATGCCCTCATGCATATTCATGGCATGCTGACGTCATACCATTCAACTGCAGCCTCTGAGTAAGACTTATTAAGTCTTACACAGAGGATTCCTGAATCCGGGGGTATATGAACAAAGGTTGTGGAGAGTATATGCCTTTACACTATTACAAATATGTGCTGTGGACATGAGGCAAAGATAGGGTTACCACCTGTCCCACTTTGCAAGGGGCAGTCCCTCTTTGGGCGGTTGTGTCCTGACCAAAAATATTACAAATGGCAAATGTCCTGAGATTGTAGGACATAATTATGTCCCATATTTTATGTAATAGTTGCATAAAATAGTTATGTCTGTATCTAAAATACCTAAATGTTACAAGAAACAGAATAAGCAACTAAACTGCTACAAGAATAAGCTTTTATTTAGGCAAAAAAGTAAAGTTCTATCCTTTGTACTGACCGTGGGTATGTGTTGGCCTGTAAAATCAGATGTGTGTCCCAAAAATGTCCCACTATGGCCATTTGAAAAGGTGGCAATCCTTGCCAAAGAGGGTCAGTCACCAACACAACTCCAATGACTGCAAATACAATTGACAGAAATACACAGACAACTTTCATGTAGCAACACTTTATTACATTCCAATGTATTGCCGAAAGGATTCAAGGATTAACATTACCCGCATGCTATACAGGAACCAAATTAACAGTGCCTTAATGAATCAGCCTGCAATTACCATAGTATTAGTCCACTAAAGGATATGTGTTCAAATAGGGAAGGAACCCTCACACACATATCGAATATGTATAAAAGCAGTTCCTACACACCTGCATCTGCTCTGTACACCCACCAACATCTCCCCCGCACCCAAACCAATTACAATACATACTGTAATAACATCACAAATCAGTCGCTGTACGTCATCTGCAGAAGCCTTAACATACCTTGTCAGAGACACACTAACATGGCCCTATGTGAAATAGTTGCTGTTATACAATGGAACAGCTGCTGATGTTACAGGGTTTGTTTGCACTAATCCCGTTTCAGAGGGTTGTGTGTACAGCAGGAAGTGTTACCAATTACTGATTAACAGCACAGTATGATACACATTTACACCAAACCAAAGATGTCTGGTGAGCACACTGTAAACCACCTAACATTATATTCATAGCCATACAGCCTTGAGCTGCTCAAACATCCTTGCCAGACTGAAACATTTGCAGAAGTATCAGGTAGAAACAAACTCTGCATAAGTAGCAATGTTCTGAAATATAACAGCTGTACTCACATGTAGAACATCTTCTAGGCATTACACACAATCTACGGGAGTCATGAAGCTAATATATCTCTGTGTGTCTCCATATAGCTGTTGCAATACATCACAAATAACACATCCAGGCCATCTTCCTTGAAAGTAAGGCAAAGGGACAACGCCCACGTGGAGTACTCAGCTATACACCACTATTGCCATGGTATTGGCTAATGGAGTAGCTGCACAGCTGATGTGCCCATGCCTTGGCAAAGAGGGAATGCATAGCACACACACTGACAGTGTAGGCACCTACGGACTGACACCCTTCTCCACCTGCACACACAGTAAACATGGATGGCACACACACACGACCACCTGTAAATTGTCATGTATAGGTGGTCTACTGTGTGCATCCTACATAGGCAGCCCTCAACTATTGTACACACAACTGCCATTGCACAAGGTAAGTCAATTCCTGAACAGTAAATTAAGCTATCAGCATGTGTTGATACTGTATGTATAGGTTCATGGGTACATAGGTAGGTACTTGCCTAACTGCCCGAGGCCATTCATAAGCCTAGCCAAAATGTGTCTGCTGTCACCACCCCATTGATTAACTACCTGTCCCTCTGTGGAGCAGAGCCAATTGCGGGATCCCTGGGGTGTATCCACTGTTCCCCACCCACTCTGCAAGGATTCCCTGGAGTGTTAGTGAGGGGCTCCATATAATGTAATCAGGGATGTAGTTCCAAAGCATGGGGAGTACCCGTGACAGGAATCTGTCACTCCAGCATTTTCCAGTTATAGTTGTGGCAAGGTGTAGCTCATTACAGTGTGTGGCTCACTGTGACATGGATTCCCATAGGTGGAGCATATCCATCAAACCTGACTTGGACATGGCTTTGTTAGCCAGCAAATATCATCTCTGAGTAAATGAGATGCCACTGAGTAATGCAAGAGTTTATGCAGTCTGGCAGCATAGGACACATGTCTGAGGGCATTATTCCTCTTGGCGAGGTACGTTCATGGCCCTTCCAGCTGTTGGATGTGTCTTCTGAGGTATATCCAAAATGGGTTGTCATACTCGATGTTGGGATTGATGAGTGATGAGTAAAGGGACACAATAACCTTAGTCTGTTTAGATGCTAACCCTTAAGTAATCAGATGGCCTACATAGACAGATTTCCTAACTACTTTGCAGATATGATTGTCAAAGGAGAGATCACTATCTAATGTAGTCCCCACATACCCATTACGTCATCTGAATTATAGTGTCTGCCACTCATGTGTTAATATGTGTGTGTGTAGTTTCCCAAAATGGAATGACCATGCAGTATGTGGCCTTTAGCTGGAGGCCATGACTCTGGCACCCTGTGTTGGTCTATGTGAGGCCCCTTGAAGGACGTCTGTGACAGCCGGACTGTCAGTTATGGCTCCCAGTTTGCAGTAATTGCCAAACACGGTTTGCTGTTGTCCACCTGTGTTAGCCCGTACCTCTGAGAAGTATATGGCAAACAGTAGGGGTTCCAGGAATGAATCCTGTGGGACACCAGTTGTGACTGGTCAAAAGTTGGACCTGGAGGCTGCTAGGCTTACCATGTGGGTTCTGTGTGTAAGCCTGTTGGCAAACCAACCTGTGATGTATGGGTGTATGTACTGGCTGGTGAGTGTAGAAATAATACCTGAGTGGGGAATGGTGTCAAAACCCTTGGCAAGGTCCAGGTAGTATATGTGAACTACCACACCCCACACCTAAAGTCTAGGTGACTCTAAGATGTCAAACAGGTTCAGTAGGCATGATCTGCACTCAGTCAAGCTGACCTGGGTTGGGTTAAGTGTCTGGAGGTTACCATTGTCTATGTTAATGAGTGCCATGAGGATTCGCTCCATAGCCATGCAGATCAGGCTACTCAGGCTTATGGGGTGGTAGTTACCATGGTCAGTTGTGTCACCACCTTGGTGGAGTGGAATAGCTGGTGCCATGCACCATTGAATGGCCATTTAGCCTGTGTAGATGCTGATGTTGAATCGTTATATTGGGCGGGGGGGTCACTTTGTCTTGTAGTGTCTGCAGGATGCAGTCTGGGACACCATCTGCCTCCATTGATGCTCTGTCATGCCATTTGAAAGGGCCATTACCACCTGTATGTCTCAGATGTCTGGGATACTGTATGTTTTGGGTATTGTTGTGGGCTCTGTAGGGGGTGAAGCTTGCACAGAATGTATCATCAGGTGTGTTGGTGATATCAGTAGGGTCAGTATATTCAGAGCAATATTGCACCAGCATAGTGCAAATCTGTGTGCTACTGCTTAGATTCTTGACATAGACAAAGAAGCCTTTGTGGCCATATTCTGAAACCATGCCTATTTACCTGTGGATGTCAGCCTCGGGTGATTACATGAGTAACATAAGTGTCTTGCTAATACTGGTCACTGATGTCTGCATGTCTTGGGATTTGCTGTTTTTCTGGACTACTGTCCTACTTCTGTTGTATAGCCTGTATATTGCAGGGGTTCAGCAGACTGGTGTCCTTGTGTAGGAGTAGTGAGTTCTGCTTTACCATTGATGGCACGACCCATACATCTTTGTAGGTGCTTATAGAGTGCATTTGTAATTCTGTCTGTATCTTGAGCAGTGTCATCCCTGAGCATGGGGGGCTGTGAACCCTCCCACCTCTGTCATTAGAACTGTGAATTTAGCTGTAGGAAAGGTATTCGCTGTGTGTTCCTTAGATGGGGGAGATGGTTGGGAGTGGAAATCATCAGTGAATAGGTCATGGTCAGATCTAAACAGTGACCGGTTTACCTCTGCTGTAGTGCACCTGTTGCATGCCAGTGATTACCACTTCTAGTATGTTTTCACCTTTCGTTAGTCCGTCTACCAACTGATACAGGCCATATGAGGTGATAAATCCCAGGAAGTGCTGGGCCTGGAAATGAATACTTGAGTAGGTTATCCAGTTAAGTGTAGGGTAGCCAACATTGACCAATAACAGGGTGTCTGGTAGGACTGTCATATTTACCACTGTCTCCAGATTGTTGTAGTGGTGCTCCTGGGTCATGGAGGGTTATCTGTAGCAGCTCACAGTTTGCATTGCAGTCATGGCTGATGTTAGCTGCACATGGATGATCACAGAGGTATCATGCTGCCCCACTAACTTGGAGGTGTAGGTATCCCCGATGAATATGGATACTCCCCTTCCATGTCTGTGCCAGTCGATGTTCAGTGGCTGAAATGTGTGTTATGGGTTGTAGTCTGGTAGTGCTGGTGTGCTCACAGGAGCCTTATACAGGTCCCAGTCACAGAACAGATGTAGATGTTGTCCATACTGAGGGTGTACACCAGGAAGTGTTACCAATTACTGATTAACAGCACAGTATGATACACATTTACACCAAACCAAATATGTCTGGTGAGCACACTGTAAACCACCTAACATTATATTAATAGCCATAAAGCCTTGAGCTGCTCAAACATCCTTGCCAGACTGAAACATATGCAGAAGTATCAGGTACAAACAAGCTCTGCATAAGTTGCAATGTTCTGAAATATAACAGCTGTACTCACATGTAGAACAACATCTTCTAGGCATTACACACAATCCACGGGAGTCATGAAGCTAATATATCTCTGTGTGTCTCCATATAGCTGTTGCAATACATCACAAACAACACATCCAGGCCGTCTTCCTTGAAAGTAAGGCAAAGGGACAACGCCCATGTGGAGTACTCATTTATACACCACTGTTGCCATGGTATTGGCTAATGGAGTAGCTGCACAGCTGATGTGCATGTAATTAACTACTTTGGAACACCAATTGGTGGTCAGGACAGCACATTACTGATATTTAACTATAAAAGGATGGCTTGTCACACATTCAAACCATCTGTATATACCAGCAGAACATTGCAAATAAGATTGAAACACAAACTGAAAAAGTTTGAAATAACAGTCAACGACACCTCGGGTTACTAATAAGGTATGTAGAACACTCAGTATGCCTGTGTGTATGTATTACCTGTTCTGTAACAATTAAAGTGTACGCAATGCATATAGTGGAAACAGTTATCTTGTTGTGATGTATTGTTGAGCATAGTAATGCTTGTAGTCTTTATGTGTGTACTGCTGTAGGTCACAAGGCAAACACCTAATACACCACAAGGGATGCTATATAAGGGCTTTGAACCCAACTATTCCTCTCCAGCCACTGTCAGTGGCAGGGTCGGTCCAACAAGTACGTGCTATAACAGGGGATAGTATATGTTAACATATTGTAACAGTAGGCATATGTATGGGTGTATTACTGAGAATAACATGTCAAAGGTGGGCCTACTGTGCAATTATGATTTGCATTGTGGGATATTGTGCCAATAACTGTGTAATGTACAGTATTGTAGGAAGATATGTATTACATTTTACATAACATTACTGTTATGTTAGGCAAACATTAGTTATGTCTATTGGCATTTACAATACACAATAACAGGATACATATGACTTGTAGACACCCAACAGTTTATCAGCAAGATAGCAAAGTAAAATGGAAGATCTAGTTAACTATCCATGCACATAACACATGTAATAGGTTCATAGGTTCATAGGTAGGTTCTTGGCTGTCTGCTCAAGGGCATTTATAAGCCTAGCTAGAGTGTGTTGGCTTCTGCCACCCCCTTAGGTTAGTTCCCTGTGCCTCTGAACAGCAGAGCCATTAGTTCCAGCAGAGCAACTGCAGTGATCCCCGGGCTACCTGTCTGTCTCCCGTCCACCCATCAAGGTTTCTCTTGAAGAGTGCTAGTGAAGGGCCCTGCCTCATGTACATTGGAATCATGTTCCAAAGCATGGGAAGCATTCGGGTCAGGAATCTATCCCTCAGCATGTCCTAGTTATCATTGTGGTTAGGTTTATATCCCTAGAGCATGTGGCTCTCAGGTATTTTTGTTTAGGTGGAGCATATCCATCAATACTGGGTTGGACATGGGCCTTGTATGTCAAGCAGAGATCACCACTGAGTATGTGGTATGCAACCGAGTACAGCTGGAATTTCTTTAGTTGATCTGCATAGGTCATCTGTTTGAGGTTAGTAATCCTCTAGGTGTGGTACTTCTGTGGTCTTTCAAGCTGTTGCAGTTGTCTTGTAAGGTACATCCCAAATGGGGTGTTGTATTCTTTAATGGGTCTAATAAGTCATGAGTAGAGAGGCACAATGGCTTCCTTTGTTCTGGATGTGAACCCATTTGAGATTAGGGGGGCCACGTAGAAGGATATTCTAACCACCTTGGCAATATGGTTATCAAAGGAGAGATTGCTATCTACTTGGGTTCTCAGATCCCTTATTACCTTTTCTGTATGTAGGGGACTACCACCTATCTGGTAGTCCGTGAGTAATTAGTTTTATCCAAAGGGTATGACTATGCACTTTTTGGCATTCAGTTTGAGGCCATGATATTGACACCAGGTATCCGTCTCAGTGAGACCCTTCTGGAGGGTGTCTGTATCAGCTGGGGAACCAGTTATGGCCCCTAGTTTGTAGTCATCTGCAAACCTTTTCAGCCAAAGTCCTCCTGTGCTTGCCTATACCTCAGCAAAGTATATACCGAACATGAGGGTTCCTAGGACTGAGCCCTGGGGGACGCCACTTGCAACTGGATTACAGTTGGACCTAGGGTCTGCAACTTTCACTGTGTGGGTTCTGTCCATGAGCCACCTTGCAAACCATCTCATGACATAGGGGTTAATGTTCAGGTGGATAGGAATGTCGATAATACCAGAATGGGGAATGGCGTTGAAAGCCTTTGAGAGGTCAAGATAGGCTGTGTGGACCTCCTTACCCTCAAGTACTGCACTACTGCCTTGGTAACTGTCTCAAAGAAGTCCACCAGGTTTAGGGGGCATGGTCTGCCCTCAGCAAAGACAAACTGGATGGGGTCAAAGGTTTGGAGGTACCCAATGTCTCTGTGAATGAGGTCCATGATGATGTGCTCCATAGCCTTGCAGACCAGGATAGTCAGGCTTATAGGGCATAGTTCCTGTGGTCCATTGTGACACCACCTTTGTGGAGTGGGATAACTGTTGCTGTGCCCCATTCAGTGGACACAAAGCCTGATGTGAGGCTATTATTGAACATGGTGCTTAAGTGGAGAGCCAGTTCATTCTGAAGTTCATGTAAAACGCAGCCTGGGATGTTGTCCGGTCCCATGGATGCGGTGTTTTTGGCTTTAGAGAGTGCCACTTTTACCTGCATAGTTGTGATTACAGGGACTCTGCATTCTTCCTTTATAGATATGGGCCCTTTAGGGGGTGAGAGGTGGGTAAAGTTAGCAGTGAACCTATCTGCCAGGATGTTGGCAATATCAGTTGGTTCTGCAATTTTCATGCCTTTGTGCTGTAACTCAGAGCAGATCTGGGTGTTGCCATCGAGATTCTTGACATAGCTATAGAATGCTTTGTGGTTGTCCTTGGAATTAGTGGCAATTTTGTTTTCATAGCTAGCTTTGGAGGATCTTATAAGGGATCTCATCTTCTTACTGAGGCTGACCAGGGAGCTCCTCCACTCATGGGATTGTACTCTCTTTTGCAACAGTTTCTTCCTCCTGTTGTACAGTTTGTTTATGGGAACCACCAGATTGGCTTTCTTGTTTTGGAGGATAGCGTCTTGGTTCTGTTTGGGATAGCACAATCCATGCACTCATGTAAGTGCTTATAGAGTGTATTTGTGTAGGATTCAGCAGTTGTAACTGTATTGTCCATCTGCATGGGTGTCATGAAGTTGGCTTTCGAGAAATATTTTACTGTGATTTTCTTCATGGGGGGTGGGAGCAGGGTGTGGATATCAAAGGTGATTAGCTAATGGTCGGATCAGACGATCGAGGCGTTGACTTCAGGTATGGAACATCGGTCACTCGTTGGTAATGACTAGTTCTAGGATATTGTTGCCCCTGGTTGGGGTGTGGATAAGTTGATCCATGGCATTGGAGTTTATGAATTCCAGAAAGAGTTGAGCTAATGAGTTGGTACATGAGTAGTTTTCCCAGTAAATGGTGGGGTAGTAGAAGTCGCCCATCATTAGGGTGTTTGGTTGAACCCTAATATTTTCCAGTACATCAAGAAAAGAGGAGTGGGAATCCTGGGGCATGGTGGGGGATCTGTAGCAAGCTACAATTTGGATTGCAGTTTTGCCCAGAGTTAGTTGCACTTGGATAACCTTGGATGCAATGTGATGAGCAACTAGCCTCGAGGTTTGGATATCCTTAATGAATATGTACACACCTCCACCTTTGGTGTTTCAGTCCAGGTTACATGGCCGAAAAGTTTGGTATGAGTTATAGCCTGGGAGTGCAGGGGTGCTCTCTGGAGCCTTGAACCAGGTCTCGGTCTCTGCACAGATATCGATGTTCTCCATTTTAAGGAGTGCCTCGAGTGAGTGCATTTTGAGATTTAGACTTGTAGTATTGAATAGCATTACCCTCAGATTTTGCTTGCTTGTACTTGTTATGGTGGTGAATTTGTTATTTGAACCTTGCCTAAAAAAGGCACTATAGGGACAGCAAGAGCCTTCGTCAGTATCCAGAATCCCAAGAGCGATACCTCACTTGGTGGATGGGAGACACATGTATGCCAGGGATCACTGCAGTGGCTGTACTGTGCAGAGGTGCAGGTAACACATGGCTCTGCTGTTCACAGGACACTACCCTAGAGAGGTGCCACTGGTGTGAACACTGTAGTTGCGCTTACACATAGACTTTCCAGACTGCATACTATCCCACTATGAACCTCTGAAGCTATTACATGTCCTTTGTGCATGGTTACTTGGTAGCCCTTCCATTTAGATTAGCTATCATGCTATTACAATGTCCCATGACTACAAGCCATATGTATCCTGTTATTGTACATGCCAATAGACGATACCTTTGGTATGCATGATATGCCTGTTATGCTGTGTAGAATGTCTGACATATCTACCTACAATACCATACATTACAAATATTTTACATAGTATCCCATAATGCAAAGCATATTTGCACAGCGGGACCACCTTAGACATGTCATTGTCGTTATATGCCCATGCACATGCCTACTGTGACAGTATATCAACATATACTATCCCCTGCTATGGCACGTACTTGTTGGAAATACCCTACCACTGACGGCAGGTTGTATGGAATTGTTCTGTTTAAAGCCCTCATGTAGCATCCCTTGTGGTGTCTGTGATGTTTACCTTGTGGCCCACAGCTGGATGTACAGTTTCTACATGCGTTAGTATGCTCAGCAAGACATCACTACATAAATACCTTTTCCCACTTTATGTATTGCAGACACTTTTAATTAATGCAAACCAGGCTACACATACAGTAAATAATTAATAAAAAACATGCTATACATAAACTTACATACCGAGTGTTCTACATACCTTGTTATTGTTATGGACTTTCGTCTCTATCTCTCTTACACTGTTTAAACAGTTATATGGTATGAGCATACGGTTTGAATGTCTGGCAAGTCATCCTTATATATGTTGATACCTGTAACATGTGGTTTCCTGCCGCCAATTGGTGTTCCTGAGTGACTAATTACTTGCATATCAACTGTGCAGCTACTCCATTTGCCAATTACATGGCAACAGTGGGATATAATTGAATTCTCCACTTGGGCATTGCCCATTTGCCCTACCTTCGGGGAGACGGCCTGTATTGTGTTTTGTTGTGTGTAATTGCAACTGTATGTGTAGAGACAAGTATACTTTGGATTCTTGTCCCCCGTGGATTGTGTGTGATGGCTAGAGTATGTGGTTCAACATGTGGGTGTACCTGTCATCACAACTGTCTGATAACGGACTATTGCAAACAAAACCTGTAACAACACTGTTTGTTCCATTATACAACGGCTACAATTTTGCATGGTGCCTTTAATTGTGTCTCTCACAAGGTATGTTGACGGTTCTGCAGATGTAATTGACTGACTGGATGTTTGTGCTGTAATTACAGTCTTTATTGCTATAGTTTCTAGTGTGGGGGATGTTGGTGGGATTGCATTTCTACATATTACAGATATATATGTGTGTGAGCCCCTTCCCTAATTAAAGAGCTATCAGTTAGTAGACTTATGTTACGGGATTTTACATTGGGCCATTGTTAATTGGTTTCTATATAGTATGCAGGTGAGGTTGATACTTCCATACCTCCGGAATTGCAGCGATATGCAAAGGGATATTTCTAAATGACAGCTATCCCGTGTATTTCTGTCCCAGATATTTGCAGTCATTGCAGTTGTGTTGGTGACAGAATCTCTTTGCCATGGGTTGCCACCTTTTCATATGGCCATTGTTGGACACTTGCGGGACACACAGTGGTGTTTACAGGCCGACACATAGCCACAGTCAGTACACAGGATAGCACATACTTTTATCCTCAATACATACCTATTGTTGTGGGACTTTGGCTACTTATCATATTGCATGTAACATTTACGTTTCTTACATACAGGCATAACTATTTCATGCAACTATTACATAATATATGGGACATAATAATGTCCTACAATCTTGGACATTTGCCCTTTGTAATGTTTTATGTCAGGACACACCTGCCCAGGGAGGGGCTGTCCCTCCTAATGTGGGACAGGTGGTAACCGTATGCCTACGGCTAGCTATACCCATACCTACCGTAATGATCTACCTCCGTGTTGGCACTAACAGACACACGATGCAGACACACACACAAACATACACATTACAGTCACATGGAAACACACACGGCACCCTCAACACACACATACACAGACTACGGCACTCACAAACACAGTTGAACACAGTACCTACGTGGACCGCAACACGGGCAGCGGTAACTAAATGTCCCTTCATATCGTCATAGTAGTACTCATGGTTATACTGTTCTGGCACTGTGTTCTTTCAGTCTTCATTCATAGTTCATAGTTCATAGTTTAGTACTAGGCTAACTGCCTTTGTGGGCCATTTTTAAGCCTAGCCAATTACCCCAAGTGAGAATCAAACCCTGCACCTTGTGTCTGTAAGGTAAACACCTTAACCATTATGCCAACCTCTAGTCTTTCAGCCTCGTGGTTATGCGTGTCGGTATGTTACACATTCCATAGTTGGCGGTATCCTATTTATTTGTACCTCCAAGGTGTTATGAATGTCGTTGACCTATCTATATATTTGCAGATATCGGTGAATCCGTATATATCAACATATATCACTCTATCGCCCTTTCTATCTGTATTATATATATATGTATATATGTGTATATATATATATATATACATATATATATATATATATATATATATATATATATATCTATGACAGGGAAAGTGACAGGCAAGCTACACCTTTCATTGTGTACTTGTTGGTGTATACTGTTTCCTGGACTCCACATGTTTGTGTCTGTACCTGTCACATTACACACCTGCCATAGGTTAGGGTTACCAGCTGTCCCACTTTGCGAGGGACAGTCCCTCTTTGGGCAGTTGTGTCCTGCAAAATATTTGTAAACATGGCAAATGTCCTGAGATTTTAGGCCATACTTATTTCCTATAGTTTATGTAATTGTTGCATAAAACAGTTATTCTGTATCTGAACCACCTATATGTTATAGAAACAGAATAAGTAAGTAAGCATTACAAGAATAAGCTTTTATCTAGGCAAAACAGTGAAATTCTGATTTTCGTACTGGCTGCGTGTATGTGTCGGCCTGCAGACATCTGACGTATGTCCCACATTGGTCATTTGAAGAGGTGACAACCCTACCATAGGTACATCTTGGCTAGCAATAGTGTTAGGTGATTGTATACATGATTGCGTGTTCTACTTCTGGCAGTGATCGTTTTACCCTTCAGAGCAGGCGCTATTAGTACATGGGTGAATAATGCTGGTTTCACCTGTTCTGGACATCATTGACCATGATCTGTGCGATATTCGGAGAAGCTTAGCCCTGTTTCGTGCATTTCCGTATAGTCATATTTAAACGTCGCTTACCAGCAGTGGGCAATGCATATTCCCGCTAACATGTGCTAAACATGATCTGATGACCTGCATCCGACATGCATTACTTGTGCCTTCAGGATTACGTTACATCCCTTGCAGGACATGGGACCGGGAACATGCACGACGGTCACTGCATTTAACACTTGGACATCTGGGATTTGTACACATTTTATGTCATTTTGTATTTGGAGTATACTACGGCTGTTACTCCATACTGCACTCACATGGGTAACTCAGTTAGTTTACATATTGATGAGTCCAGTTAATGGTATGTCCATGTGATGTTTACTGGATGTGCTCTGGCATTGGGTATGTATAGCACAGTGAGCCACACACGATACTGTGCTACACCTTCAAACGACCGTAGGTGGAGCATGCTGGGGTGACGAATACCTGTCATGAGTACACCCCATGCCTTGACACAACATCCATGATTATATTATGTGGAGCCCCTCATTAACGCAGCAGGGAATCCGTGCTGAGTGTGTGCAGAACAGTGCTTACACACATGTGCTCCCGCGATTGACTCTGCTCCACTAAGCGACAGTTGGTTACTCGATGTTGTGGCGACAGCGGACACTGTTTGCCCCATTTGGTGTATGGCCTCTGACAATCGGGCATGTACCTACCGATGTACCTGGGAACCTATACACACAGCACCAACATATGCTAAAAGGCGCATGTACTGTTCAGGTGTTGACATTCCGTGTTCCAATAGCTGTTGTGTGTACAGTGTTTGAGGGCTGCCTATGCAGGATTCACACAGTGGGCCACCTATACATTACAATATACAGGTGGTCGTGTTTGTGTGCCATCCATTTTACTGTGTGTACAGGTGGAGAGGTGTGTCAGTCCGTAGAGGCCTACACTGTCAGAGTATGTGCTATACGTTCCCTCTTTGCCAAGGCATAGGCATATTGGGCATGCCTCCATCTCCCTACTGGGGCTGGCACAGTGTGTTCGTGGTCTGAATCCCTCTGTGCCTGTGATGGCCTTGGCAATTGCGGTGGGCTATGAGGGCCTTCACCATTTTGTCCCTGCTGCAGCTGTTTCCGCAGGATCATATTATGTAGCATGGCACATACTATGACGATGTGGGCACACATGCCTGGAGAGTACTGCAAGGCTTCACCAGATGTGTCCAAGAAATGGAACCGTGATTTCAGCATCCCGAACACACGCTCTATGATGATTCTGGTTTGTGCATGTGCATCATTATGGCGTTCTTGCATGGGTGTCTGTGCATTTCTGATGGGAGTCATCATCCACGGCTCCGGTGCATAGCCAGCATCCCCCACAAGGTGGCCATGTGGGATGTCCCCCCTGACAAATACCTGATACAGCTGTGAGGCATGCCAGATATGGGAGTCATGGTAGCTTCCAGGGCTGCGAGCACACACATCCATGATAATGCCCTGGGCATTGCACATGACCTGGCAGTTGATGGAGAGGAATCCCTTGTGGTTTATGTAGCGCCTACCATGCTCACCGGGTGGTGACTTGATATGTATGTGTGTGCAGTCTATCGCACCCAGTACCTCCGGGTAGTGTGCCACACGGTGAAAGTGACACATATTGCTGGCCAACTCCTCCTGAGTTCGGGGGAAGTATATATGCTCATTGGCATGTGGTAACATGGCATCCAGGAACTGGTGTAGTACCCTGGATGCTGATGCCTGTGAGATCCCCATTATATCTCCAGTTGGCCTTTGAAAGGTACCTGTGGCTAGTATTCGCAAGCTTAAACATACCTTCATGTCCAGTGGGATGGGTTCCCCTCTGTTGTTTCTGGTTCTCAGGTGTGGCCAGCACAGCTCCACTATTTGCTGTAAGATGTCCCTGTCCACCCTGTAATGCTCTACTATCTCCAGATCATGTAGCCCCTGGTAGGTTACCCTTGGTCTGAACACACTTCTCCTCCTCCGGGGCCTGCGGTGGTTGTAGGCATCATCCTCCACAACACCGTCAGTCTCTAACACATGCTATGGCAGCTCCCAACATGTACATTTTAAAAGTTCCTCATGTGTTTACACCTGTGGTACAGTGTTTGGGAATACACAGGTGTGTGTAGGGTGCTTTCACGCTTTATACTATTGTGCTGTGAACACCGATGATGTCATAGGGTGTGTATGTACGATCGTAGCTAAAGGGTACCTTATGTGCTTTACTGCCAGAGCTACTATTGTGTTGCCTTTGGTGTTGAATTACATTTGGCTGCCTTGGATTACCTCTTGACCTTCCCTTTACATTTCTGCATGTTCCACCTACCATTTTCTGGCATGCATCCAGCAGCCTGCTTTCATTTGTACTTTCCTAGACCTGGCTTATCTTACGTAATGTGTTCTATTGCCAGTCTACTGTCGGTTTGCTTTGCACTGCTATGATAGATCTCCTATCTTTGCAATCCAATGCCTCCCCTCATTTCTTTGTAATCCAATGCCTCCCCTATCCTGTTTTGCAGGTTTCTGCGAGCAGACTTGTCAGCTGCTGTCGATTGGCCGCTGTGAGTTGATTGGTGTTAATTGCTCAGTAGTACTCCAATTACCCTACTTCGGCATTTCCTTCTTTTCTTCCCCTGACCTTCCTGTTTGTGCTATTGTTTGTGGCACGTGCATCTGCTTACCGGGTTTCGGGCACGTTTTCATCCCTGTACACATGCGCTTTTGGGCACCATATGTGCTCCCAGCTAAACAATTCTATACCTTCCTCCCCAACCCTGTTCTGCAGCTTTGCTTAGCAATGGCAAGGCCAGGCCAGATTTGCATTGCTCCAGTGTACTTACTGCTACTGTGGCACACCCCTCTGCCGATGTTATGTATCTCCTCTGAGCCACTCCTCGGTGTTATAGCGCTGTGCCGTATGGTACATCCTTCATCCGGCGGGATGTTTGCGATTCAGTATTACCTGCCTCATTCGCATGGCATTGACTACTAATTCATAGTTACTGCACCCAACACTGTCGCAGGCCCTTAGCAACCCTTGTACCTTAGTTGTGGTGTACCATGCCTACCATTGCATATTATGGTGAAAACCTGATTTGTATTACATTGCGATTTTATGACATTTGCATATATTTTCTTTGTGTTCCTGTTTGCGCACACATGCCCTGCAGTTGTACTGTGCGTTACTGTGTACATGACATTAAATGTTGTTTTTTAGGTATTGTGCATCTTTTCTTATGCCATTGGCTGTGTATTTAGCCATTGGCATATGTTAACTTTGTAATACATGATTCTGGTCCGCTTCCATAGCTCCGATGTTCTGTTTGGGAAAATGTAAACCGTGTTTTTTGGTTTACATTTCCGTGGGCTTATGCTACGCCTGCACCACTTCATGAATCACTATATGCCTTCATTTGCATGGTGCGACACTGCGCATGGGGTGATTAGCATACCTGTGCCGTGGGCTGCGCAGTTCTGGCATACGCCGGTAGTGCACATGGAATTGGATCGTACCTGAATCGCTCGACAGCCATATTTGGCGTTATTCCGCCTATGCTACGTCTGCGCCTGACGCAAGCTTCATGAATCCCGGGGTGTGACTTTTGGAGCAAACTGTATTATATAAATATGGGAGGTTCAGGAAACATTCAGAGAGCTATGAATCTTCCAGCACAATGAAAGGAGACAGAACTTCAGAGAAATAACATACTTCAGTAGTAAAGAAAGCCAGAGTTACAGAGATTCAGTAAATCATATACAGTATGTACATATAACAAAAAAAAATACCTATGAAGAGGTGTTTTAAAGCAGAAGAAAGTGCAGAGTGCAGTGACCAGGTTCATTGTTATGTAGTTTAAATGGCATCATGAATCAAATCTACTGAGTTGCTTCACTGTCCACTCAGTAAGCAGGTACTGTATAGTATATACAGAAATGTGATATTTTATAAACTGAGTGAAGAGTTCATTTGAAGAAATAGGAACACTGAAAATTATGAAGTAAATTTGCACATTTTCCCTACAGTAACTCCTGCATCAGTCACACTGAAAATCAATTTTCATCTGAGATAAATAGCTGAGAAAGCACTTAAGGGGTTAACAAAAATGGTCATTAATGGCTAGCTTGTCTAGCATTCTGTCTTGAATCATTTCCATTGTTACTTCACCAAAACCTTAGAATTCTAGTAAGGTGGGGATTTACACTGAAATTCAAACAGTAAATAGATCAACAACACAAAAGGGGAAGATATTCTATACCTTTTGTGGTTGAAGCATTTTGTGTGTGTGTGTGTGTGTGTGTGTGTGTGTGTGTGTGTGTGTGTGTGTGTGTTTGCATGCGTGCGTGCATGCGTGTGTGCGTGTGTGTGCTCAGTGTCATCTTCCCAAAACAAAACCAAAAATCTTTTCTCATAGTTGAAAACAAAAACAGAATAAAATAAAATAAAAATATTTCCTGTTCTCTTCTCTTCTCTTCTTTTAAGCTGCAGTTTTACAGTAAGCAGTTGTTACAGTTTATTTTTATCACACACAGAGCACTTCAACTTTCCCTTGGCTCTTCTCAGAGACTGAAAAAAAAACACTTTTCTTGCTGTAAACTGTAGCAGAGTTTAAATAGCTGGAATTTGCTACAGTTTTCTATCACAGAGTGTTACAGTGCTAGTATAGACTACAAATGTAACACCAGCATGTAAATGCTGGTGTGCACTAAAACTGTCAGGATTGGCAGATCTTAACCCCTAACACTTTGGGCATGAGGCAGCTGTCCCCTTAGCTGCACCATAGCTGTGATACTGTCATAATAAAGGAACTCACTGGAACAATAGCATTTAGCAAACTGCACATTATCTGGTTACCACTAACTTAATCTACACCCAGAAAGAAGGGGCATTGCCACATTGTCATGCATGTATACCTGGCGACGTATAAGAAACTAGTATCTGGTGTCAAGTTAACATTTGAGAGTTTTTCTAGTATGTGATGTAACAGATGTTTCAAGGCATCAGAAATGCTTTTATTATCTACTGGAAAAATGGGAAAGAATGTCAAGAGGCATTACAGCAGGTGTAGAACAGATTAAAAGGGAATTGGTTAATATTAAACAGATCAAAGTGTGGCTTTGATAGGACTGCATTTGAATTTATTGATTTATCTTTACAGAGATGTCACCAGATCCACCTAATGAGCATTATTAATTATAGCCCTAAAGTTATTAAAGACTTATAGCATTTTATTGTTCCACTTAGAGAACCCAGCACCTTTCATTTGTGTTTTGTTCTTTAGGTTGTTTAGATAAGTTTTACAAGATATATGAAAAATTATATTTCTTCCATTATGCTCATCAAAAAAAACTGAATAATTATATAAAGGTAGCATAACTCATTTTTTGTGTTTTGCATGCTGTGCAACTTTAAGAGTAAAGTTATGCACATTCTTTTTTTTTTTGAATGTTTTTATTGATTGAGACAATTGTATAACTTAGTTTGTCAGTAATATATAACAAAAAGCTCGCCTTGTATCTTTTGGAGGCATTGATTCCAGAAGGATTAGAAAAGAATGTAAAGACTATTTTCTATGTTGTCAGCTCAGCCTGTACCCATCCAAAGAAGAATACTTTGAACAATCCTGCATAAAGTTTAAGCAAGAAGGAGGAGACACACAAACACATCATAACTCTATCCAAGCACACATATTCACAATACCATGAATATGAATATGAATACGGATATAAATAGGGATGTGAATACATAGTAGATATCTAACCGTCAGTGAAATGAACTATGTTATCTAACTTTGAGAGTAGTCCATTTTAATATCTTGCAATGCATTGAAAGCAGACTGCTCTTTGGAGAAATAATCTGATTTTATATTAAAACACATTCAAAGTTACTATACTTCATTCTGGATGGTTAGGGGGAGCCACCACCCCTCAGGACACACTGAACCTTATTTAATTTTTCTTAAGAGTGTTTTGTGTCCAGAGTTTCTGATTGCATGACTGTGCCATTCAAGGCTGTGGTCCATGAGTCTGCAAAGTAAAATTGATACAAAACAGGAAAAGACTGTAGGTACGACAAAAGTGTTGCTCTCACTTAAAATAAAATAAACTAAGAAATGAATGGAGCCCCTAGACATAAAATGTTCATTAAACATAGATGACAGTATCAGGAAAAACTGTACATTCATATAAGATCAACAGAACATGTGCAGCAATATTAAGGAGTTTAATTGCCCTACTCCTTCTGAAGACTTTAACACTGCCATACACCTGCACTTGGATAATGCCAGGAGTAAAACCCTACAACAAAATTTGTTAGCCACAGGAAGCAGTTAATGAGGCAATGAATCACTGAATGCACAGGACTCTAGGTTAGCAAACAATGTAGGAGATCTGGAGTCAGATAAAACAATTAGACTGCATGTGAGATTATATTGTCTAAGGACCATGCGCATGATGACGAAAAGATTTTCAAGGAACTGGAATGCAGTTTGGGTGGTATGTAGAACAAAAAATTCAGTGCACTTTTGAAGAGGATGCCTACTTCCAATACATTATAGTCCTTGTTTTATGTACTGTGAGCCCTTTTATCATTGTATAGCCTGGAACATGCACGGCAAAAGATCAATGGCAAAATTCGCATTGCCTATCTTTGTTACTTAGAGGTTCTCCATCAACACTGAAGATCCAAGGAAGTAATTGTGGCTATGTTATCTAGATGTAGGGAATTTCCCCTGGCAACCTTACACTATAATCTAACAGCACAGGGATTTTCTCTGGCACATTTACACTGTGATGTAACATTCAAAATACATGGTCGTGATATTTGCCCTCTCTTATGCATGGAGTTCATTTACTATCTGTGCATACAAAACAAAGGCCATCAAGGGGTGGTGTTAAAAACAGGGTACATCTGACTTTTCAAGTATGTTACACTAATTCAGGATTGCTCTGTTGTTCAGGGCAATGATTATCCAATGCGATTAGGAACAGAAATGAGGACACCAATAAAGGTGTAGCTGGTTCCTTATTAAGGTATCTGGTATATAAAAGTGAACCAGATGTATTTTGGCATTAAAAAATGAAACTTGCAGTCACCAGACTTCAAACGATTTAAAAGTAAAAAGTCAAGTACCAAAATCGGTGAAGTAAACCGTTTATTGCACTTCGAACAACTTGCAATTCAAACAACTAAGTACTTTCACCAGTAAATCCAAAGGCATCTTCAGAGTTGTTCAAACATTCTCCCCATGCTAGTTATATACTACTAATTCCATTACAATACAAAACACCTACCCACCCTTGTTGGCACTCAAACACTTTCTTAAAAAGACAGTACTGTTGTCAAATAGCTCTAGTCTTGGAAAATGCACCAAAAGTATATATATACTAATTTATACAATATTTTAACATAAATCAAATTGTTAAACTAAACCAAATGATTACAATTTAAAACTTTAAAATACATCATGAATACTAAATATTCTACATTTGTTATGTTTGTTCAGGCAATTTGATTATGCCTAATTTTCAAAAATGGCTTGATAGAAATGAAATTGTTCAAGCCAGGTTCCATAGAAGCATTTAACCTCAATTGCCAGAGGGATTACTTACTTTCCAACAACAAATTCATATCTCCCCCATATTCATTCTTAAAAACTCTATCAATAACAAAATCACAATTTTTTTTAAATTAATGCATTTTTCTGAGTGTATGAAAAGAGCGTTATGGATATCCTTGTTCCTGATAGCCCTGGCATGTTCACTTATCCTGTCTCTCATTCTCCGAATGGTTTTACCCACATAGAAACCGTGACAGGATAAACAAATAGCCACATACACCACGTGAGCTGTATTACAATTGACCCTGCCTGGGCATTGAATGGAAGTATCACTTCCTTGGATGTAGACATAAGGTCCATCATTTATATACCTACAGAACTTACAATTTTCACATTTAGACATACAGGATTTGTACAATAGTTTATTTAATTTTATCTCCAATATGTTTTTTACATTTCTCCCCCTACTAAAAACTTTCTGAGGCTTTTTTCCAAGAATAGTTAACATGTCCTGTTGAAAGCACAGTTCCCAACATTGGTTAACTATGTCAACAATCTTAGAACTGCTGTCATTATATTCCAAAACCATGGCATTAATCTTATTACTCTCATGGGACAAACCTTTGTCTTTGTCTTTAGGCTGCCAATCAAACAATAAAATTGGTGCAAAGGTTTGTTCCCTTTTCTTGATAACTTCTTTTTTGATATGTATTAATAGTTTTAAAAGGTAACTCCTTTCCAGGAACATGCCTATAAGATTGCAAATTTCTGTATGGAGGACTTCGTCACTGCTGACAAGTCTTGACAGCCGTACCATCTGTCCTTTGACCACACTTAGGTTTTGAAAGTGTGGATAGTTACTATTAAAATGTAACAGAGTATTCGAAAATGAAGCCTTCCTGTATATTGTACTTTCTAAAATATCAGCCTTGTTTGATGAGCTAATGTCCAGATAGTTGATATGATTTTTATCCCATGTGCTGGTAAACTTCAGGAAATCAGTAGTTCCATTGAGATACTCCACAAATTGACCAGCTTCCTGCTCGTCCCCCACCCACAAAATAAGTATATCATCTAGGAATCTACTATAGGACAAAATTCTTTCATTATATTTTGTTTTTAAAATGAATTAATTTTCCCAGTCAGGTAACACTAGATTGGCAAAAATGGGGGCACATTGCCACCCCAGATATTTGGTGGAAAATTTCCCCTTCAAAAATAAGAAAATTGTTTTTTAAAATAATCCCCATAAAATCAACTAGCAATCTAACTAAAGTCATGTCTGAAACCCCCAAACTAAGGATACTATTCTGAAATATTTCAGTGCCCCTTTCGTGTGGGATTACCAAAAATAAATTAAAAACATCAATTGTCAGGAAACTGTATTTAAATTCATTAGTATTTCTAAATTTAGCCAATCTACTCAAACAATGCCAAGAATCCTTAACTGTATGGTCAACTTTGTTTAACAAATGTTTCAACTTGTTATCAGTCCAGGCTGATATGGGTTCAGTTTTGGATCCCCTTGCCAAAACAATCGGCCTAAAAGGTGGATCAACAAATGACTTGTTAGTTTTGGGGATACCAAAAATAGTTGGCAAAATCCATTTTTCCACCGTTAAAACTTCTTTTTCTTTTTCACTAATTTGTCCTTCTAGGTACACCTGTGATAAAATTATATCTATCCAGGAGTATGCCCTGTTCAATTCATGCCTTGATGCCCTTGCATATGTTGACTCTTCATTTAATATTTGCTCCATCCTAGTAACATAGTCAATATGAGGCATGATAACTATGCCCCCTCCCTTATCAGGGGTCATAAATCTGAGATTATTATCTGTAGCCAAAGACCACAATAACTGATTTTCTTCATTTGTCATGTTATATTTACATTTATTTTTGTTTATACTTTGGTTATTTTTATTATTGTTAAAAACCAGTGTACAAATCCATTTTTCATACAATCTTTCGAACATGTCAATTTCAACATTATTTGGGGGTACAAACGTACTTTAATGTATAAGGGGATTGCTTTCTCTCTGTTGCACATTTCTGTCCTTAAAAAACATCTTTAAATTCATTTGCCTAGTATACATTTTTAAATTTACTAGGGTTCTAGCGACATTCACATGTGAACTCGGAACAAAAGACATGCCCTTTTTCAAAAGCGTGAAATATTCATCTCTCTGATCCAAGTCAGAATAATTATAAATGGTGAAACCATCCTGTTCTACCTTCTGGCAAACCAACCCACCCTTCCTCTGACCATAACTCACTATCAATGTTGTCTACCCATATGTCTCAGTGTGTATTTACTTCCACCTCTTGGACTGCCTCTTGTTCCAAGGCCTCCCTTGGAAGTAATGGCCACTCTGATTCCATCCCTGTAGTTGATTCTGTGGATTCTGGTTGGCCTGATTTTTCAGGTGTGTGGACCTTCGGGGCTCTTTGTGAAAAAGAACTTTTGGCTCGTCCTGCATGTTACCCCTGATAGTGTCCATATTATAGTGCCCCATGTTTTTATCAATATCCCTCCTGGATATAATCCTGGGGCTAGCACCTTCAACCACATTGGAGCCCTTATTAACTACATCTGGATATGCTTTATTGTTTTTATATTCTTCAGTATTGCGTACAATTTTACGCTGTTTGGTAATAACATTTTTACCTACAAAATTATCTACATCATGCAACACTTTCTTATATTTGTCATGATATGGTGTAAATAATGCGTAATTCACAATACTGTTATTCAATTTAGAAATCTCATCCTGTAACTCTTTAAGTTTAATGTCATTGTTTTTAACTATAATGTCCATAATTTCAAAACCTGCCTTGTCTAGAATGGCAATTAACTCATGATAGGCTGAAGTCCCACTGTAAATTCCCATCGGAAGTTTCCACAGCCACAGACCTTTGGGTACAGTCCAAAGATTTCTTCAGAAACAAATTATCCAGTTGTAGTGATCTATATTTGTAACATAGTTTCTCAAAAGAGGATAATTGCTGATTCCACGTTGATGTTTTTATTAGTCTCTCAGGCCTTCACCCCAGGTCATATTCCGGCAATCCGAACCATACGTTGAAATCTCTTCCTTTTAACCTTCCATTGTCATGTTCTATAGGATCTCCAACTGGCAAATTGTCCAAATTAATAGGTGAATGCATCGTGAAAAGCTCTGCCTGTGTATCAGACACTGTAGGTTCTCTAGGGCCCGTGGTTTGAGCCCTATTGCTAGCCAACATTGTCGTCAATTTATTTATAGAGTCTAGGAATTGAGTCAGCAAACCTTCCATTATGGTTTCCTTACAATCCGTATATGTAAACAACACTCGGATTTGAATGTCACTCAGGAAATTGAAAATTCCCCTTCTCTGTGTATGCTTTAAATTGAAAATAACTTTTTTTGGGTAGGTGTAGATATACCAAAATACTTCCACAAAGGAAACTGAGTCCAAAGCAATTCAACGGTATGCAACAACCGGCACGGTTTAAAAACAACAAAAAATGAAACCTGCAGTCACCAGACTTCAAATGATTTGAAAGTAAAAAGTCAAGTACCGAAACTGGTGAAGTAAACCATTTATTGCACTTCGAACAACTTGCAATTCAAACAACTAAGCGCTTTTGCCAGTAAATCCAAAGGCTTCTTCTGAGTTGTTCAAACATTCTCCCCATGCTAGTTATATACTACTAATTCCATTACAATACAAAACACCTACCCACCCTTGTTGGCGCTTAAACACATTCTTAAAATTGCAGTACTGTTGTCAATTAGCTCTAGTCTTGGAAAATGCACCAAAAGTATATATATACTAATTTATACAATATTTCAACATAAATCAAAAATTTAAACTAAACCAAATGATTACAATTTAAACTTTAAAATACATCATGAATACTAAATATTCTACATTTGATATGTTTGTGCTAATTTGTGGTTTACTGCCAAATCACTGAGGATTGGAGTAAAAAATAATGATATACATTTGAGTTTCTGGCTTTATTTCCTTCAGAAAAATCATGCTAACACAAATTGTGTTATTCTAGCAACTTTCTAAGTTTATAAGAGCAATATTTAAAATCTGTCAGTACTTTGGGCCTCTGTCCAGCATTATTTTAGGTTTTGTGCAGATTTCTTGCTCCAAGACATTGAGAGGTATGGACTTTTAGGACCACGTCTCTTTGGTATTTATTTTAATGATGTCATTGATGAAACCAAAGGCCTGTGTCTGACTATGTTTGTGGATAACTGCAAATTTGGAACAGTCATAAACATCTCATTTGATTCCAGATTTTCAATTAGGGTCTAACAAACACACCAATAGACAGTGCTTGGACCATAGCCTTAAACTATATTCCAATTAATGCAACATTGTGCCCTTTGACAAATAAGTGTACCTGTTCACCAAACATATACATAACACTCCTTTAAAGTTGACTCAGTCATCAGGGGCCTGAGCACTTTTGTTGATAAAGCACTATCCTTTGATCACTTTTATCCACTGTCATTCATAAATCCTTTTATCTGACCAAACTGATCACCAGGGTTATATCTTCAAAGTCCAAGAAAGTTATTTTCTCTCTATTCCTCCATTATTAGGCTTATAATTGAGTATAATAACCCTTTGGTATGTACATGTTCATAGGTTATAGGTTCATAGGTTCATACTAGGCTATCTGCCCGAGGGCATTTACAAGCCTAGCCCATAGTTTTGTGGCTTACGCCACCCCTTTAGTATGGGGAACTATACCCATTATTTTGCTGTGCCTCTGTTGAGCAGTGACACTGAGGTAATCCCTGGGGTATATCTGCGATCTCCCATCCATTGGTCAAGATTTCTCTTGAACAAGGCCAGCGAGGTGCTCTGCCTCACATATACCGGGATTTTATTCCACAGCATAGGGAGTCTTTGGGTGATGAATCTATCCCTCCAGCACGTCCTATTAATAGCCGTGTCGAGGTTTAAGTCTCCGCCCTTGTGGCTCTGACGGATCTAGATTTTTGAGGTGAAGCATATTCATCAAATCTGGGTTTGACATGGCCTTGTATGTTAGGCAAAGGTCACCTCTGAGCAAGCGGTGGCGACTGAATAGAGCTGGAGTTCTTTCAGTCGGGCAGCATAGGACAGATGTTTGAGACCCTTTATCCTTTTGGTGAGGAACTTTTGTGGCCTCTCCAGCTGCTGCAAGTGTCGGGTCAGATACATTCGAATGGGGCATTGTACTCAATCATTGGTCTGATGAGTGATGAGTATAGGGAGACTATGACCTCCCTTGATCTAGATGAGAATCCCTTCATGATAAGGTGGGCAATGTAGAAGGTCTTCCTAACTACTTTAGCTACATGGGTGTCGAATGACAGACTACTATCAACCTGGGTCCCCAGGTCCCTGATAACTTCTTCTGTACTCAGTGGATTGCCACCTATTTGGTATCTAGGGGTAACCTTGTTTTTCCCGAAGGGTATGACTATGCATTTTTTGGCATTTAACTTTAGGCCATGGCTCTGGCACCAGTTATCCGTTTCTGTAAGACCCTTCTGAAGGATATCTGTGTCAGATGTGTTTTCTACTATGGCGCCCAGTTTGCAGTCATCTGCAAACTTTGTCAGCCATAACCCTCCTGTGTTTGCTTGTACTTGGAAAAGTAGATGCCAAACAAGAGTGGGCCCAGGACTGAGCCCTGTGGTACACCACTTGTGACAGGCTTTGAGTCTGACATGGCGCCAGCAACTCTGACCCTGTGGGTTCTGTCACTCAGCCAGTTTGCAACCCATCTTGTGATGTATGGGTTAACATTTAAGCTGATGAGTTTTTCAATGATACCCGAGTGGGGTATTGTATCAAAGGCCTTCGCCAGATCGAGGTAGGCTGTATGGACTGCCTTTCCTCATCAATGGCTTTGGTGACTGTTTGAAAAAGTCAACCAAGTTTAGAAGGCATGATCTGCCTTTGACAAAGCCAAACTGGGATGGATCCAAAGTCTGCAAATTCCCTATGTCTTTATTTATGAGGTCCATTATGATCCTCTCTATGGCTTTGCAGATAAGGCTTGTCAAGCTAATGGGCGGTAATTTCCAGGGTCGGTGGAGGCACCGCCTTTGTGAAGTGGGACCACAGTTGCAGTGCGCCACTCCTGGGTGCGTATCCAGAGGTAAGACTATGATTAAACAGCTGTCCTAGCAGTGGGTTTAATTCCTCGTTGAGTTCGTGGAGCACACAGCTGGGGACACCATCAGGTCCCATGGATGCTGTGTTTTTGCTTTGGAGAGAGCAGTTCTCACTTGGGCGTTGGAGATGTTTGGGGGCTGCAATCGCTTGGTATAGATATCTCTCCTTTTGGGGAGGGGAGAAGTTTGCACTGAACCTGTCAGCCAGTATGTTGGCAATGTCTGTAGGATCAGTAATCTTCACATCATTTTGAACTAGTTCTGAGCATATCTGGGAGTTTCCTCCCAGGTTTCTAACATAGCTAAAGAAGGCCTTATGATTGTCTTTTGAGTCTTTAGCTATTTTTCTCTCAAAATTTGCTTTGGATGATTTTATGAGAGCTCTTAGTTTTTACTTATAATGATCAAGGGTGTCTTACCTTTTAAGGATTTTGCTCTATCTTGTAGTAGCTTCCTCCTTTTGTTGTAGAGTTTGTTTATGGCTGGGGTCCACCAGAGTGGACGCTTGCCTTTGGTACAAAGAGTCTTTGTTTTGCTTGGGATTGCCTTATCCATGCAGTCCTGCAGGTGCTGGTAGAAGGCATATGTAAGTGATTCCGCGGCTTGTGTACTGTTTTCCGTCGGCTCCTGGGCCTGAAAGGAGACCAGACTAGTCTTTAGAAGTGTGAAGTCGGCTTCGAGAAGTTCTTTACTGTGGTCTTTTTATTTCAGGTGGGGTGGGATGAGGACCTCCAGCGAGATTAGTTTGTGATCTGATCTCACCAGTGAGGGGTATACTTCTGGTGTTGAACATTGTGCTCCCATGTTCGTGATGATGAGATCAAGTATGATTTCTCCTCTTGTGGGGATGGTGACTAGTTGTTCCATGGCATTTGAGTTTATGAATTCCAGGAACTTTTGGGCTAGGGTGTTTGGGCTTGAGTAGTGTTCCCAGTCTATATTAGGGTAATTGAAGTCACCTAGTATGATGGTGTTTGGTGATACATTTATCCCTCTAGTGTTTTCAGGGAGGCCATGTGAGGTTCCTGAGTTTGTGAGGGTGGCCTGTAACATGCTACAATTTGCAGAGCAGTCTTGCCTATGGTTAATTGCACCTGGATGGTCTCCGATGCATCGTGCGTTGCCACCAGTCTTGAGGTGTGGGTGTCTTTGATGAATATGGATACCCCTCCTTTCTTGGTATTGTCCGGATTGTGGGGCGTGAAGGCATGATAAGAGGTAAAATCTGATAGTGCTGGGGTGCTCTCAGGAGCCTTGAACCAGGTTTCTGTCACTGCACAGACATCGATGTTCTCCATACTGAGAAGGGCCTCGAGTGCGTGCATTTTGAGATTTAGACTTCTGGCATTGAGCAGCATTACCCTTAGTTTTTCCTTTTTGTGTTCTAGGGTGGTAGGTTTAGAATTTGAGCCTTGCCTAAAAAGGCACTATGGGGTGGCAAGAGCCTTTGCCAATATCCGGAATCCCAGGGTGACAGGTGCAAGCCGTCCCTTGCGAGCAGCGTGGCTTGTCCAGCATGTCATCCCAGGCAGACAGACATTGGATCCCCTTTGAATGACACCAGAGTTTAAGCCAATTGTTAAAGCTGATCATCTTATCTCTGTATTGTGGCATCATTCTTGGTGAAGGTAGGATACTGCTCAAGGTCAGGGTCATACCTGCCTGGGCTACATAATCAGAGAGCTCCTCAATGTCTCTTTTCATGTAGTCCAAGGAGGTGCGTCTCAGGTCGTTTACACCAGCGTGGACAATGACTGAGTCATATTTGTACCTGCTGTTGAGAGACCTGAGTGCTTGCATTATGTGGCGGATTCTAGCGCCCGACAGGCAGCTTACTGTGACCTTCTCCTTACTCAGTCTGGTGGCGGACGTCAGTGTGTCTGACTATGGAGTCACCAATGACTAGTGTGTCTGGCATTGTGTTTGGCCTTAAGGGCTGTGACTGTTTGACACTCTGACTGTGAGGTCTATGTGTTGCAGGTGTTGTGTTCTGAGGTGGTGGTTGTTTGGGTGTCTGCTTTGGTGGCCTCTGCTGTTTTGGTAGATTTTTGATCAGAGCCGACGAGTATGTCTTTGTGTGTTTATGTGTATGATTTGAGGTTGTGATGGTACTATGTGAGACTGGGTCTATAGTGTGTGTGGTAACCTTCTCCTCCTGACTGGTCTTGCCAGTCCTATGTTGAGAGAGTTCAGCCTCCAGTTTGGCCGTATAGTTGCATCTCTCGCATGTATTTGTGTTTTGTGGGAGGAGGAGAGGGTTGTCTGTGTACATGAGGCAATTGTAACATTGCCTCAATATTCCTAGGTTCACCAGCTGAGCAGGAGAGGACACTAGCAACTGATCCTCGACATGCTAGAAGGACTAGACAAAAAACTTTAAAAGAGATTCCGGGGACGTGGTGACCGAGAAATGGGGTTTGCCTTTTGGGGTGCTATCTATAAGAGTGCCGTATCAAGGTAATAAGTACTGTAGGAGCAAGTGCTAGGTTTAACAGATAGAGAAAAGTCTACTTGGAGTCAAGTAGAGATGATCTTTTTAGGTATTAGAGAAAGTGCTAGTAACAGGGATGCTTAAAGGTAAGATTGAAAAGAATGCACTCTGCAGTGTGCACTAGAGAAGTTAGATATGAAAGTAGGTAACTTGAGTTTTACCTGTTTAAAAGTTAAGGTTTAGTGGAGAGTTACTATTTTAAAACAGCAAGATGGACTGAAAGGGGTGGTTACTTTTGTATTTTGGTACTATGAAATACTGTAGGATGGCCAATAAATTTAAATAATTGAAGGGGTGGGATTTCAAAAGTGATGGTTTTGTGATTACTCACATAAGCCAGTGAAAGTAGAGAGAAATGAGATATATGGTCAGATTAACATAAGAGGCGGGCAACTAGAAAGACAGTGGTATTTAACAAGACAACTTAAATGGGTCGGAGGGAGGGAAAAATTCTGCCTGACTCAGAACAGAGAGAGCTGTGGTCTCTTTTGAAGTTTTAATATGCTGTTAAACAGAATGCAAGCAAAACACAAGGTAAAGAAAACAAACTACAGTATTCAAAATATAGAAAGGCAATACAGAAATACAAAAATAACAGCAAACTAACCTTTCCTTCACAGCAAAGTGTAGCAGAGTCTGGATGAGCCTTTCTGGTAAAGCTCTGAAATGTTTTAGTTTACTCCTTAAATAGAAATTTTAGTTCCTAGCTCCACCCCCTCTGTTAACAAGTGATTAACCTTAAGTGACCTTTTCTGTCTTATGAATGAGTCCTTAATTAATCAGTTCTTATTTCTGCCTGACTCAGAACAGAGAGAGCTGTGGTCTCTTTTGAAGTTTTAATATGCTGTTAAACAGAATGCAAGCAAAACACAAGGTAAAGAAAACAAACTACAGTATTCAAAATATAGAAAGGCAATACAGAAATACAAAAAATAACAGCAAACTAACCTTTCCTTCACAGCAAAGTGTAGCAGAGTCTGGATGAGCCTTTATGTCTAAGCATATGACTCAGTTTGAGAAGCCACAAGATTTCCTCACCAAGACATTTAAGGCCATGCCTTCTCTGAGCTATACTGATGAACATCAAAATGCTCTCTCTCTCTCTCTCTCTCTTTTATGTTTTCTACAGACTCTAGAGATGTGACCTCTGTCAGGCCTACATAGACTCAAAGGACCTCTTCCATATCCATAAAACAAATAACACTCAAAACCTCCACTCAAGAGAACTACATTTCTACTGAAAAATAAATAGCAGCTGCTGGCAAGATAGATGTTTTACACAGAAAATCCCTGTTTTATGCAATAGACTTCCCTTGGATGTAAAACAAAGCTAATTCCTGACCCTCTTTAAGCATAACCTGGATGAATGGATGAGTAATCTTAAATACATATTAGGTTTGGCTCCTTAAGCACTCATTGAAATGGGTCAACATAAGGTATTAAATACACCTTGGGTCTTCCTCTCAAGTTCTCATTGAAGTGTGTTGTAACTGGGTATTAATTGTTTTATATCTGTAGGTATTCATTATTTGGGATCTTGCGGCATGGCAGCAAATGTTCTTCCAGATTAACACCATAGTATTAACCTTTTAACTTAGGAACCTATGAACTCAAAAGGCATTTGGATAGAGGTGAAGCACTTACATAACAGGTGAATAGTATTTCTTCTTCTTCCCAAAATACAGCATAAAGGACACATTCCATCCAAATCTGCTAATTTAGGGAATCTCTTTGCCAAACAAATTAGACTTGCAAATTACTCTCCATCATTTTGATCTTGTCAGTAATGTTTCTTAACCTGAAGCTTGATTTAAAGATTATTTCTCTTTCATTTACTTTTAGAAAGTTTCTGTCAAAGATGTGATATATTTGTAAGGAAAATGTTTAATTCTGGTGGTAGAGGCACTAAAAGGTTTAGTGTCACAATATCATGTATAAAGTTGGTTATCTGTGGTGCAGCACAGGGTTTCATTCTGGATGGATTCTTCTTCAGCCCTTACTTTGCTAATGTCCAAGCAGACATCAAGGTGTCTGCCTTACAAAGTTTAAGTATGATGGCAAATACAGCACAAATGTTAATTCTCCTGCAGATACCTATATTCTCTAAGATGAACTAATTTTAGAAATTCCTAAACACAAAACATGAAATTAAGTTAAATGCAAAATATATATATATATATGTATATATTTGAAGCTATAAATACTTCTGATCCCATGCCACAGTCACCTTACCCACTAAATATATATTTCTATATCCAAAAATGTCATTGCCTTCTTTTTCTATTCCCCAATCTGGCCGTTAATAGAATATAATGTCCCCTTTGCCATTTTCCTGCCCAAAGCTATCCTGTTACTTGGGAAACTTCCAAGATTCCTGATCAGAAGTATCTCTTATATGCTCATTGAGCTACACAGAGTGTCTAGAAGCTCTGTTATTCTATTCTCTCTCTCTGTCTCCTACATGCTCTTACATGACAGCCTCTGTTTAGCCTTTGATGCAACAAAAGATGGAGTCCTGCTAGGCATCTTAAATATTCAAAAATCTGGCAACATCAACAATAGCCCTTCTAAGCATCTATACCTGCTCTGAAATATTCACAGAACCTATTAGCACAGGAGATATTACCAAAAGATGCACTACATATGGAATAAGCCCCTTCTTCATGTCAAAAATGTAGTTGCATAACTCTCTTTAAAGCCAGCCTTGATGAGTAGATGGAGATCCATATATTCAAATGAGGACTGTCTGCACAGATCTTTATTAATAGGTTATGCAAGTAATGGGAATTGCAATGACAAAGCTTGTAAAGATCTGTTGGACTGATTGCCTAGTATATCCCCTTGGACCTATGAAATTATTTGCCATACATTACTTCTAAAGTTAACTCAATCACTGCAAAAAGATTGCTCATTCCATCACTGGAATATGGAACCATTCAGTGATTGTACAGTCCTTCAATATTTCTAATAAGCTACAAGTATAATTAAAGGCAACGTGCAGCTTTATTATCCATTTGTCACTCTTCAAGCACCACTGTGCAACTTTCTTCTCTCCACATTTCTTTCTTTCACTTTTTTCTTTGATTTTTATGTAACAAGGTCACAGCTAAAAAATGGCCCTTGCATCTAGCATGCTATTCTGCCATAATTAAATAAGAAACAGCAGTAAGTGTGACACACAGTTTAGTGAAAAGTGCTTTCATGTTGTACCATTGTCTTACCTGTATGACTTTCAGATCAGGTTATTCAGCAAATTGTACATGAAACAGCTCTTTCTGAATCGAAACATTGAAGAATTGTACATCTAACCCATGACTTTTTCCTAATTCCAAAGGATGTCTGTACACTCAATATATATATATATATATATATATATATATATATATATATATATATATATATATATATATATATGTGTGTGTGTGTGTGTGTGTGTGTGTGTGTGTGTGTGTGTTATCTTTACTTTGTCAAACGTCCACTTCACCGACACTAACTTTACCAACACATCACATTACTGACAAATGGAAAGCCGACATTTCCAGCACAGTAATTAACCATTTGGCCATCTACCTGAACTTTGTCCCTTATCCCTGCAGTAGTGCATTCTTGGAATTGGTATATTTAGTAAAGAGGGTGTGGGGGGTGAAGCACCCCACATAGGGGGTGGTATGGGGGGCATAGCACCCCACATCAGTGGGTTTGCTTTATTGGTAGTTCCTGAAGTCGGGATGGCCAAACGGTTACTTACTGTGTGGGAAACATCGGCTTTCCATTTGTTGGTAATGTGACGTGTCAGCAAAGTTAGTGTCAGTGAAGTGGGCGTTCGATAAAGTAAAGGTAACCCATATATACATATATATATATATATATATATATATATATATATATATATATATATATATAAAACATATAATCCCATTGTACTGACCAAGGAAAGTACAAAAATCACCCCCACTTCAATTATAGAACACGAAAAAGTTATGGTGGTGCTATACAATCAGAATGTGGAAGAAATACGATCTATATAACATTTTTCTTGGGACTGTGTTTTCGATCAAGAAATGAAGGAACGACTAGGTGAGAGACCCAAGGTGACCTTTAGTTGGGGTACAAATATTAGGGGATACGTTGAACAGATGGCAATTTATGATGAGAAAAGGTATAGGACCAAAATGGGCAGGTGCAACATGTGCAAATTTTGCAAATACATTAATGTTAGCCCATACGTAGCCCTTGATCATTACCACTGGAGTATACCCTGTCTGGGGTATTGTAACTATAACACCACAGTGGTGGTCTGCTTTGCAACTTGCACGAGTTTTTCCACTTTCTATGTGGGCAAAACTATTCATAGGTTGAAAACAGGATAGCAGAACATGTCAGAGATATTAAAAATAAGAAAACCGCTATTGATCTTTACAGTCACAGTGTATTTTGCATCAACTTCAAGAAGTTTATGTTTTTTGTCATAGACAAGGTCACTGTCTCTGATAGGGGAGGGGATGACAAAGCTAAGTTAGAAGTGAAAGAGACCATGTGGCAAATAAATCTGGATGCCACTACATTTCCAGGTATTAAATGATGTGTGTTTTGAAATGTAGGGCTTCTAACATTTACTGAAGCTTAATTTCAGAAATATAAATTTAAACAAATATCAAGTTTTCTGGAATTAGACAGGTTAATATATCCCCTTTGGGATTTTTAACTGTTTGCTTGTGAAAAATTGATTGATATTGTACATTTTTTATCATATTTTTAAATGGTTTTCCATGGACCAATCACATGAAGGCTAAACTTATTTTAAGTGGTTGTTCTATTACAATGGCTTACTCTGAGGATGCCCGTATGGTTTAACGGTGAAAGCGCTTAGTCTTTGTGGCTGTTTTCACTGATCTTTTTCTAATAAAACTAGTCTCGTAATGGTATTCTGTTGTGGCCTCTTCTTACTTACCATAATTCAATGTGGAGATCAATCTACATTAATCTGCTGTTCCAGGTCTCTCTCTTTCATCTACAGAGTTTAACACAAGAAGCATTCAATTCCATGAGTCTTGGCTCACTAACAACCCTTTACTACTTAACCCCCAAAAAACTACACCTACTATTTCTACCAAAACACTTTTCTCCAGATGCCTCTAACTTTGCTATTACTTCTCTCAACAATTCTTTAATCAATGTGGTTTTACATACAAAACTGAGAGATGTAACTATTGACAACAATCTTAAGTTTGACCTACATGTCAGCAACATCATAAAAAATAAATAAATAATCAAAAATTGGGCATGACGTATAGAGCTAAGAAATTCATTTCCAACTCCACAAGAGTAACCCTTGCCACCATCTATCTCTTACTCTCCCTTCTATATGCTTCACCTTTCCTAATCAATCTTCACACTTCTCTCAAAACAAAAGTTAGTCAATGTTATACTGAAGTAGCTAAATTTACCACAGGGCAGGCCCACTACTCTCACCATTGCTCTGTTCTGAATTTCATAAAATAGCTCGAACTACCCCACCTTCTGACCTATAATTAACTAACATTAACTCACAAATTACTGTACAACTTCTCATTTTTGCAAACTACATCATCACTACCTCAACACTATATTCCATCTCGTGATCTACCCTCTTGTCACAAGTATCTACTATCTATTTACAAATCTCAAAGATCTAATGGGTTAGTCTGTACTCTCACTGTGTTGCCAAATCATGGAATAACATTCCAGAAGCAATCAGACTTGTACCCCACTACTATTGCTTCAAGTCTATGCTGAAAGACCATCTAACCAATGATTGGATCTGCCCATGTTCCTTGCCATCTTCGTACCCTTCTCTATTCCCTTCTTCTCCACTCTAAATAGACTTTCTCTTGATATATTCTACTTCCCTTCCTGCTTCACCCACTTTCTAGCCTCACCTCTCTTTAATTCCTTAACATTCTAATGTCCTTTCTTGATATTCTTACACTAACCTTTATAAATCCTAGAATTTGATGGAAATTTCTATCAAGTTCTCCTGCCAGAAAAAGTATGTGGCTTTTACGACCTATTACTTATTCTGTTATATATATTTTTTTCATGCATCATTATGTAACATGGAGATTAGGAACTCTCTTTTACCTTATATATAACGTATGGACACCTTTACTGCTTGCATTTATATTTTGATTATTTTTCTTTTACTGTATTTCACATAAAGTACTACCTTGTTATTGTTGATATTTGTAACCATAGTTCAATTTTTTTAATTCTGTTTAATGTGTACTGTGGAGCTTTTCTCCCTGGGCCTCCTTTGAAAATAGGCTCATACCCAGTCAAACTTACCCAGTAAACAAATGTCGAATAAAAAATAAAATATTTAGTTGCAAGTGTGTGAGGGTACCAGGATAAGCTTTTTTATTGATGGTGTGCTTGTTGGTTTGTGTGGTATGGGATGCAAGTAAGTGTGTGTGTGTGTGTGTGTGTGTGTGTGTGTGTGTGTGTGTGTGTGTGTGTGTGTGTGTGTGTGTGTGAGTTGTTTCAGAGAGTGAGGTTGTGCATTTGTGGTTATAGTCTGTAGTATATGTTTTGGGAATATTCATTTGTGGTGCAGTCAGCTAAATTATGTGACAGTCTTCAGAGGCTTGGTTGTTACATAATTCAAGATTTTTTTCACCTTTCTGTGTAGTTGTGTGACTCTGGAGTTAGCAAATTTAATTTCTCGGGGTGTGGGGGGCAGAGCCTTAAAAGTTTTTTTTTTGTTTCTATTTTGGTAATTCCAAATGTAATCTGTTAGTTTACATTTATGATTACTTAGAATATTTTATTTGGTGATAAAGGTAATCAGTGATGATGTGGTTTGATGTTTTCTGTTTAGAACTTTCTCATCAGTGATTATTCATTATATGTATATATATATATATATATATATATATATCATACCTCTCATATATATATATATATATATATATATATATATATATATATATATATATATCATACCTCTCAACCTCTAAGAATAAGAAATCTGGACAACACCATAAAAAAGTGGAACAAACAGGGACAATTTTGAAACATTCCTCTTACAGACGTAAAAAGTTGATAGAATAACAGGTTTTGCATTAGCATGAATTTTCCGGTGTATAAAGTCTGAAACTCAAATATCTGTTATTATTTTTCAACTTCAATCTTTAATGATTTGCCACTAATTTTCCAGAAAGCCATAGTTTTATAAAAAAAATGACCAAAAATATAAGACAAAAATCTAGACATTCTGCAAACATCTGTACAGTTGAGAGGTATGATATATATATATAAGTATGTATAGCTCCACTTCAGCAGGTCGAATGGCTAAAATCTCGAAATGCTTATGGCCAAAGCCATATGCTCGAATTTCATTAGCTTGACCTTCTGAAAGGGAAGTAAAAAAAAAAAAAAAAAAAAACACAAAACAGTGTTTCTGCAGGGGGGTGGGGGGAAGCCCCCCTGCACCCCCCACACCCCCGCTACTTATTTATTCCAACTCCAAGATCGCACTACAGCGCAGAAAGGGAAATCTCCCATTCTGCACTGTATGCCAATCCCCATTCAGAAGGTCGAGCTTCTGAAATTTCGAGCATATGGTCTCGACCATATGCATTTTAAGATTTCAGCCTTTCAACCTTCTGAAGGGGAACTATATGTGTGTATATATATATATATATATATATATATAGTATCATAAGTGTATACTAGGCTGAGCAAACCACATGTGCCCTACTCATTACTATATTTTAGACATTTATAAGGGATGTTTGTTAGTCAGGACATGATTTACAGACTGCCTCTGTCGAGATATGGGCACCAGACTAGGGGTGAATTTTTGATTTCCCATCCACTGGTCCAGATTATGCTTATATAAGATTAGAGGAAGAACTTTGTTTCACATGCAGTTGGAGCCTATTCCAGAAAATGGGAATTCTCTGAGATACATCTCTTTCTGTCTCTCTCCAGCATGTGGTGCTTATGTAGCAAGAAAAAAGTAGGCCCTGAGATGCTGTTTATTTTGTGGTTAGGCAAAAACTCCATTAGAACAGGGTACAAGGATGACTTGTATATCATACATAGATTGCTTCTCAGTAGTCTATAGAAGACCGAGTATAGTGAGAGGGCTTTGAGGTGAACACATATGCCATTGTGATTATGCCTCATATTCCTTTTGTAAGGAACCTTTGTGGACATGTGTTTGGTCAGGTGCATACCGAAGGTGGCATTATACTCTATGATGGCTCTGATGTGGGCCGATTGCCATGGTGCAATGACTTCCCTGGACCTAGAAGCCATGTTTTCACTTATATGTTGAGCAACATAAAAAGATTTATTTACAGCCTTGGACATATGTTGGTTAAAGGTCAGGTTACTATTAACAAGTGTTCTCCAATCCCTGACTAGCAGGTCAACTCCTAGGGGTATTTTATCGATGTTGTAGTTTCTAGGGTAGCTGACTTCCCAAAAGGTACTATTATGCATTTCTTGGCAGTGTGCTATAAGCCATGGCTTTGGCCCCAGTCATTTGCCTATATTAGAGCTTCTTGTAAGATATTTGCATCTTGGGAGGAATTTGTGACTGCTCCCATTTTGCAGTCATCTGTAATCTTGGTCAGCCTGAGGCCTTTGACATTGACCTTGACATTCAAAAAGTAAATGCCAAAGAGGAGCAGGCCAAGCACAGAGTTCATAAGGGTGGGTCATCTTGTCCTCCATTCTCATTGCCCAAAGCCTTTTCTGAGACTACAGTTAAATAGTGAGTCCAGTGGCCCTGATAGGTCATATTTTAGGCTATTCAGGAGGCATCCTGTGATATTGTTAGAGCACATTAAGTATATACGCCTGGCTTTAGTGCACATCAAGGAGATGCTCTCTATTTATAGTTGGAGGGGTTATATCTGAAGGGTCTATATTATATCATCAAATGCTTAAAAAGTGAATGATGAATAATCAACCCCATGTAAGTGAAAGCTTACAATCTCAAAAGCTCAGAACAGCGATTTTTTTTTTCAAAAAAAAAAAAAAAAAAAAAAAAAAATTGAAAGAATACATAAAGTCGGGGACTTTGCCCCCACAACCCCAGATGGCTGTGCCCCCCACAACCCCCCTACTTAAATATACCAACTCCAAGATCAAACTACAGCACAGAAAATGGCAAAGTAACGGAAGCGGCCTTTTCGTTATTTTAAGTTCGACTAAGATGCATTCGATAGAATGCGTCTTTGGTCATCTAATAGGAACCCTATCTGAAGGTATTTCTTGGAGAAAGGCTAGGGTTGAGTGGGGATAAAGTTAAATCTGAACTTGTCAGCCAACAGAGTCTCTATATTATTGTCTCTGTGAATGTGGCACCATTAACAAGTTTAGCACATTTGCTGTCTAAGGTTTCTGACATAGCTAAACGTATACATGTATATAAACATTTTTTCCTCTTGTTTTTCTTACCACTTTTAGTTGACAGTCATGCAGTTAACTATTGAAACATTCATTTTCTAATAATGAGAACATCCTCATTCCATAGCTTGCAACCCTCTGCCTCTCCTATTGCCACTCTTACATTAAAATCACTTGCTATGATACTACCTCTATTCAGACAAATTTTAGGCAAGTGTTATGAAAAAGTTTTATTGTGAAGATCAGGAAAAGAAAAAGTTATTCTCTCTCGATTTTTTGCAGGTTTGGTATTTGTGGCATTCAACATTATGTATGTTCAAACTTCTTAATGATGGGATTTTACATTTGACATTAAGTAAGAAAAAATCATACATAATGGAATCAAAGTAAGCTATTGCTGTGGTGTTGCAGCTGTTAGCGTTGTTGCCTCACAGCAAGAGGTTCTCTGGTTTTATTCTTGGCTGGGGTACCTTCTGTGTGGAGTCTGCATGTCCTCCCTGCAGTTATGTGGGTTTCCTCCAGGTGCTCTGGTTTCCTCCCACATTCCAAATACATGCAATAAGTGGACTGGACACAATAAATTGGCTGTAGGTGAGAGTGTGTGTGGGAGTGAGTGCTAAGAATAAACTCCTGTGGCAAGGCTCGCTACCCAGTGGTGTAAACTTTCACTCAAGATGATTGTCACTGCTTAAGTGACACCCCAACCCCATGTGCAAAATGGAAAAAGGGATTGAGGATGGATGGCTATACATTTATAAGTTTGGGATAACAGAAGGGATTTCAATTTACAAGTTGTAATTTAATTTATAAGGTTCTACATATCTGGATTAAACCTTCATAGCTTTTTCCATTTGTGTACCACAGTGGCATAGCAATTTGTGTTGCTACCTAACACTTGGCTCTTTAGTTCTCAGTTGTATATCTTGTGTGTGTGTGTGTGTGTGTGTGTGTGTGTGTGTGTCTGTGTGTGTCTGTGTGTGTCTGTGTGTGTGTGTGTGTGTGTGTGTGTGTGTGTGTGTGTGTGTGTGTGTGTGTGTGTGTGTGTGTGTGTGTGTGTGTGAAGGGAGAGAGAGAGAGAGAAGGAGCAAGAAACCAGATGTACTTAAGTGCTTTACTTTTACTTTTATGCAGCATTTTACTTTTAATAGCATTTAGAAATGTACTTAAAATACAATTTCCTGAATGCCTCACAATAAAAAGTTTCATTAACGCTTCTGACTGAATTTTAAGAGATATCATGCCATCATATAAAACCAAGAGTCATAAATAACATGGTACACAAGTATATCCTCCCCAGGAAACCTTTCATCTGATCATGCAGGAAAGGAAAGCAAACAGTCCACTGTTATGGCAGCAGTCCACATCAAAGGGATTAACCCTTCTTTGTCTTTTGATGTCTGGGTTAAATCACCTAAGCATTAAACTATTTAGCTAGGCCTCTCTTTAAGCAGGCTTGGATTAGTTCGACAATTCATATGGCCTGCCACTGTTTTGGTAAACAGTTTATCTTGTTAAACAAGTGTCATAACTTATTGGCAGTACCATGAAACAAATCAGGTGCCTATTTGTTTATAAAACAAAGTGAGAGTATGTATTGGGATTGACAATCTGAACTATTCAGAGAATTTAATGGAAGATGAAGTAGAATTTACCCACACCTGTAACACAATGATCTCTTTATTTTGTTCTTACAGCCCCAACAATATGAGATATCTTCCTGTAAAAATATTGATTGGATAGGAAGAGTGATATACAACCTGTGGAAGAGGCAATTATTTTATTTAATTAATACATATACTGTGTCTAGATATTACTGAGGGTATTTTTTTGGACACACTCATAACAGTTGTATTATAAACATTATTTTGAATTTTAACACTTTGGTTGTTGTTGTGTCTTTTGGCTTTTCCCGGTTAGGGGTCGCCACAGCAGAACTCTGGTCCGCTAATGATTAGCAGTTGATTTTTACGTGCCAAGTTGCCAGCCCTGACGCACAACCTTCAACAAAAGTACGTCCATTTACGCATGTCTCCACGCAGAATATGCTCTAGCTGAGAGTCAAACTGGGCAGCGTCTTACTGTGAGGCAACAACGCTACCGCAGCACCACCACCGCGGATATTTTAACACTTTGGTGATATTACTAAAAGTAATTACAGAAAATATGTATTTATGCATTTATTTATTTGTCTATCAAGATGAGAGTTTACAAGTCTGAAGTGCTGAAAAACTCCATATGAGCGGCAGCTGAACTTGGATTATTTGGTCCACCTGGGAGATAGGTGAGTGGTGTTCCAAAGAGAGGCATATATTAATGCAAAGTAGTATCGAAGAAAATAAATTAATTAATGCAATTTGTCCTGCACTTTTTAAAAATTCATTCAAACCTTATTGGGCTTTTAGTATAATATTTAAGGTGCTTACCTTGTAAACACAAGGTGTAGGATTTGATTCTCACATGGGATAATTGGCTAGGTTCAGAAGGGTAGTTAGCCTAGTACTAAAATATGAACCTTTGAGTCTACAAAGGTCAGTGAACTTGTTTTCCCACACTAACTCAAATGTTATCGAGGAAAAGCTGACACAGACAAATAACTGGTGTCAGCGCCATGAACTAAAACTAAATACCAAAAAATGCATAATATTATCCTTCTGGAAGTCATCCACCCATGGAAACTATCATATTGACAACACACCCCTTAGTGTTGACCCAGTAGTCAGGGACTTAGGGACACACATAGACAGTAATTTAGTTTTTGACCATCACGTGTCTAGAGTAGTGAGGAAATCATGATATGTTGTGCACTTATAAACAAAGGTATGGCATTTAGGTGCAGGGAAGTCGTGGAAATCCTTACAGTCACTGCTGCAGTATTCATAACTTATGGGACTCCCTGCCATGAAGCCTGTTGTTCGGCCAGTTTACCAAAGTCTACTATTGCTTTAAGGTACTCTGAACATCACCTGCACACTCCTCGTGTAGCGTAGGGCATAAAGGTGACATTCAGGCATACCATCCTCTGAAATCCTTTGCCGTCAGTCCGAATGCTGCTTTTAACCATTGATCTGTTTGTCTCTGTCCATTTTTTAATATTTCATGAGGACAGCGAGTCCTTGCATACTAATCCTTCTATTATGCCCAAGGTATTTAATGAATTATCACTTAATCAGTCTATTAATTTGCCTACTTTTTTCCTCTCTCCACAATCTGACAGTGAGAGGGTGCTGCATACCTTAGAAGTGCATAGACAGCTCAGTTTTTATTTGGACAAGACTATCAGAAAGTCTGATCAGTTGTTTGTTTTTTTTCATCCTAGGTCTCTAGGATTGGCTGTTTCCAAGCAAACTATTTCTACTTGGATTTCAAAGGCTATTTCTTTTTGTTACACTTTTCATGGTGGGACCCTTCCTTCTTCTGTAAAGAATTCTACTAGAACTGTGGCTTCTGGTGCTTTTTTCAGGGGTTCAGACACTAATTCTATTCTTGAAGCTGTTACCTGGACTTCTGTGCATACTTTTACCAGACACTGCAGGCTGGATGGGATCTGCAGAGCTAGAGCTGGTTTTGCTGATGCCATTCTTCATGGCTTCTTAGAGGGCTGTGCTGCTGCTTCCTCCTCCCAAGTTTCTTCTTGAGCTTTGGCACTCTCCAATATGTGATGAATACTGCAGCAGTGAATGTAAGGACATAGTAGAGTTGTGTAAAATATTACTATAATGGTAGCTATCCTTGCCTTCGCCACTGCAGTATTCACTCCCTCCCTCTATCCCCATAATCTTTTTTTCCTTCCTGGATGTGTATGTTCTCTTTGGTTTTTCTTGGACTGCTGTTCCTACTGGGGCAATCAGTTATGAGAATGGCACACCTGAACATCACCTTTATGCCCTATGCTATGGAAGGAGTGTGCAGGTGACATTCAGAGTACCTTAAAGCAACAGTAGATTTTGGTAGACTGGCCAGTCAATGGGTTTCATGGCAGGGGATCCCATAAGTTATGAATACTGCAGCTGTGAAGGCAAGGACATCTACCATTATGGTAAGATTTTACACAACTGTAATTTCCGCTTTATTCAGCATTCATCAGACCTATCATTCAGTACAATGCTGCCTTTGGTAAGTACCTAACCAGGCATATCCAACAAATGGAACATCTACAGAGGTTTCTCACCAAAAAGAATACAGGGTGTACGTAAACTGTCCTATACAGACTGCATCAAGGCCCTGTTCATATCTCTCAACTGTCCAGATTTTTGCAGAATGTCTAGATTTTTAGTGCATATTTTTGGTCTGTTCCCCATAAAACTTGTGGTGTTATGGCAAATCACTGGGATGATCTGAGGATTGAAGCACTAAAGTCAATAAATAATTACATTTAAGCTTCAGACTTCCTATCCTTCAGAAAATGTATGATAAAACAAATCCTGTTACTCTAGCAATTTTCTAAGTTTATAAGGGCAATGTTTATAATATGTCCCTATTTTTGGACCTTTGTCCTCCCATTTTGTTGGGTTTTGTCAAGATTTTTTGCACTAACAGTTTGAGAGGTATGCTGTCCCTGTATTTTGTCTCCTACAGGCTGTTGAGCAGAGATGTATGCCTGGCATGCAGGGCATTGTCAGACCCCACTCTGATGGACCTCCTGAAAATCCGCAAAACAAACAGCACCGGAATTACCCATTCTAAGGACTTAAACCTTGCCTGTGATATAAATAAGACCTGCTAGAGAAACAAGTATGTATTCTAGAGACTACACCGTCTCTTCAACAGGCTCCCCATCCATGTAAAGCAGAGTTCCTCCATAACCAACTTCAAGTGTAACTTGGACAATTGGATGGGGAACAGGAAATTCATCCCTGGCTTGGCACCTATGTCTCTCATGGGCACAGGCAACCTGTAAATGGTTAATCTCTCAGGCCCCTGTTTGTAAATGTTTTTTCTCTCAAGCCCCTTCATATTGACAGGATAATGAACATTCTCCAACAGGGGTTAATGTGCAGATGGAGCCTGCTGCAAAATAAACCTGCCTCATTAAGGCAGCACATTAAGCAAACATCCATGATTTTAATGTTGTCTATACATGGCTTTGCTGTTTAACAATTTTGATAAAGTTAATAAAAAAGATGGAATGCATACACATGTGTGTGTGTTTGTTTGTATGTGCATATATGGGTAATGTGTTATTTTATGTATGTCTGTATATGCATACATGTTATTCAGCAATCAGTCATACACAAACAGGAATCCTACTGGTGGGGAAACACTGAACTCTCTAGCTTCAGTTGCTTGCCTGTGGTTCAACTAGCCGAAGATTGGAGTTACTCCATAGGAAATAATTATCAATGAGGTGTGCTGGCAGTAATGCCCTTTTTTTTGGTAAATTTCCTCTTCTTCCAGTAGATGGAACTGTGGAGTTGGTATATATAAAATTGGGGTGTGGGGGGGCTTCTTTCCCACATCGAGGTGTGCAGGTGGGCTTTCCCTCTGCAAAAGCACTTATAAAAGTGATTTTTTGGCATTTTTTTTTGGAAATGCATTCCAGAGATTCCAATCCTTGGTGTACTCACAGCGTAAGTTATACAAACACACACACACACACACACACACACACACACACACACACACACACACACACACACAAGGATAAACAAGTTACTACCTTTTTATATAATGCACACATTATAAGTGAAGGCAGTTTAACAAGGAAAAACATAATTTTCCACAGAAACTGTTAAGGCCCCCCCCCCATGTTGCAAGCCCCTGAGGAGTCAATTCTCTGAGTATAACTGCATTTTAAGTGAATTAAATTTATCAAAGACAAAAGAAAACACAATTTTTCATAACAAACTAGACACCTCATGTTGCAATCCTCTGAGGAGGCAGTTCGCTGAGCACAACTCCAGATACCTCTCCAGTCGTACCCACTCCATCCAACTAGATAGTTTTCTTCATGCCCTAGCCTGCATTAGGGCTGCGGTGGACCACACCTTTCACTAATACAATACCAGACACCAGGATAGTCACTCCCATCCTTCCTGGCAACACCTTATGCACAGAACCTGCTAATCAAACTCAAGTCATTTTGGCAATAATCAGAGCTTTATCCTCTCTATGCCATGGCATGGCATGGCTAACCTCTACAAAATACATTTTTTTTGGTAAATTTCCTCTTCTTCCAGTAGATGGAACTGTGGAGTTGGTATATATAAAATTGGGGTGTGGGGGGGCTTCTTTCCCACATTGAGGTGTGCAGGTGGGCTTTCCCTCTGCAAAAGCACTTATAAAAGTGATTTTTTGGCATTTTTTTTTGGAAATGCATTCCAGAGATTCCAATCCTTGGTGTACTCACAGCGTAAGTTATACAAACACACACACACACACACACACACACACACACACACACACACACACACACACACACACACAAGGATAAACAAGTTACTACCTTTTTATATAATGCACACATTATAAGTGAAGGCAGTTTAACAAGGAAAAACATAATTTTCCACAGAAACTGTTAAGGCCCCCCCCCCATGTTGCAAGCCCCTGAGGAGTCAATTCTCTGAGTATAACTGCATTTTAAGTGAATTAAATTTATCAAAGACAAAAGAAAACACAATTTTTCATAACAAACTAGACACCTCATGTTGCAATCCTCTGAGGAGGCAGTTCGCTGAGCACAACTCCAGATACCTCTCCAGTCGTACCCACTCCATCCAACTAGATAGTTTTCTTCATGCCCTAGCCTGCATTAGGGCTGCGGTGGACCACACCTTTCACTAATACAATACCAGACACCAGGATAGTCACTCCCATCCTTCCTGGCAACACCTTATGCACAGAACCTGCTAATCAAACTCAAGTCATTTTGGCAATAATCAGAGCTTTATCCTCTCTATGCCATGGCATGGCATGGCTAACCTCTACAAAATACATTTTTTTGCAGGGGAGGGGGCATGCCCCCTTCATTCCACATGTGGGGAATAAGCTACCCCATACTTATCTACATACCTTCACAGTTGCACAAACACAAAACAGAGGGAAATCTCACAAAAGAAATGTGCCTGCTTGTTTATAAAACAATGTAAGTGTATATACTTGGATCTACAAACATTCTAATATATACTGAGTATTTAATACATAAAGTAGAATGTACCTAACTCTTGTAACACAATTATCTCTTTTTTTAATCCCTTACAACATTAGATATTTTATTTCTATAACATATATTGATGGGCTAGAAAGAGTCATGGACATCACATGGAAGAGAAGCTTATTTTATTTAGTTAATACACAGACTGTGCCTGGATATTGCATCTACTGCACTTTTTTTCAGATATACTCATAACTATTGTATTATAAACGTTAATTTTCATTTTAACACCTTGATAATGTCACTGAAAATAATTACAGAGAAATGTATTTACTAATTTATTTATTCATTTATTCATTTATTTATTTATCATTTATTCGTTCATTTATTTATTGATCCATCAGGATTAGAGCTTACAAGGTTGAAGTGCTGAAATAGTCTATATGTATGGCAGCTGAACTTGGATTATTTCATTCATCTGAAAGATAGGTGAGTGCTGTTCCAAAGAAAGACATCTGCCAAGACAAAGTAATAAAGAAAATAAATTTATTTGTTAGCCAACAGACACTATTTGACCAATACATTACACTTGCTGGTCATAGCCACCTTACTAGATGAGGCAGTATTCAAGGTGAGGTGTGCCTCCCCTGTGAGGTGTAATCTTGGCTATAAACCAGTCTTTTCCCCAGGATAGATGTCCTGGCACTATCCACTAATTTCTCATTCCCACAAAGATGACTCCTCAATTAGACAGTATTCATACGGATCACATTGTCATAATCAAGGCTTCATCTGTTGGTACCATACACTCAGCTGAGATAGATACAGTAGCTGCGAGTAAAAACTGTATGACACAAGGAAAATATTCAAAATATTTTAATATATCCAAAATGATTTACTGAATCTGCTTACAGTGTATGAAAATTGCACACCACTCCTTTAGTAAGTGCTGCCTGAACATCACAACCCATGGACATGCATCTGCAGCTTTTCAGCAGCTCTGTTTTACAAACTCCATTCTTTTCAAAATGTTGCCACCTTAATATACATATATGCTTATAGGGAAACAATAATCCAAAATCCAACAATGCATAAAAACATTCTTAGGCACTATCATAGCATACTCATTTAAACATACCTATGTTTTATAAGTATGTTGCTTGTCCATTAGCTATTCAGCATCCTTTCAGCCCTACCCCTAGGGCCATACGTGCTCATAGTAGCACATTATCTCATATATCTTATTTATTTATTTGCAGTTGTTTTACCAGGATGGTCCAGCTTAGAAGAACCAATTTTCAATGGAGTCCTGGGGAGAAAAGCTCCAAAAACAAAACAATAATTACAATAAAATTACAATAGATGGTTTTGTAATAGTAAGTACAAAAGTATTAGTATGAAATTGTATTTAAACATACAACATCTAAAAGGAAAAATGACAATCAAAGTTTAGGTTATACTAGTTGCAGATAAAATATTTCATTTACAGAGACAACTTCTGAGATAAAAAGTATCAGCATTGTAAATCAAGAGTAGGTTGTTTATGCATAGATCGGTTCCTGCTAAAACCAAGTATGGAATCAGAGAAGACTGAGATGAAGAGAGGAGAGGAGGTTAAGAGGGCTGGGAGCAGGAGCATTCCCACTGCGAAATTAGGTGTGAGTGGAGTGAGTTTTTGAAGGAAGAGAGGTTTGTGGTGGTTCGGATAGATGGAGGTAGTGAGTTTTGGTGTACAAGGGCAAATGATAGGAGATTTTTGCCTGAGGGATGGGTAGGTTTATGGAGTTCTATTAGGTTTTGATTGTTAGTTCTTAATAGTCTGTCAGGGGTGGTACATTTTGAAGGTTAAGGATAGGGAGGGGCAAAGGGAGGGGTTGAAAATAAGTTTATGGGCATGGGTAAGTTGAATAAAGGAGAGATAATTGGGCAGCTCTAACCAATTTAATTGATGAAGGGCTAGACAGTGATGGGTAGAAGACTTTTGGCTTGTGGCAAACTTTCCAATTTTGTAATAGCAAGAGGAGAGTTTTATCTTAAGAGAGGATTGTAGGTTTGTTAGAAGTGCAGAACCATAAAGAAGAGAAGGGATGCGATATGTGGTAGCGAGAATAAACTTAGTAGAAGGAGTAAGGTAACGATTGTGTCGATATAGCATGCCAAGTTTTTGGTGGGTTTTTTTATATTTATTTGTAGGTGAGAGGTGAATTTGAGCTGGTCTTCAATGAGGACACCTAGTAGTTTAGCCTCAGATACTAATTCAGTAGATGTATTGTTATGGCTTTTGATGGAAAATGAATTCTTGTCAATGATGATTGTTTTAGTAGGGGTAAACAACATTAGTTTGGTTTTTGAGGCATTGAATGCTAGGTGATTATCTAACATCCATTGTCCTGTGGTAGAGAAAGCTTCTTGTGTGAGCTTTATCAGTGTGGGGATGGAGGTGGCAGAACAGATTATGGTTGAATCATCAGCATATTGGATGAGTTTTGCATTGGGGACTGAGTGATGGAAATCATTTATAAATATATCAAAGAGGAGGGGACCCAGTATGGAACCCTGGGGGTCTTCAGTTGGGGTATCGAAGAAGGAGGAGGAAGCTGTTTCAAATTTTACTGCTTGGCATCTATTTGAGAGATAACTATTGAACCAATTGAGGGCGGAAAGGGATACGTTCAGTTTAGAGAGTTTAGCTAGGAGAAGGTTGTGAGATATTGTATCGAAGGCCTTAGAGAGGTCAGGTAGGAGGGTGGATACTATGCAGCCAGAGTCGTGGGCTTTGTTAACAATTTCTAAGAAGGAAAGAAGGGCAGTGGTGGTACTGTGGCCAGGTCTAATGCCATGTTGTGTTGGAGTAAGTAAGTGATTGTCTGTGAGGTAGGGAAGAAGTTGTAGATAGGATACATTTTTCAAGGCATTTAGAGATGGGGATAGGATGGCAATAGGGCTGAAGTTTTTAATATTATTATTGTTACCCCCTTTATGCAGGGGTATAGTGAAGGCCATTTTCCATAGTTGGGGTACATGACCTTCTTGGATAGAATGCTTGTTTAGCATACTGATGGGTAAGGCAATGGCTTCAGTGGCTATATTTAGAAAGTGTGAGGGTATGTTATCAGGGGCATTGGAGCATGGTTTTAGTTTCTGGAGAAGTTTTTTTATGGAAGATATGGGTATGGGTTTTATGGAGAAAGGAGGGGGTTGGGAGGTGGAGGTATTAGGGAGTAATTGTGATAGTGAGTCCAGGGGAGGGGATAAGGAGGTAGGGGGTGTAGAGTTGGTAGAGAAGGACGAGGTTAGTTTGGATATTGAGTTTTTGAAAAAAGAGTTGAATTGGGTAGCTAGTTCTTTGTCTAGAGCTTCGGGATCTGGACAAGGGTTTTCTTTTTTGCCAGGGTTAAGGAGAGTTGTGATACCATTCCAAAATTTTTGTGGATTTGTTTTATGGTTGTTTTGTAGTGAGATGAAATATCTTTTCGGTCTGATGTAACAAGCTTCTTGACTTTATTGCTAAGTGATTTTTACTCATCGAGGGTAGATGGAGTCTTATTTTTCTGGTGGTGTAACCAAGCTTTATCTCTGAGCCGCATGGCAGCTAGTGTGTTTTTGGTTAACCAAGGGACTGTTTTGCTTTTTATTCTTTTGGATTTAAGGGGAGCATAGCTGTCTAACAGGTGTAAGAAAGTTGAATTGAAGTAGGTAACAGCTTCTTCTAGGGGTAGAGTTCTTAGAGGGCTCCAGTTTATTGATTTTAAAGAGTTAGAGAAGGTAGTGGGATTGAAATGTTTGAGGTAGCGAGTGGAGATATAGTTGTGAGATTATTGTAGGGGAGAAATAAGGCACCGCGTAAAAGTGGGAAGGTGATCACTGAGGGAGTCGGGAAGTATGCCACTGTCAGAGAAATAATGAGGGTGAGAGACTAAGATCCAGTCAAGGATACTACCGCTAGAGTAATCTTTGGAGGTTCTGGTTAAAGAGTTGATAAGTTGTGAGAAATTATAAAGGTTGATATTTAGTGTGTTTGAAAGCAACTGAATAGAGGACCAGTTGATGTTCATGTCACCCAGTATTATAGTTCCATTGCTAATATTAGTGGACAGCCAAGATAGGAACTCTTCGAGTACTAAGATATTGTCTCCTGGGGGAATGTATAGTGAGGTTATGCATATGTGTATGTGCCTATTTACTTGAAGTAGGGCCAGAATTAATTCAGCATTGGTGAATTAGGGGATGAGTTTTGTGTAGGTGGTAACTGATAAGGAGGATGAATAAAGTAGAGCTACTCCTCCACCCTTTTTGTGGGTTCTGTCTTTTCTGATAATGGAATAGTTGGGTGGTACTATTTCTGAGTCTTTTATATGAGGTTTTAGCCAAGTTTCAGAAATAGACAAGATATCTGGTTTATTATGTTGAAGCCAGGCATGGAGGTTGGAAATCTTGTTAGCTATGCTTTGGGCATTTAGAGATGTGAAAAGGGTAGATCTTGATAGAAAATACATTTACAACTCACTGACGTATCATATTACTCAAGTATAAATACAATGATTGTACTTCTTTAATCCAAAAAGTACTGGTATATAAAGTTGGAAGTTCAAATTATTAGTGCACCTTACTTTTGTTTAGAAGACCTACACATTATGCAGATTCTCCTTAGAAAACAGGAAGACACTGTATGCCCCATTGGATTGGAGTTTGGCATAATCATTAATTTTTTTTTTTTTTACTTTACAGTCACAAGGTACAGGATTTGATTCTCACCTCTGTTTATTTGCTAGGTGTGTAGTAGTCTGCAGACTGATTACTTTGTATTTCGAACTGAACAAGTACAAATTACAGCAATAGTAATCCAGTGCTGTGAACACAGGATTTATGTGATCCATCCATACACAACTCCTTTTTCTCATTTTTGCACATGGGATCAGGATGTCACTTCAACAGCGACAATCATCCAGAGACAAGTTTTACATTGCAGGGTGGCTAGCCCTACCACGGTAGTTCTTCCACATCACACATTCATAGGATCATAGGTTCATAGGAGGTTACTAGGTTAACAACCCTAGGGCCCTTACAAGCCTAGCCAAGTTTTACCCTTATTTCCATGATCAGAACCTATCACCCTTTCCAAGAGTAACAAAGGTGGAACCCCTGGGGTGAAGTTACGGTTACCCATCCAATCATCCAGATTGCATTTGAAGAGGGCCAGTGAGGTGCTCTGCTTGATATGAAGTGTGAGTCTATTCCAAAGGTGTGGTAACCTCTGTGAAACAAATCTGTCCCTTCAGCAGGTTCTATTAATGTCACATACCAAGTTAATGCCATTGGAGTGAGTAACCCATGTATCATTTTTAACTTATGGATATGCAGCATTTCCAATAAAGCGGGGTCAGTAATTGCCTTATATGCAGGGCAAAGATCTCTTCTGAGTAGTCTGTATGAAACAGAATAAAGAGACAGTGGTTTCAGATGATCCTCACAGGACGGATGCTGAAGACCTTGAATTTTTCTTGTGAGGAACCTTTGTGGTCTCTCCAAATGCTGCAGGTGCTTGGAAAGGTACATACCAAAAGGGGCATTGTACTCAATTATTAGCCTGATGAGGAAAGAGCACTTGGGAGGTTATAACTTCTTTTTTTCTGGCAGCAATGCCCTTACTTATGAGATGAGTAATGTAGAATGACCTTCTTACCACTGTGGAGACATGGTGATCAATGGTAAGGTTGCTATCAACCTGTGTGCCCAGGTATCTCACCACTGACTGCATACTTAGGGTGTTGTTATTGATGTTGTATTTAGCAGGAACATCACTCTTACTGAAAGGGATGATAATATATATATTTTTGAATTGAGTTTAAGGCCATGACTTTGGCACCAGTCATTTGTTTTTGTAAGTCCGTCTTGAAGGATGTTGACATTATTTGGAGATTCTATGACTACTCCCAGTTTGCAGTCATCAGCAAACTTTGGCAGCCACAGACCTTTAGTTTTAGCTTGCACTTCAGAGAAATAGATTCCAAGCAGTAGAGGTCCTAGGACTGATCCCTGTGGAACACCACTGGTTACAGGTCTGTTGTTGATGGTGGATTCCCCTATTTTGATTATATGGGTTCTATCAGTAAGCCAGTTAGTGACCCATCCAATGATATAAGGGTTGATATGTAGTTGGGTGAGTTTGTCAATTATTCCTGAGTAGGGGATTGTGTCAAAAGCATTGGCTATGTCTAGGTAGGCTGTATGCAAATATTTCCTTTCACCAGGGGCCTTGGTGACTGTCTTGAAGGCGTCCACCAGGTTAAATAGACATGATCTCCCTTTGAAAAATCCAAATTGAGCAGGGTAAAGTGTTTGGAGGTTACCAATGTCTTTGTTGATGAGGTCCATGATGATGCTCTCCATCACCTTGCTGATAAAGCTAGTCAGGCTAATAGGTCTATAGTTCCCAGGTTCAGCGGAATCACCAGCTTTCTACAAGGGGATAATAGTGGCCCTTTTCCACTCAGTGCTTAGACTATGAATGAAAAGGGTACACAATGGTGATGGTCCTATCACGTACAGCCGAGTCAATGCAGTTATTCAGGTTTTTATATAAAGCATTTGTGTGGAACTCGGCATAGTTGCATTGAAGCTAATTCCTGTTTGAGTCATTGTAGAATGCAGCCTGGGATGTTATCAGTTCCCATAGTTGCTGTGTTTTTGACATTAGAGAGGGCATTCATGACCTGCTCTTTAGCGATGCAGTAGAGGATAGGTGGTAGGGTTATCTTGGGGTAAGTGTGGTGGGGAAAGGGGAGTGAAGTTTTCATAGAACCTGTCAGCTAACTGTTTAGCAATGTCCACAGACTCAGTATATGTGGTATCATTAACTACCAGTTTGACACAAATCTGAGCCTTTCCTTTCCTTTTAGGTTATGGATGTAACTAAAGAAAGCCTTATGGTTGTCCTTAGTTGAGGAAGCTAATTTGGACTTATAGTTAGCTTTAGAGGACTTCACAAGAAGTCTTATTTGGTTGTTTAAGCTGAGGAGGGAATGTTTCCAGTTTGGGGCTCACTCCCTCTTACTCTTAGACAGCAATTTCTTCCTCTTATTGTAAAACCTGTTGATGGCTGTTGTCCACTAGAAAGGTTTGCTCTTCCTTGAGGTGCTTATTTTGGTCCTATCACGTACAGCCGAGTCAATGCAGTTGTTCAGGTTTCTGTATAAAGCATTTGTGTGGAACTCAGCATAGTTGCATTGAAGCTATTTATACCATCCTGTAAGAGGCTATAATCTGTTTTAGAGAAGTTATTTTATTTAGTTTGTGGTATGGGTGGATGAGGTGTAATATTCACTTCAAATGAGACTGATCTATGATCAGATCTCACCAGGGAAGACCTCACAATGGGGGTGCCACAGTAGTCCCCTATATTAATAAGCACCAGATCCAAGATGTTGGCACCCCTTGTGGCGGTGTCAACTGGCTGGTCCAGGGCATCGGAGAGGGCAAGTGAGTTTCTGCATGAGTAATTTCTCTAGTCAATGGATGGGTAGTTAAAGTCATTCAAAGCCATGGTGACTGGATGCATCTTGATAGACTCAAGTAGATCCAAATTGGCAGAGTGGGTGTTCTGATTCATGGAGGGGGTCCTACCAACAGTTAATTGTACCTGAAGTATCTCCAGGGAATTATGCTGTCTAACCAATCTGGAGGTGTATTTATCTTTAATGAATATTGATACACTGCCTCCTTTAGTTTTCACACCTTCAGTTTGTAGTCTGAATGTGTGGAAGGAAGTGTAGCCCGATATGGCTAGGGTGCTCTTCACAACCTTGAACCAGGTCTCTGTAACTGCACAAATGTCTATGTCTTCCAAGGTGAGAACTGCTTTCAGGGAAGGCAGTTTCATGTTAAGACTTCCAGCATTTAGCAGCATATAGTCTAGAGAGGTACTTCTCAGGTCATTCACATGAACAAATGTGGACTGTGACAGAGTCATAACAATACCTGTTGTTGAGAGACTTAAGTGCATGTGGTATATGCTGGATCCTGGCACCTGACAGACAGCTTACCATAACCTTTTCCTTATCCGGCCTGGTGAGAGGGACATGTGTGTCTCACAATGGAATCACTAAGACTAATGTGATTGGTTTTGTGTTTTGCCTTAAGGGTTTGACAGGTGAGGCACTGGTATATGAGCTATTATGTGTATTGTGTACTGCAGAAGATTTATTATGGGTAGTGTGTGTGTGTGTGTGTGTGTGTGTGTGTGTGTGTGTGTGTGTGTGTGTGTGTGTGTGTGTGTGTGTGTGTGTGTGTGTGTGTGTGTTTGTGTTTGGGAGGTCTCTGGTGTTTAGGTATGTTTCTGGTGAGGAGCTCCACTTATGTAGGTATGTGTGATGTGGGTTTGGGTGGAGCAAGAGGTGAGGTACCCATGCTGATGACCCGCTCATTGTCATATGTACTGACTGGTATGCAAGAGAGCATGGATTCAAGGTTTTTAATATAGCTGTATCTCCTACATTTTGAGTTTGTGTGGTCTAGAAGCAGAGGGTTGCCAGTGAATATGAGGCAGTTACTACACAGTCTCAGGATGTCGATGTTGACCAAGCTGGCTGGAGAAACTGTGGTAAATTGTACATCCATAGTGTTAGGTAAATTTATAAGGTCAGGAGGAGAGGTTGCCCTTAGGATTGGCTAGTATGTGAGATATGTGTTGGAACCTCTGAAGCTAGGCTAATGTTCTACCTTATAGTAGCTCTGAGCCACAAAAAACTTCTGTAGGGCCACAAGCAAAGTGCTAATGGAAAATTAAACAAGCAAAATGTTTGTTACTATAACCACCAGTGGTGACTACTGCAAGAAGAGCAGATGCATGTCTTGTATAAAACAAGAAATAACCCTTTTAACTCAAACTAGAAAATAAGGACACACTCTCTGAACTCTCTTCCAATCACCCTCAATTTGATGGGGCCCAGACAGCACTCTCCTCCCACAAGGGTGCAGAAAGGCCTCATCCAACAAAGATGCCTTCAATTTGATGCTCAAGAGGTTACAAAACAGACCCAGAAACAGCAAGTCTGGAACTGGGCTATGCTACAGCCAAACTAGTACAACATGCAGTAAAATGTGGCCAAAAACAGTTCCACCTATTCAAACAGAGAATAGAATGCAAATATTAACTAAGAGTGCAATATAAGAGCAGAAACAGACACTTATATTTAGTAGGAAGCAACGGATGCCTCAGATCTTTCAGTATCTCAGTGAAGAGCTGGTTTTAGTGCTCAAGTGATACAAGGCAATCTGGTTTACATAAGAGTGAATCTAGCCAATTCTAACTGCAGAGATATTTGAAATTTAAAGTGCTTAAAATCACAGTCATAGTAATAGTCTCACAGTGATACTGGATAAATTCGATATCAGGAGTGCCGATAAGTGATCGAACACCACTCAAACCGCAAACACAACTTCCATTAAAAGCCAAACTCTTATCAGTTCAAGTAAATACTTGCTGTTAAAATAATCACCATAACTAGTAATGGACAGTCACAAAAACCAATAGTAATTCCAAATGGCTTGTCTTCAAAATAAACTCCTCATTGCCGCTACTTGTTCCTCATAGGTTTAAAGCAGCACACCTTCCTGTTTAGAAGTCACTGGTTTATTGACAACATTGCTCAAAAGTGACTGAGTAACCTCTACAAATACATGTCCGAGGTTAATACAGACAAACGCTACTTGCGTACAACATAAAAATAAAAAAATAATGATGAACACACAATAAGTAAAATAACGACGGACTAGTTGGAAACGGTTAAGCGCTTTCACCCATAGTTCATGGGCTTCATCAGAACACCTTAATTTCAAACTGTCCATCTATTAAAACTTTTTAGGTGCCAAACTAAAATTCTCATTCAACTTTTTTAAAAAGACAGCACTTAAAAATACTAACTATTCGCACAATAAACATAATCACATGTTTAACTGCTCTCGTAACTATGAACAATCTCCATTTTACTTTTCAAAGAACTAATTGAATATATGTCACACACTAATATAAAACTATAAGTACTTGAAATTAGTACATCTGCTTTACTTCAAAAAGCGGTAATAAAAATCATCAGACCGCTGATAGAACAAATGTCTTCCTGCTAGCACACCCATCATTTTCTACTGTTAACCAAGAAATTTATTTCAAATCTATAAATAATAAAGAAATTAGATTAATATAATTTTCATAAGTATGTTTGTATAATTAAATGTATATAATGCTATACTATGCAATGTAAAAAATTGATTGTGTACGACTATAAATGTAAATGTAAAAACGTTGATCAAAATTGTGATATGTTGAGATTAGCAAGTGTACTGTCAGTCTACTAATTCATTATTCACCATGTTATGTTCACAGAATAATAAATCTATAATTAAAATTAAGAATTAAATGTTATAAAATAAAAAATAAAAAATATGCATCTTATTGTTACTTATTTACTACATGGTTATTGTGTTGAACTCTTGTGATATGTGGTCATGAACCTCAAAATAATTAACTCACTATTAGAATGTGTACCGTTTGTTTTTGAAAAATGTATATTATATTCTACATATTCACCTCAAGTATAGCCTTAAGTGATGTACTGTCATTAAGACCCGGGTATGTGGTGGCATCTGTAAAAAGTTGCCACCATGCTTCACGATAATTTAAAATTTTTTATCATCTCTACCTCTTGGGTCTTTCCTCACTATATCTAACAGAGCAAATTTAAAGTGGTGTTTAACACCATACTCTTCTATGTGTTTAAATAAAGCACTACTTTGGTCCTTTCTTCCAATGTTGTATATATGTTCATATACACGTTTTTTTAAACTTCTTTCTGTTTTTCCCACATAATAGTTTGGACACTCCTGGCAAATAGCAATATTAACGACCATCTTAGTGTTGCAATTCCCTTTGCTAAACTTTATTTTTGATCTAAATGTATTTTTTAACACTATTTCCTTCTTATCATAAATGTAACAACACTGGTTGCATGTTCCACATTTAGATGTAAGATGACTGAAATCTTTAGCTTTTCTATCTCTAAATGTACTACCCTTTTTGAAAAAACTTTTAATATTAGCCCCCATCTTGTATACAATACTAGGTTTGTCTCCTACATGGTTCCTTATAGTCCTATCACAGGATAAAATATACCAGTAGTTCTTTATAATATGTATTACTTCATCAGATTTCGGGCTATACATTAAAATTAAAGCCCTTTGTTTGTTTCCTAAAGTATGATTTGTTTCTAACCTGCTATTGTTCATACAATTGGGCTTGTAACCATTGTTACCAATCCCTAAGAGGGGTTTGTATGTCTTACCCCATAGACCAAGTACATAAGTATCCACTTCCTCCGACAGTTTCTGGGGATAACCCCTTTCATAAAAGATAGAGTGAATGTGTCCTACTCCTTCTAATAAATTGAAATAATCCGTAGTCATTCTCATAGCTCTAATACATTGGCCCTTGTATATATTCTGTTTTAACTTCGTAGGATGATAACTATCATATGCTAAGTAATCATTAGAAAAGGTGTCTTTCCTATAAATTTTGGACTGTAAGGTCCCTCTATCAATATAAACTAAAGTGTCAAGATAAGCCAAACCATTCCTGTTGAAAGAATAGGTGAATTTCAAAAAATCATTACAGTTATTGAGAAACTGAATAAATTCTTCACTAGATTTCCATATAATATAGATGTTGTCTAAAAATCTGACATAATGAACAATATGCTGGGAATAATGACTAGCAAAAACTGTGTTTTCTTCCCAGTCTAACATGACTAGGTTGGTGTATATGGGTGCACAAGCAGCTCCCATAGTCACCCCCCTAGTCTGCCTAAAATACTCTCCTTCGTAATATATAAAATTGTTGTCTAAAACAATGTCTAACATTTCCAAAAACAAACTAGTTCTTCCCATTTAATTCCAGCATACTTTCTGATGCTATTGCCAAATGCCTCAAGACCTTGTGTTTTTGGAATACAAGAAAAAAGTTCTACCACATCAATTGTCACAAACAGATATCCCTCATTCCATGCTTGTGTGGGAAAGTGTCTCAAAAATTCCCATGAGCCTTTGACTAAATGGGTGATGTTTTCGTAAATGTGTTTAAGTTTAATATCTATGTATTTCCCTAAAGGAAACGATTTTGACTTGCTTCCAGATATTATAGATCTAAAAGAAGGGTCAATGATGCTTTTGTGGATTTTGGGAATGCCTACCATGGTGGCTAACCTGGGATGTTTCACTTTTAGATATTTGTGTCAGGATCAATTCTGCCATCAATCAAAAATTCTTCTATATAGCTTGATCCATACAAAATGTTGTGTATCTTATTAATATACTCCAAATTATCATATAATACGACCCCTACTCCTTTATCTGGTTTCATCACCCTTATACTATCATCTTTTTGCAAACTGAAAAGTAATTCTTTTTCCTCATGAGTCAGATTGTAATTAACCACATTCTTACTATCTTTATACAATCCATAAATATCCCTTGACACAATTTTTTTGATAGATTTATATAGTGGGATGGGATACCGGTACAAAAGTACTTAGAACTGTAAGACGTTGAACATTATGGCTAGATTCATTTTCCTAGTATATTTTTTCAACTCTATTAAACAATCTACTAAATTGAATTTGGGAGTGGGAATAAACTTCACACCTTTTGACAAAAGTGTAAAATGCGCCTGTGTAATGGCTATTTTGGCATGATTGTAAATGTTAAAAGCATTCCAGGTATGTGTTATCCCATTGATCAAATTGTCCTGTTCTCCCAGTGTCTCTGTTTGTACTGGTCTTTCTGATAATAATTCCTCCTTTGGTATCTGTTATGTTCCATCCTTCCCTCTTCCTCTAAGAATGCTCTCCTTTGCATGATATATATGCTTCCCTTGTTTATAATGTTCTACATCCCTTTTTATCTTTTTTTGTTTATTTTCACTTAGGGTTGGTATCAACTTTTCAGCTAAAGCAAATTGATTATTATACATCCAGATCTTCAGTTTCTTCTATAAGTCTACTTAGTTTTTCATCATTGTATTTGATAATGAGTCTCATACATTTTATTCTACAGTCATCAAAAAACTGATTGAATTCATTAATTACTATATCATTTAACATCACCCCCATGGGTTGCTTGAAAAACCTTAACCCTTTAGGAACAATTTTTATAGATATGCACTTACCTTTAGGAACAATTTTATAGATATGCACTTATGTAAATAGGCATTCATCTTGTCCTTTAGTGTTCCCTTCAATTCAAAATCATTAGAGTAGTTATCAGATCGTATTTCATTCATGTCAAGGTTATAATCAATTTCTATAAACTTGTTAAATTTGTTGTAACCAATACCATTCATATATCCTGAATGATCAGGGACCTGTGATGGTAGGTTTGATTTGAATATAGTACCTTTTGTGTTATGTTCTTGTTTTCCAGTTACATTGGAATATGTCTTGGTTGGAATAGTCCTCTTGAATGGTTACTAGTATGTAGAGGCGCAGTTGTATTAAAGGCCTTAAAAAGTTACTGGGTGTGTTACATTTTGTCTTCCTCCTTTTTGATTAGGTATTACAGTTTGATGTTGGGCTATCAGTTTTTTGTCTCCCCATTTCCTCTTTTCAGGACTGAGTAACTCTACAAATACATGTCCAAGGTTAATACAGAAATAACGATGGACTAGTAAGCGGCTTAACCATTTCCAACCAGTCTGTCGTTATTTTACTTATTGTGTGTTCATCATTATTTTTTATTTTTTATGTTGTACGCAAGTAGCGTTTGTCTGTATTAACCTTGGACATGTATTTGTAGAGGTTACTCAGTCACTTTTGTGCAATTTTGTCAATAAACCAGTGACTTTTAAACGGAAAGGTGTGCTGCTTTAAACCTATGAGGAACAAGTCGTGGCAATGAGGAGTTTATTTTGAAGACAAGCCATTTGGAATTACTATTGGTTTTTGTGACTGTCCATTACTAGTTATGGTGATTATTTTAACAGCAAGTATTTACTTGAACTGGTAAGAGTTTGGCTTTTAATGGAAGTTGTGTTTGCGGTTTGAGTGGTGTTCCATCACTTATCGGCATTCCCTGGTATTGAATTTATCTAAAATCACAGTCATGACAGCAAAAAACAGTATAAAGCAGCAATTCGGTAGAACAATGTTCTCATTGTAATCAGACTACTAACAAGCAGTAATAAGCGAGGTGGTATAATTCAACTGACCACTTTTAAGAACAGCAGCAAAAGCAAAATAAAATATTAAATTAGGAAAAGGCACAGTATAAATACAATAAAATACAGCAAAAGCAGCTGCACAGAGTGCAACTATTTTTTTTGTCAAGTAGAAATGGAGGGAACAGAAGATAATTCAAAGTTTATCATACACACACTCTCTCCTATGGCCAATTTAGAGTCTCCAATCCACCTACTGCATGTCTTTGGAATGCAGGAAGAAACAGGAGCACCCAGAAGAAACCCTCATGAACACAGGGAGGACATGCAGACTCTGCACAGAGAGTGCCCCAGCTGAGAATCGAATCAGGGAACCTCTTGGTGTGAGGTGACAACACTATTTGCTGTGCCACTGTGACACCCCTTACCAGAGCTTAATTCCCCAAAAAGTCAGTTTCTTGTTTACCTTATATCTTGATGTCAAGTGGCGTCATGTGAGAATAAATCTAACATAACTCTTTTTTACACAATCCACATAGATTTCATTGTTTGCAGCTGTATGGTATAGATACCATTTAAAAAGGGAATTACAGAGGGGGGAGTGTCTAGTGACAGATATGCAAATTGTATCATCGTATTCTTGAGCCATGATCTCAGCTCAAAGTGGGATGGATTTGAAAACATCTGCTAGGAAGTGTTTTTTTATAATACCTTGCATTAAATAAATGGTCCAATCTGCATTTATTATAAAAGCTAGCAAACATTGCCTGCCTACAAACAGCGTTACAAGCCGCCGTTTGGTCCAAGACTACATTAAACAATTAATACTACATTTTCATTAACTTAATAGCACTTTCATGCCTTAATATCCACCACACTTCTGGTGATTATCACTTCCACTTTTCCACTTGCTTTTCTAAGGTATATAATGGAGCTGTTGATGTCAGAGTTTATGCTCTGGAGTTTAATGCCTTATGTATAAAAACAGGAAAAGTCCAGTGAAGTCAGTTTACATTCTACTGTAACAGTTTATATTAAGGTTAAGTTCCATATTTAAATAAAGAAACCATGATCTTTAATAGGGGTTGACAGTTTCAGTTTTACAATTATGAAGTGCGTAGTTCAAAGAAATGAAGTAAATTCTTAGTGGTAGTGAAATGTGTTGATGCTCAAAAATACCATCCAAATTAAAATGTATTAGTCAGACCCAAACAGAACTAGGTATTCTTCTGTATATTGCTTGCAATATGTAATATTTGTAGTAGGTATGGTTATATAGAATAAAAATGGAAATATAAATGTTTGTGAAAGCTACCTGTAACACAAGAAGAGAACAATGGAAATAATTTAAAGAGGAAAGCATTAACACAGATCACAGCAAAATGAGTAACTGAAATATTCCTGTATGGGTATACTGGATAACATTTAGTCTAGCTTATACAGCAGGACACCAAGGAGTTTGTATGTACTGCTGGGTACAAACAAACATGAAGCGTGTCAAGGTTTTGTTTTCTATAGCAAAACTATAGGTATGTTCACTTCAAAAGTTTGTTTATTTTTTCAGTCTCCTAATTACAAGTGTTTAGCATTCATCAAATTGTCTGGAGTTATGCATACTGTGATTGCATTGGACTGCACACGATGACAGACTGTTTGAGCCTTAAATGGCAGACGCACCCATCAGTCATGGGTGAGTGAAACAGAAAGGACGTTGAGTCTAGCATGGACTGAAAGTGGAGATGAAAGTGAGAGAGGAAGGTAATAGTTCTTATCTGTTAAGACAGCTGCCATAAGGGGAAAAGGCCTTCCTATTGCAGGTAGGAAGATTAGCTAACAATTCTGAAACCATCAGTCAATTTGGGTGAGAAAAGAAAAGACAATTCTGTTTATAAGTAGAAGCAAAGTAGATTTTCTATTTCTTGCAACATTGTTTCAGCCAAAATAAAAAAGTATATACAGAGAACATTAAATGATGTTTTTTTGGGCTGCAGGACAATATACGACAATTAATTGCAGAGGAAGAAACTAATTTCTAAGAATAAGAAAGAACTGACTCAGCAGAGGAAGGACACCCTCCACAGCTTGAACAAGCAGATTTGATATCTTGTAAAGTCCTCTAAAGCCAGTTACAAAGCTGAACTAGCATCCCTAGATAAGCATAATCACAAGGCATTCTTTAGCTACTCAGAAATCAAAAAGGGAAGGCCCAGCTTTGTGTTGAACTAGTAGTGGATTATACCACTCATACTGACCCTGAGGACATTGCCAACATGCTAGCAGACAGGTCCGGTGTAAACTTCACCCCCCCCGTCCCCGCCAGACATACCCCAACTGATACCTGCCACTAGTCCTCTACCTAGTATCTCTAAAGATCAGGTCATAACTGCACTCTCCATGGCCAAAAACACAGCTTCTCTTGGGAATGGATAACATCCCAGGTTGTATACTAAATGGTGTAAAACAGGACCTAATTGAACTACTTGGCACTCTCTTCAACCACAGTCTAGGTACTGTTTTTTGTCCCAGCAGAGTGGAAAACAGCAACAGTAATTCCCTTCCACAAAGGGGGTCCGTCAACCAACCCTGGGAACTATAGGACCATAAGCCTAACCAGTCATATCTGCAAGGCCATGGAGACAATCATCATGGACCTTATCAACAAAGACATAGGTGACCTTCAAAGTCTTGACCCAACCCAGTCTGACTTTCTTAAGGGTAGATCATGCTTATTAAATTTAGTGGACATTTTCAGGAATGTCACAAAATCTGTGGATGAAGGCAAAACAGTACAGACAGCCTATATTGATTTAGCCAAAGCTTTTGACACAATCCCTCACTCAGGCATTGAGAAACTCACACAGCTGGGAATTAACCCATTTGTCACTAGATGGGTAGCAACTGGCTCACCGACAAACCTCTCAACTGTACAGATTTCTGCAGAATGTCCAGATTTTTGCCTCAGATTTTTGGTCTGTTCCTCTTAAAAATTGTGGTTTTTTGACAAATTACTGAGATGATCTAAGGATTAAAGTCACTAAATAAATACATGTATTTGATTTTCAGACTTCATATCCCTTCAGAAAATGCATGTTAACACAAATACTGTTATTCTAACAACTTTCTAAGTTTATAAGACCAGTATTTAAAATGCGTCCCTATTTTTGGGGCTTTGTCTCCCCATTTTGTTGGTCTTTGTCCAGATTTCTTGCTCAAATAGGTTGAGAGGCATAATACAGTCAAAGGTGAGGATTCCATCTCTAGCAGAAGACCAGTTACCAGTGTCATACCACAAGGATCTGTGCTGGGCCCCCTATTGTTTGGAATCTATTGAATCTATCCAGGTGAAAATAGATAGCCTGTGGCTTACCAAGTTTGCCGATGACTGCAAACTAGGTGCAATCACTGAGTCCCACCAACCATGTTGCTATACTAAAAGAAGATCTTACACAGACAAATGACTGGTGCCAAAGCCACAGACTTAAACTAAATGCAAAAAAAATGCATTATCATCCCTTTTGGCAAACGGGCAGTTCCTGCAAATTACAGTATTAACAGTAACTCCCTTAGCTCAAACTCTGTGGTAAGAGATTTGAGAACACAGGTTGATAGCAATCTTAACCTCGATCACCATGTGTCCATACTGGTAAATAAGGCCTTCTATTTTGCACATGTCATAAGTAAGGACATCAGATCCAGAGCTAAGGATGCTATAACTCCCCTGTACTCATCACTCATCAGACCACTAATAAAGTACAATGCTCCTTTCTGTTTGTACCTCACCAGACACCTGCAGCAGTTGGAGAGACATCAGAGGTTTCTCACCAAGAAAATGTATGGCCTTCAACACATGACCTACATGGACAGACTGAAGGCCCTGTCACTGTGCTCTGTATCTTATAGGCTGCTCAGAGTAGACTTGTGCCTGACCTACAGAGTAGTCTTGGACCCTGCTTCACATCAGCAAGTCAAATGGGACAAGATTCACTTGCTTTAGGCATCTTAACCTATGTCCCAACTGAATAAGGGCATTTGGTGCTGATCATAGAGTTGCACTGCAAATATAAACCATACAACTTGGTCATTAAGGGAACAAGGGTATAACATGGCTAGGCTTATAAAGGCCCTAGAGTCAATAGCCTAGTAACCTCCTATGACCCTATAAACTTAATCTTTATTCCAAGAATTTGCATATTCTTTAGTTTGTTTAAGACATTCCCTGACTAAGACATTGGACTTCCAACATTGGACTTCCCATTTGGAATACTTCCAGTTTGTGTGCAGATTTAATGGGGAATGTGATTTAATTGACCACTTTCTTTCTTTTAAAGTTTTTGAGGTATGCATTTTTTAGGATTCATCTAAGAAGATCGAGTATAATTACAAGAAACTGATAGACCTTTGGTTATTCTCCTGAAATTTTAATGGCAGAAAAACACAGGGCATCTTCAGGTAAGTAACACTACTACAGGGCTTCAGTTCAGCCATGGGGAAGCTACCACAAAAGTGAAGACATGTCTGATACTCTGTACTTTTTATGACCACCCTTGGAAGGTTAGCAACAAATCTGCCGTGTAGCAATGGTATCTGTTTACTTACGCATGCCAAATTTTCAGCCATGATTTGTTCTGCTGGAATAGTCAAATTGCTTCCTTTTTAAAGAAATTTCTAAGCAATGCTGAAGTTATTGAATCTTGGATAAAATTGTATTAGAGTAGGAACTGCCTAGGGAGAAACCCTCTGCAAGAGCTTGGTCCCACATGAACAATTTTCAAGAAGAGCCCATTGGACCAGTAGGTCTGAAATCACCCTGAGTTATACTTTAATGTTATAATTTACATAGTGCTATCTTAGGAACTGAAAAGTTGCCTGCGGATAAAGCAGACTGACATCACTGTAATATACTTAATATCATCTTTTGTATGGTGGTCTTAGTTTTTACTATGAGACTGATTAATGGCATCGCCAACCCCCAAAATAGGAGGAACTTGAGGAATAAGATGCTATTGTTGGTATTATTCACTCTTTTATTTTGCCAGGAGCAGAGAAGTAAAATAACCATGGTAATGGCTGGGCTGTATCTGGAGACAAGTTGCATATGGAAGGGTAAATTGCCAATAGATGGCAAGAAATTGAATGACAATGATGATATTGGGCGTACATACAAATACAACAAAAACAATCTGGTTAGGTATGTGTATATGTGTTCACTTTTGTTTTATTTATTTGTTAAACCAATACACTCATTAGGTACAAGTCTCTTTTCATGGGTGCCCTGGCAATAAGTCTGATTACATCACTGGCTCAGTGTCACAGTAAGCAAGTAGCTAAGAATAGACTTAATGGCTGACTATAACTCTAAACCTTTCATCTCTAGAATGTGGAGCACAACTTCTGATAATGTGGAATATGTGCAAAATGTGGAACACATACTAACAGCATACTAACAACTTCATCTAGGCTCACAGGATGGTTAAAATGTGTTACTTTATACTTATAAAACATTATTTTGATGAATTAATAGAATTCTATATTATTTACCATGGATTTTAGTTTACAAAATTCTTAACAATGAATATGTCAAAGATCTTTTCAATGTGGAACAATGAGGAACATGGACATTTTTAGACTGAAAGTGAGGTACACTTGTGAGGTATGTCCCTAAAGACACACACACCCACACACACACACAGACACACACACAGGCACACACACACACACACACACACACACACACACACACACGCACACACGCACACACGCACACACACACACTCACACACACACACACACACACACACACACACACACACACACACACACACACACACACACACACACACACACACACACACACACACACACACACACACACACACACACGTTTCTGGATGATCAGTAGTCTGTGACTCCTTTTCTTGCCTTTCTTTTTTTAACATGCTTATTATCTTCACACACTGAAGAATGAAATGGGCTCCCATATAGTTATAGAAGGGGAAACAAACCTTTTTAAACATTTTAATTAACTTCATGAATTTTTCATATTTTTTTTCTTTATTAACAATTATCATTCACTTCAACACAATTTTTCAAACTGCACAAGCCCTGCCTTCCATCAAGTTTCACTCCTAAATTTTATTCTGCATATATTGATCCCACAAATTCCATTTACTTCTATGTAATTTGCTCATTCCTTTTAATAAATTCACCACTAGATTTTGAAATGTCAGGGGGGTTTCTATTGTCTATGACACTGAGATCTCAGACATAGAATATGTATTAGTTGCAGGAGTGAGAGTGGACAAACCATCCACATGTGGTAATAAAAGTGGATGAATCCAGGGTGCTAAGATACTCTTGATTTTTCCTCATTCAGAATGTTGATGTTGCCTTTTCTTTCTCTTTTCCTTCTTTTTTCTTTTGGAAAAGACACACTTGTGCAATTATAAGTATATGAGTATCAATCATATATCAGTTTTATTCCTAACATGGAGCCACAAACATAGACGCACACACACATATGCATGCACACACCCATTCACAAATTATATATCTATAAATATCTGTCTATCAATGGAGATTGAAAGTTATGTATAAATATAGATGCATAGATAGAAAAATATAGATATAGATATGTAAATCACAAAAAGGAACACTGCCATGTAGTCCAATACTGACAAGATTTAATAGAAGACTTGTCTGTTGCAGCAAGTTTATTTATTTATTGACTTCTTTATTTATTGATTGATTGATTGATTGACATTTGATTACCTTTTAAGTCCAATTGGGTAGATACCCATTTTCAGTGGAGGCACAGGGGAACCTTCAAATTATTACAAAATATTTTGAAAACAATAATTTTACAATCTTCAAAAATACAACAAAAACATCTTCAGTTTAAATAATTGTAATAAATTAGACATAATATAAAAACATTGATTAAAAATCAATACACGGTATACGACTATCATTTAATATTTACAGAAATTTTAGACAGTTTGTATAGAAATTAAAGTAAGTTAGTCTAACACAAAAAGGAATTGAAACATTAAGTGAGAGAAAAAAGGCTTATGGTATATTTAGAGAGGAAGTCAGGGATGAGAATTAGCAGTAAAGAAGTAAGAGGTGAAGGGCGAGTAAGGAGGTCTAATGAATGAAAAGGTATATTCACATTTAGAGGTATAGGTTATCTTGGTTTTGAGCAAGAACAGAGCCAGATTTTAGCTAGGAAGTCTTTCAGAGAGATTTTGAAAGATGGGAGGGAGGGTATACACCTGATGGATACAGGTATGGAATACAAGGCCTTAGCAACCTTGTACGAGTACAGACAATGCCCAGTAGATTTGCTAGGTTTGTAGACAGACACGAGTTTTTGGTCATTCAATTGCAATGATGGCCTGGGACCATAGTTGTTTCTGTCCACAAAAATAGCCTTTTTTTCCCATGCTGATTAATTACAGATGTCTTCCCATTTAATAGTCTGGACAAGACAATGCCAAAAAAAACCTGAATATCACAAAGGCGATATTTAAACAAGAAACAATCAACAAAACATATAATATCAAATATGATGAGAAACAAAAATACCAGTAATCATAAAAACAAAATCACAACTTTTCAGTCATTCAGTCCTAGGGGATAAACTGCAACTACGTTAATAATCTTTTTTTTTCCTCGTGCAATAATCTTTTTTACCAAATACATTTATGTTCAAGCCTGTTATATAAATCTGTATAGAAAGGACAAAAGTAGCTCCTATAGCAATACCTTTCAATTGTAGATAAAAATCAAAATAAAAAGATATCTAAAGAACACATCTTAATAGCTAAATCAAAAATTCAGTAAAATCACTATTATACAGAGTATTAATATCTAACCAATACCTAACAGCTTTTAGTCCTACTTTATGTGGTATTGTAGTGTAGAGACTTTCACTATTTATTTATTTATTTATTTGACATTTGTTAACCAGGTTAGTCAGACTGGGCAAGATGCCCTTTTTCAGCAGAGACCCAAGGAGAAAAGCTCCAATTACATAATAATCAATACATTGATTAATACAAAAAAATGAAAGTAAGAGAACAATTGGTCTTTATACAAAGGAAGTAAAAAATACAGAAAAATGGAAAAGAACATATAAGTAAATCATAAAAAAAGAAAGTCACTGATTTAAAACAATTTGTAATATTCAACATGACAGTAATTGCAATGTAAAACCTTAAAAGGTGATAGGGACTGGAGGTAGAAGAAGAGGAGGAGACTGGGAGGAGGGAAGTTGGATGTGAAGGAAGATTGATCAGTAAACTGAGTTAAAATACATAGCTGAGTATAAAAAAGAAGAGGAAACCATAGCTGTTGAGAGAGAGGCGGGTGGGAGATCTTCAACTGGGGTAATTGCAGGAGCAGATCCAAGAGGTATGCAGGTAATCTTTTAAAGCTATTTTAAAGCTGTGAGTATTATCAATTGTGCGCAAATGTAGAGGAGGTTTGTTCTAGGCAGAGGTGACAGAGTGGCTATAGAGTATCTTACCAATAGATTTGTTAGGTTTGGAGTCGGTCTGAGTTATGTAGACTGCGGTTAAGGATATAGGGGGAGATAAGATTAGTCAGAGATAGACAAACAAGGGGATGGTGAAGGATAGAGTGGGTCAGATGGAACTGTGGCAGGAGGATTTGGTGTTGGAGTTCAAGCCAGTGGAGTTTTTTTAGGGCAAGACAGTGGTCACTATCCAAACTTCATAATAAACTAGTCTGTGCTATATGAATTTGATTCATAAGTTTCAGGAATTTAGTAATGTTCCTGGGTCTAGAATGTATCAGGGGAATAAATGGTCTAAGACAATATTACAAATAAATAGAAATAGTTTCCATCAGGGAGCTCCGTCTAACCATTATAGGTCTGTCTGGGGGTGGGAATATTTCTTCTAGGTATTTTAGTCAATAAGTAAAAGCAAAAACAGCTGGATGTATGTGCTGTGAGTTATGTTTTAATGTACAGAATAATAATAGCCTTCTTTAACATCTAAGATAAAATGTCATCTTTCATTTCCTGTAAATTACCTGTGGGATCATACTGAATAAATCAATAAGTATCAATGCAATTAAACTGCCTGGAAACTTCATGATATCATTTCTTCCTAGACCAGATAGCTTCCCCTCATACTTTACTGTGGTAGAAATTATTTGCTGTAGTTCTAACTACTTTTCTATTGGATCTTTCATATTCACACTTAGAGTAACAGTGGGTGGAGGTGCTCCATGCAGCACTGCACGATACTTCAGAGACACAGGCACTTTCCATTTCAGATTCTCACTTGGAATCCTTAGTTAACTCCATCTCCGAGTTTTAGCTGTATAAACCACAGAGTTAAGCAGCAGTACAAAGTTGCAGGTCTAAAGCCAATCTTTTAGCCAGTCTAGACAAATTATTGATTACCTATCTGGTAATGGGACTCAAACCAAATTTTATCTGCCCAACCTTATTACTTTACCTCAAACAAATGAGCCAGAATGCTGTCCTTAGTAGCTGTGAGAGAAGGAACTGCTTTGTGCTAAAAGTCATGCATGTGTAAACATAGATTTCTTTTTAGGAAAGACAAGTACTCTAGTGAATCAACTCTAACCTTCATAGGTCCTATTTCCCCCATTAGACCACATTAGTAAGCATGTGGACCCATGGCTCTGCACTTTCCAACTGTCACTGTAGTCAGCTTGGTCACATAGTAATTGTCTTTTGTTTATTAACTGCCACCAACTACTTAAACAAACTGACATGGTATGTGGGAGATGTACTTATATAACGTTATTGAAGGCAAACTCTCACACAAAGCCAGTGCAAATAACTAGCAGGTTGTCAGTACCATACAATACCACACTAAAAAACAAAATACTACAATGTCCAGCCTAATCACATAGAGTGACATATGCTAAAGATCTTAAAAGTACCTAAATCAAAAAGGCCTCCTAAATGCAACCTTAGAAACAAGTACCCTCAGCAACCTTACAAGCACACAACAATGGCATACCATGAAACAATCATTTATTTATTTAATAATTTATGTTAATTTGATTTATTTTTAATTTGTTGACAGGGGTAGGGTACTAATCCCATTGGACCAATTTCTGTCTCAGCCCATGGAAAACACAATTGATTCATGACATTATACACAAAGAGAATGAAAAAAATGTAATATATGCATATATTACACACAAAACAATTACCATAATTGGCTTGAGGATATAAATCCATCCAGCCACTACTCCTTTTCCATTTTTGCACATGTGATTGGGGGTATTATTTCAACAATGATGAATATCTAGAATTAAGGTTCATACTGCCAGGTGGCTATCCTGCTAGGTTTGTTCTTTCAAACCACACACTCACATTTATGGTCAGTTTTTAGTGTCCAATCCAACTAATGCATGTCTTTGGAATGTGGGAAGAAATAGGAGCACCTGGAGGAAACCCACATGAACACAGGGAGGACATGCAGACTCCATACAGAAGGCACCTCATTTGAGAATCCAACTGGAGAACCTTTTGCTGCGAAGCAATAGATTAATGACATTATATACAGAATGACTGAAATAAAACACATTGTGTATGTATGTATCTATCTAAATATATATATATATATATATATATATATATATATATACACACACACACACACACACACACACACACACACACACACACACACACACACACACACACATACACACACACACACACACACACACACACACACACACACACACACACACACACACACACACACACACACACACACACACACACACACACGCGCACACATACATATGTACATATACATATATGTGCATTAAATATAGAGTGGCTTCAGAGCTGGCATGCTGAATGAATCACAAACAAAAATAGATTCCGATCAAGATATGTAGACCAAAGGAGGAAATGAACGGGTTAAGTTTCATGACCAGAGAGAGAGAGACAAAAACGAATGAAGAGGTGAAGTTTTATGACCAGAAATAAACTAAGGGTCATACTGATTCAATTAAATAGCCCATAAGACAAGACTCTACACAGCATGATATTCTATCCATAGATGACTCCATAGTATGACACATTGATGCACCACTGACCAGAGTATGCAAGGTGAGTGTCACAGTCAGTTGCCTATCAGGTGCAAGGAATCATCACATCACCCATGCACTCAAGCACACTGAAGTACATATTATGCAGTCATATTACACAGTGATGTAAATGACTTGAAATGTACCTGTCTAGACAATATAAAGAGAGAGAGAGAGATGTGATGGAGATCTCAGAGTATGTGTCTGAGGCAAATATGAACATACCACTGAGCATTGTTTACCATCACCAGAATGATGTCATAATATGAGCAAAATACTACTGACTTCAGGAGTTAGCTAGCTTCTGGTGTCACTCAAAGCTGATACAATATATATATATATATATGTGTGTGTGTGTGTGTGTGTGTGTGTGTGTGTGTGTGTGTGTGTGTGTGTGTGCGTGTGTGTGTGTGTGTGTGTGTGTGTGTGTGTGTGTGTGTGTGTGTGTGTCAGCCTGGGTGGATATGGTAGATAGTGCTAACTGCTTTTTCAGGGATGGCCTTCACCTACCATGCCCAAGGCTTTCTTATAATGACTAAATCCTTGCCCACCCCATAGTGACTTTTTTAGGCACACTGTGTCTTCTAAAATTTCCAGCATAACAAAACATATTCCAGATAACAGAAAGGTATTGCTGTTTAATGTTAGGAGCCTAAATAAACAAACAAACAAAAAAAACCCACAAAAAACAAGTTAATTTCTACAAGCATGCCTTATTCTGGAAAACATTGACATGTATATTATTGTGGAGACCTGGTTCAAGACCAGTGAGAGTCCTCCACCAGTGCAGGGTTTCAACATTTACCATATGTTCAAGCCTACTGCATGAGATGAAGGCACTAATGGCAGTGGTGTCTCCATATTTTTTTAAAAAAACATTTAATCTGTAGCCTCATTAGACAAGATAATGACCAAGAACTCCTCCAAAACTAACTACTAACAACAACCCTTCTCATATAATAGCTACGTATAGGACCCCCTATATATCCTTTTCAGCCCATAACTCCTACCTGACTAATATGGATTCCTTATGCATTAAGCTGAAAAGCTTTCCCCTGGGACACTTCACTTACCTCTTCATTAACTAGGAGACTTATGTATCCTCAAACATGTAAGTCCAGAAATTTCTGGACTTCAGTATAGTCAGGTGTAATGTTCCCTTGCACAAAGTGATTTGGCAAAATAAATGTCTGCAGCTAAATGAATACATCTACAGAGACCACAAAGACAAAGCTAAACTCTAACATCTTCTCTTTACATTTCTTTAAAGGTATGGAGAAGTTATGATACCGTTTCTTTGTACATTTACACAGGCCGGGGTAGACAGAGATGCCTTTTCCTTGCACTTCCACATGGTATGTATCCATCCAAATGGATTTGCCTTACACTAACACCTTCTGCGGTGCCTTCCTTCAGGAAAATGTAACTCCTTCCAGCATTCTCCCAGGACACTCTTCCGATTCAAAGGTCAGAAATATGCTTTTTATCAGGGGAAATGGACTTTAAATAACTCTATTAGCAACTGTCCACCATTATATGTCTACCTAGATTTAACCTGTCTGCCCATTTCTGATTTAGCCCCTTTAAAAGAATAGTTCCCTGCAGCCACTCTATTCCACATGACCATTCCCCTATAATGGAACCATCGATTTCAGTCAAAGTGATGGGCTGCATGTGCAGGACAGCATATCTGCATTGAGGTGACTGATCTTAGCTGATGCAGGATTTTAAAACTGAAGCAATGGAGAATTAGTACCACTGGGTCAGCTCTGCATTGTTAAGAGGGGCATGATCTGTGATAAGTGCAAACTACCTTCTTAAAAGGTAATACATAGGGGTGGTGAAGACCCACGTAATGGCTAAACATGGCCTAAGTATATCAAGTAACATTTATTGGTATTATTCAACTAGTTTATTAGAGCAAGAACAGTTGTCCATCGACATAGTTAACTGAATATAATACTTAAAACTTCAACAAAGCATCTTTATCCCTCCTACAGGGAGAGAATCTGAGAGGCAGTCTTCTAGGTCTGTTAGCTGCAATGATTTTTTTTTTCTGGAATAAGCCTTTGGACTCTGTTTCTATTTTAGTCCTGTCGCTGTCTGGGTCACAGGTGGGATACCATACCCTACTTAAACTTTCTGGATTACCTCTGTTTTCCCCATCTATAAACTGTGACATGACTGCAAATAAGCTTGCCTCCAAGGCATCTGTGTATACCACAAAATGTTTAGAAACTCTGTAAGTATGAGTCAAATTATAGCATATTTTCTAGTTGCCTAAAGACCGTTTTCATTTAATTTGTCCACGCCACTTTCAGTAGAACCTATCCATTAATCCAGTCAGTCATGGAGCAAGAAATAGTAACAGAATCAGGAACAAAATTCCAGTAAGAGCTAACCATGCCCCAAAAGCATTACCTTGTTTTTTAGTAGTTGGAGTGGTCCATTTGTGCACTGCTTTATCATCCTAAGCCTGTGGTATTATTATCCTTCAGCCTATTACATAGCCCAAAGAGAGGGATCCGCCATACCTTAATTGTACTCTTCTGGGTTAGCCATCATTCCAGCTTCATGCAGTGATCCTAAAATGGATTGAACTTTGTTTATTCATCTTCAGAGAATGTTATAACTTCACACTGTTAGGCTTTGACATATCTGTTATATTGTCCAAGAATTTTGTCCACTAGCCTCTGCAATGCTGTAGGGGCTCCAAAAGAGTCAAAAGGCATGACTCTATAGTGCTATGTTCACTTACCATCTGGAGCTAGGGGGTTTGCCAGTAGCCTTTGGTTAGGACTAAAGGGGACACAAATCTGTTTTTGCCTGTCTTCTCAAAAAACTTGTTCATGTGGAGTGGAGCATAGTATAAAATGTTTACATATGCTATTTAGCTTCATGCAGTCTTTGCAAAACATTTTAGACCCATCACATTTAGGGTTCATTGTGATGGGAGTATTTCAGTCACTCTGGGATTCATCTGTAAGTCCAAATTTAATAATTTTTTTATACTTTCTCCATAACTGCTTGGCATTAGAAATCTCATGCTCAGTTGAGTTTTCTTACTGTGCACAGTTTCTGTCTGGTGTTTAACTAAATTGTTTTCTTTTTTCAGACAACTCAGGGAATATGTTCATAATTCTGAGTACAAATTCTTTCACTTCTTGTTTCTGACACCTTATATAGTGCATCTCCTATTTTGACTTCCAAACAAAAATCAAAAATGTCGAACAGACACCCCACTCTGTAAAAATTGCAAAAATGACCAGCTAAAGTTTGAGTCTTTATTGTGTAACACATTAAACCTCACATTGTGGAGGTCAATGGGATACATGTAAATTACATCTATAGGACATACCAGTGTTTTAACTACACACCTTATGAATGCCCTTGATCTTTTACTTTTTTAAATGTTTATGGATACATTCAGGCCAATAGCTGCAGACATTCCACATATTAGATATTTCTGCCCTGTTAGTACAGCATAAGTGGATTATTTGACTATACCTTAAAAACACAGAGAATAAAATGAAACCTGATGTCTATAAACATTGTAGTGCTTGCAAAATATCTCAAACAACAGAAAAAACAAAGGGAGAAAATGCCACATAGATAAACCAATCAGGAAAAAAAATTGCAAGAAAGACCTGGCCAATCTTGAATCTTCACTGTGTAATACTTTTAACCTCCCATAGTGGATGTCCATGGGATGTATGGAAGTGTTCCATAAGGACATATCACTTTTGAGCTACAGAGCTTCTGAATTCCTATTGACTTTTTCATTTTAAACCTATATTTACAAAAGGTATGGGAATCTAATACATAGCAGGGTTAAGCAGTGTGCCATAAAAGGCAGTAAACCAAGTTCAAACTCTGCACCGTTCCTTCTCCAACAGAGGATATGAGTATTCTGTATCACCACAAGAGACCAGGGATTCATTTTAAAAATATTTTACTAAACCAAAAGTAGACAATAAAATAGTACATTGGGAGGAAAAGGAATCTGAACCATACATCCTTGACCTATGAGAACCATGTATGAGCCCCAGTGCATCAGGATGTTTTTTTAATATATATGGAGGATCTTGGATATTCTGCAACATGTGATGTATGAGGCAGAAGAACAGGAAATGTTAGGTATATCTCTCAACCTCGTCAACAGCTTTAGCCCTATCATGTATTTACTGAAGGATAGGAAGCATGAAGCTAGGAATACATGGTGTCAACAGGTGACTGTAATCATGCATGAATTATCTGGGCAAGGGAAAAGAAGGCATCCTGGGAGTGCTGATAACAGGAACAGGTATGGGTCTATGTGGTGTCTGTGTATGTGTGTGTGTGTGTGTGTGTGTGTGTGTGTGTGTGTGTGTGTGTGTGTGTGTGTGTGTGTGTGTGTGTGTGTGTGTGTGTGTGTGTGTGTGTGTGTATGTGTGTGTGTCTGTGTGCATGTGCATGTGTGTGTGTGTGTGTGTGTGTGTGTCTGTGTGCATGCGCATGTGTAAGTGTGTGTTTGTGTGTGTGTGCATGTGTGTGTGTGTGTGTGTGTGTGTGTGTGTGTGTGTGTGTGTGTGTGTGTGTGTGTGTCTGTGCATATATATATATATATATATATATATATATATATATATATATATATATATATACAAAAACATATATATATATATATGTGTGTGTGTGTGTCTGTGTGCATGCGTGTGTGTGTGTGTGTGTGTGTGTGTGTGTGTGTGTGTGTGTGTGTGTGTGTGTGTGTGTGTGTCTGTGTGTCTTACTGCATACTTTTGGGTGAGTAAGCATGACTGAGGGGTCCTAACTATGCTTACACAAGTGACTATGGGAAGTGATACTGACATCGTGCAGTAGTTACCTGGTATTTGTATAAATGCTAATTAGCTGAACATAAGCTGAATTGTAAAATACTGCACTGTGCAAATATTGCATTTTTTACCTTAGCTCTTCGTGCAATGCAGTAGCACCTTAATTAATCCTTGGGTAAAAATTATTTGCAGTTTTATATGTTCATCTTCTCATTGTTTGGCTATTTCTCAGTATATCACTTATCAAAATGCTGAGTTTTGTTTCCCCATAATCATCTTCTTTTCTGCAGCAAAATATAACTAAAAACAATTAAAAAGCAAAATATGGAAGTTTCTGCATCCACATCCAAGCACACATCACCCAATAATATTTGCAGTCATATAAAATAAAGTGATTAATGCCTATTGTCTGTACTTGGATACTGCTTCTTTTATCAGTGAATAAAGCTCACCAAAGAATTAAGACTGTAATGCTGCATGTGTTTTCTTTATTAATACATTTATGGAAGTAGTTTGCATGGTAGAATGAATATAGACTCTGGGCATTAATTTTATTAGCCTCTAGTACTAACTTTAAAAGAATATACATTAAATAGCACAATAACTAGTTTAACAAAACAAGTAAGCTAAACTTTTTATGATTAAAAGGAAACATTGCCATGGGGAAGCAATGTGCAACATTTTGCTTTTTAATAAAATATATTATTTACAAAACTATTTGGTGGATTCACAAAGGCTTACACGGAGTTTAAGAGTAGTGTAAGCCTCCGTGTAAGCCTCCCGATCCAGGAACAGCCCAAACCTCCGTGTAAGAGACAGCTAAAACGTCTCTTACACGGACTGGGCGTGGAAATGCTCAATACCTCATTTGCAGCTCAAAGATATGCAAATGAGGTATTTGAGCGATCCAGGAAGCCCAAACCAGTCTGTGCAATGGACGTTTTAGCTGCAGAAATGTACTCAGCTGACAACTGAGTACATTTCTGCAAAATTGACAACGGAGCTATGTCAGCTCCAAATAAAGGGTGCATATGTGTCATCTAGCATGCCAATGGCCAAATATGTGGCCATTGGCATTAAAAAGTGATGCAAAATTACTTAAAATAACTTTTTTTTTCCGGGGGATTTTGATGTTTAACTGCAGCGCACACTCGCGCAAACGGGGTGCGCTGCTCAAAAGTAAAAACCGAAGCTTATAAGCTCACAATTGTGGGTTTTATGTATTACATGGAATGACAATGCAGGGACTAGCAGACCAAAAACAATATGGCCACCGTGTAGTGGTTGCCAAGGAGGGGAAGCTCAGTGTAAGAGATGTAACTAAACATTACTAGGCAATCCTATGTAAATGAAGGTTACAATACTGAATCACACTGCCACATAGGTAATGAGCACTTTCCGAGCAGTGTAAGAGTTACAGAAGGGGGAGGAATAGAGTAAGAGGTAGGTGACATCACAGGGGAGAATGATAGAAATAAATGTATCACATTGGAGGGCAGTGTAACGTGACAGATGACAGAGAGACATCAGGGAGAGAGGTGTGTCCCAACAGAACACTAGGAAAGTCAAGAAATAGAGGATGCACAGTATCCCTACACTCAAACTTTCTTGATATACGTGCATGCGCATGTGTGCGCGCGTGTAAGGCAGGTTCAACATGTGGGAGCGTGTTGCAAACCGTTTACAATGGTTTGCGCGGGCGTGCACGTGTGTAAGGCAATGTGCGCGCGTTTTACCATGAATCAGCCAAGTTCAAACCGTGTAAGGATGTGTGCGCGTGTTTAAGTCACTGTGAGCGTGCTCATGCTGGTGTGCACATTGCTCCCCCTGAGGAAACAGAGAGGAAAAAGGAAACAACTAGATTACAAGGAAGCTGCCAGAGGATACTGCTGGAGTAAATTGGTGATAAAGAAGCAGGCAATTACACAGGCAGACTAGAAGCCCAACCCAGCACTTAAAACACTGCAAACAGCAGTGCAGGGTGTTAATCTCAAGAGATACTGCAAGAAAGGAGTAAGCTATCAGAATTGAAAACTGAAAAGGCTGAACTCAGAGCAGAAATGCTAGGGGCTGCTATAGCTGTTATAATCAGGCATAGGCGAATTGCAGAGGGTGGTGACAATGCAGATGCTGACAGACAACCCAGAGTGAGGAGAAGGAGAAGAGTATACAGGCCCAGGGTCACCTGCCATGGGTTACATGAGCTGGAGATAGTAGAGCGCTACAGAGTGGACAGAGACCTTCTGCAGCAAATTGTTGAGCTGTGCAGGCCACGTCTCACACACAGAACCAACAGAGGGGGAACCCATCCCAGTGGAAACCAAGGTATGTGTTGGCCTAAGAATACTAGCAACAGGTACCTTCCAGAGACCAACTGGTGATATGATGGGGATATCACAGGCATCAGCCTCCAGGGTACTGCACCAATTCCTGGATGTCATGTCAGCACATGTCAGTGATCATGTATATTTCCCCAATGCCCGTGAGGTATTGGCCAGCAATATGCGTCTCTTCCAGCAAATAGCGGGATACCCTGAGGTACTGGGTGCAATAGACTGCATGCACATATGCATCAACGCACCAGCCGGTGAGTGGGGTAGAGCCTATATTAAACGCAAGGGATTCCCCTCCATCAACTGCCAGGTCGTGTGTGATGCCCAGGGCATAATAATGAACGTGTGTGCTGGCTGCCCTGGGAGCTACCACGATTCCCACATCTGGCATCTGACGCAGCTGTACCAATCATTTGCCAGTGGGGACTTCCCACACGGACACCTAGTGGGGGATGCAGGTTATGCACTTGAGCCGTGGCTGATGACACCCATCAGAAATGCACACACACCTGAACAGGAATGCCATAATGAGGCACACGCACAAACACGTAATGTCATACAGCGTGTGTTTGGGCTGCTCAAGTCATGGTTCCGGTGTCTGGACACATCTGGTGGAGCCTTGCAGTACACACCAACTACATGTACCCAAATGATCATGATATGTGCTATGCTACATAATATGATCCTGTGGAAACAGCTGCAGCAGGACCAGCATAGGGCTGGGCCAAACATACCCCACCATTGCCAAGGCCACCACAGGCAGAGGGTGACTCGGAGGAGGAACAACCTGACCTTGCCCCAGTAGGCAGAAGGAGGTGTGCCCAGTATGCCCTGGCCTTGGCAAAGAGGGAATGCATAGCACATACACTGGCTCAGTAGGAACACTGGGACTGATACCCCCTCCGACTCACTCATATAGTAACAGGGACGCCTAACATGACACAACCTGCTTCCAAACATGTACAGGGAGTGTAGTATGTACATCCGACAGAGGCAGCCCTGCAGCACCACCTGAGGCATGAATGCCATGTGTTAAGTAATGTAACACCATGTACCATATGCACACCTGAGGACCCTGACTAACATCCACCCTCACCAATCATGAACCACAAAAACACAAACCCACCTTCATAGGTACCACAAGGGATAGGAACCTAGATGTAATGCTACCCAATGCCAGAAGTATAAACAGCAAGATGCGTGCAGTGTAAACGCAAACTGTATAGAGAATGTAGATATCAGTGCTGTAATAGAAAACTGGGTCAAAGCCCACATCAGCACCCTAACACTACCAGGTCACACCTCATACAGTGATGTACAGCTGCAAAACATGGAACAAGCTACAAAACGAGGGTGACTAGCAATAAATGTCATGGATAACCACACCCCCATGTTGGTACCACAACAAGAAACAGCATGGATTAGCCATGGTCAAATACCAATGGCTAAAACTGCCTACTACTATATAGCTTGCTGCAGACCACTGTCCTAATAGCAGGAACTGCACCAGGCCTATGTTGGAATACATGAAGATATCAAGCCCCCCAAACCACATTATATTGCTTGACTGAAAATACCTACACATACACCATAGTTTCATAGTTTCATAGTTTACTACTAGGCTATCTGCCCTAGTGCATTTATAAGCCTAGCCATAGTGATGTGGCTATTGCCACCCCTTATAGTGGTAATAAGTGTACAGAATAGATTCCGAATATTGTGCCTCTGACTTAGTAGTGACACATTATGACCCCCTTACTTAATCGAATAACTCGACTGTGCCTCTGTCTAGTAGTGACACAGGGAGGACCCTGGGGTAAACCTACGATCTCACATCCACTTGTCCAGATTTTTCTTGAAGAGAGTCAGTGAGGGACTCTGTCTAACATGAACTGGGATTCTGTGCTAGAGTGTGAGAAGCCTCTGAGTTATGACTCTGTCCCTCCAGCATGTCCTATACATGTATGTGCTAAGGCTCAAATCTTTAGCTCTCATGGTTCTGGTGGATTTGGATTGCTTGCAGTGGAGCATGTCCACCAAATCCTGATTGGACATGGTCTTGTATGTCAGGCATAGGTCACCTGTAAGTAGGTGGTATGCTACTGAATAAAGCTGGATTTTCTTTAGTCTGGAAGCATATGACATGTGTTGTAGACCCTTGATCCTCTTGGTAAGGTACTTTTAGGGTCTCTCCAGCTGTTGCAAGTGCTGGGTGAGGTACATACCAAATGGGGCTTTGTATTCAATCATGGGCCTGATAAGGGAGAAGTATAGGGTACAATGACCTCCTTTGATCTGGATGGAAAACCCTTCATGATAAGGTGGGCAAGATAGAAAGTCTTTCTAACCACTTTGGCAACATGGGTGTCAAATGAGAGGTCACTATCTACATGGGTCCCCAGGTGTCTGATTTGTTTTCTGTGCTCAGTGGGTTGCTGTCTATGTGTTAATTTGTGGGTACTTTGTTCCTCCCAAAGGGGATGACTACACATCAGTTGCATTCAGTTTCAGGCCATGATTCCGGCACCAGCTATCTGTTTTTGTGAGGGCATTCTGTAGGATGTGTGTGCCGGCTGATGTATTCACTATGGTGCCTAGGTTGCAGTCATCTGCAAACTTTGTCAGCCACAACCCTCCTATGTTTGCTTTCACATCTGAAAAGTAAATGCCAAATAAGAGGGGTCCCAGGACAGATCCTTGTGGGACACCACTTGTGACTGGCTTTGAATCTGACAAGGCACCTGCAATGTCAACTTTATGGGTTCTGTTTCTTAGCCATTTTGCAACCTATCCTGTGACATATGGTTTTATATTTCAGCTGTTGAGCTTGTCTATGATGCCTGAGTGGGGTATTGTGTCAAAGGTCTTAGCCAAGTGCAGGTAGGCTGTGTGGACCGCTTAGCCCTCATCAATGGCCCTACTGACAGTTTCAAAATAGTCAACTAGGTGCAAAAGCAGGATCTGCCCTGTACAAAGCTGAACTGGGTGGGATCAAGGGTCTGTAGGTCACCAATGTCTCTGTTTAAGAGCTCCATAATGACTCTTTCCATAGCTTTGCAGACAAGGCTGGTTAAGCTTGTGTGGTGGTAGTTCCCAGGGTCAGTGGAGGCATCTCCTTTGTGGAGTGGGACCACTGTTGCTGTACGCCAGTGTTCAGGTACATATCCTGTAGCAAGGCTAAGGTTAAATAGCATTTGTATATACGGGTTTAGCTCCTTCTGGAGTTCACGTAGCACGCAACTGGGGATACCATCATGTCCCATTGATGCTGTGTTTTTGTCTTTGCTGAGTGCGGCTCTCACATGGACATCTGAGATGACAGTGAGGTTACATTCAGCTGTGATAACTATCTTCTTTTGGGGGTGAGGGAGGGGGAAAATTGCACTTAACCTGTCTGCCAGAATGTTGCCAATATCTGTCAGGTCACTGAAATTTATTTTGTTGTGTACCAACTCTGAGCATATCTAAGGGTTCCCATCCAGGTTTCTGACATAACTGAAGAAGGCATTGTGGTTATCTTTATTGTCTTTGGTGATTTTTGTCTCAAAGTTGACCTTGGATGTCTTTATGAGAGAATGTAGCTTTTTACTAGTGCTGATCACAGCTGCCTTCCCTTTAGGAGATTTAGCTCTGTCTTGCATTAGTATCCTTCATTTGTTATACAGTTTGTTTATGGCTGGGGTCTACCAGACAGGCCACTTTCCCTTGGTGGAGAGGGTCTTGGTTTTATTTGTGATTGCATGGTCCATGCTTTCTTGGAGATGTCCGTAGAAAGCGTTTGTGAAGGAGTCACCATTGTGTGTTGTGGTTTCCACTGGCCCAGTGGGCTTAAAGGATACCATCTCAGTCTGAAGAAGTGTGAAGTCAGCTTTTGAGAAGTTTGTCACTATACTCTTTGTATTATACTAGCACCGACACATTTGTAGAAAATTTCCCAGAATCCATCAAACAAAATGGACATGCAAAATGTAACACTTCCACAAGAAGGGTAAGCATACTGGATGTGATAATCAGAAATATGTATACTGGATGTCAAGATGAGAAGTGTATCCCTCACTGGTAAGACCAGACCATAGAGTAATCACACTGTAGTTACACATCCCGACCCCAGTCCCTGGCCAGAATACCACAGTGAAACACATGTATAAAGCATAGCTTGCACCCCTACAAACCAATGTGGAATCCATGAAAGGCCCTGTGCAAGTCCAGAATATGGGACACACTGCAGAACATGTTATACAGGCATACCATGAACACAGCCAAGAGTGCTTGGAGTCTGCAATCACAAATAACAACAAGACACAATGCCATACACCCAGGCATCTGGCATGCTGGACTCCAGCAATTACTAAACCATTGAAGAGAATGAGGAAGCTACCACATGATAGATCAAACATAAAATGAAGTAATCAGTGATCACTAGTATGGCAATAAAATGTGTCCACACATACAATCCACTAAGGCCAGGCAAAACAAGTAGAATCTGTGAATCCAGAGGCAATGTGACACCTGTCCCAAGTACACACACAACAACAACTCACCCCAATAAATACAAATATATGTGATAGACGCAACCAGGTAGCCAAACCGGAGCCTGAGCACCCCCAAATCAGTACTGTCAAAACTAGTCAGGAGGACAAGGTAACCACATACACCACAAACCCAGTCCCACATAGACCTACAACGACTGTAAACCAAACACATAAACACAAAAACATTCCCAGAGGCCCTAATTACAAACACACAACACCAACACAAGCCTCCAAAGCAGACACCCAATAAAACAACCTCCAGGCATAGCACATGTAACGCAGAGTACACAAAGCTGGTGTTCCAAACAGTCACAGGACAGAAGGAGCAACAACATGCCTGATACAGTTGTAATAGGTGACTCCATAGTGAGACATGCTGCTGTTCCAGGGATGGCTTGCACCTGTTACCCATGGGCGTCTGGATATTGCCTAAGGCTTTTGCAACCTACAGAGATCCTTTTGTAGGCAAGGCCGTAAAGACTAACCCACCACCATAGAAAACAAAACTGGAAAGAAACAGAAGGGTAATGCTGATCAATGCCAGACATGTAAACCTCAATATGCATGCTCCTGAGGCCCTCCCCAGTATGGAGAACATCGATGTCTGTTCAGTGATAGAAACCTGCTGCAAGCCTCGTGACAGCACACCAGCACTACCAGGTAATACCACATATCATGTGTTATGGCCACAAAACCTGGAACGAAACATAAAAGGAGGGTGAGTATCCATATTCAGCACAGACACCTATATGTCCAGTTAACTGACAATGCTTACGTCATTGCAGTCCACCCATGTGCAACTAACCATAGGCAAGACTGCTGTACAGTCTGTAGCATGCTACAGACCACACTCTCACACACAGGAACCCCGCCCTGCTGTCCTGAAGACAGTGGACAGTATGAATGTACCACCAAATACAAAACAAGGTACACACAAATTACCACATAGGTGGTAAACCATTATGTATGGAAGGAGTAATCAGGGACCTAGTGACACAAGTGGACAGTAACCTGTTATGTGACAGTCACATTGCCAATTTGGCTAGGAAGACTGTCTATATTGGACACTGTATCATGAAAGGATTCACATCTATGTCAACAAAGGTCATTGTGCCCCTATACTGTTCCCTTATCAGACCCATAATGTAGTACAATGCCTCATTTGGGATGTACATTACCTGGCACCTGCAGCAGTTAGAAAGACCTCAAAGGTACCTCACCAAGAGTTAGAAAGGGTCTCAAATATATGTCATATGCTGCCTGGCTGTAGACAACACAGCTGAATGCAGTCACATACTGCCTACACAGAGGCATCATATGTCTGTTGTACAAGTCCATGTCCAACACAGAAGTAATGGACATGCTCCACCCCAGAAAACTCAAAGCCATCAGAGCTGTGTGAGTCAGAGATGTCAACCTCAACAGATAATCAAATAGGATGTGCTGGAGGGACAGATACCTAACCCTGAGGCTCTCCACACCCTGGAAAGAATACCACTACATGTTAGGCAGAGCCCCTCACTGACACTCTTCAACAGGACGTTGGCAAAATGGATGGATGATTGTAGATGTACACTGGGGGTCTTTACTGTGTCATATCCAGACAGAGGCACAGCTAAGTAAATCATAAATGGCCATAATATTCACATAGCAAGGGGTGGCAAAAGCCACACACACTGTGGCTAGGCTTACAAATGCCCTAGGGTGGATAGCCTAGTATGAACCTATGAACCTATTATGATACAAATTGTACAGGACACTAAGGATAATCCCAAGGCTGCTGCAACTGATGGTAGGAAGCGTGTTGTGAATTCCCAGATATGCTCTGGATCACACAAATATTACAAACAACATACCAAGCACACACGTATTGGCAACATACATCCTGACAGGTGCAGTGCAACCCCCATAATGCAAAATATCTTTCCCAGCAGACTGCTGCCTCCCTGACATTATGTCAGCCTTACCACAGGATATGTACCCAAAGAGCAGTGTCCAACAACAGTGGTCGTTCTCAAGAAAGGTGTCACCTGAATGGATACTAAAAACAACCACCACAGAATCCTGAGAAGCTTGGTCTGCACAGCTATGGAAAGGATCAGCATGTACCGCAGACATAAAGATATTGGGGATCTATTGACACCCGACCCTACCCAGTGTGGGTTTATTAAGTGCAGACCCTGCCCCTAAACATGTGTGACTCAGTTGAAACAGTAATTGAGGTCACTGATGAGGGCAATGTGGTCCACATAGCGTAGCTGGACCTTGCAAAGCCTTCCATACAATATCCTACGTGTTCAATATAGATATGCTCACCAGCTTATATATACACCCCTATGTCACTAGAGGGGTTGCAAACCAGACCAATGACAGAACTGACATGGTCAGACATGCTGCAGCCATGTCAGACTACAAACCACATATAACAGGTATCCCACATAGCTTGGTCCTGGGACCTTCCCGTCTGGTATATATGCCCCATAGGTACAGGCCAACATGTAAGGACTGTGCCTGAACATGTTTGCAGAGGACTACAAACTGCCCAACATATCTGAAACTCCAGCTGACACAAGCATCCCACAAAAGGGCCACATAGAAACAGACAACTGGTGCCATAGCCATGTCAGCAAGTTAAATGGAGAAAACTGTATAGTCAACCTCTGTGGATATACAGTAAGTGACCACCAATTACCACATAGGTGTTAACCCATTACATACTTAACATGTAATGACAGACCTGGGTACACAAGGTGATAGATATCCTGCATTGGACAAACATGTGGCTGTAGTGTTAACAGAAACAATCCATATACCAACCTAATCATGAAGGTTATGACATCTAGATAAGGGGAGGTCATTGTGGATCTGCAGTTATCCTTCATCAGCATTACAATTGACTACAACAGCCCCTGTGGGGTGTACCTCAGCAGACACCTCCATCAACTGTAAAGTCCACAACAGTACCTCACCAGGAGTATCACAGAGCTTGAACAGATGTAATGTGTTGCCTGATTAAACAAGAGTGCAACTCCACACACTGCCATGCTGGCCACCCAGACGCAAGCTGTGCCTGATGTAGAAAGCCATTTCCAAGCTGGAATCAAGGAACATGCTGCACCTTGTACAATCTGAATGGCAGTGAGCTATGCACATGAGGGACCTGAACCCCAGCACTGAAATACATAGGACAAGCTGTACTGCATTATCCATAACACAGAAGCCACTCCCACGCATGAGTAAACTACCAGTACAGGTTATCCATAGAGTCACTCGTTGATTCTCCTCAACAGGAATCTTAATGAGTGGATGGGAGATGGTAGGTCTACCCTGGGTATCACTGTTATGTCACGGGTAGACAGAGGCACAGTATACTAAACATGACATATTTCATGGCAAACTACACTTACAATGTGTTGAAGAACAAACACACTCTCTGACTAGCATTAGAAATGGCCTAGGGCACATTGGTAGTGTTTGCCAATGTACACCTATGTTGTGGAATGCACTACTGATGTTGGACGAGGCTGTTGTAAGTAGTTAATATCTGAACATAATGCAGCATGGTCAGATGTGCACAACTGGACCCTAACCAGGCTGTTGTGCTCACTATGGAAATGTAAAGCAGTGATAGGACTAAAGCCCAGGATACTGTCCTCCACAGTGAAAGTACTGAACCACTACACTATACAGTACTACCGTGTTAGGTCAGTATGAACGGATGTTGACAATTGTATGCAAAATATCCCATGCAAACCCTGCAGGCACAGTATAATCCCTGTTGTGTTCACACAAAAAGCATTTGTACAGTAACTACACAATATGACACAGAACACACAACCATAAACAGGAGATATTTGTTGAAGTTCACACTCATCCACAAATGTGATGGGCTGCAGAGTTCAACATATGGAAAGCTCACACTGGGCATGCTCACACACTTTGATAAATGAGACATCTTTTACAACTTTGATAAATGAGACATCTTTTACACAACATGCCATGGGAAGGCTGAACTGGGCATGCTCACACACTTAGTCCAAATATCAGTTTAGCATTTTGCCACATATATCTGGTATATGTATGTGTTATTCCAGTAACCAACAACATTATAGCAATCTGAACAGTGCTCACACTTAAATGACTACAGAGACATACATGATATAGTGGATTTCCCCCATATGCAAACATCTTCCACAGATACACAAGTTGTTCATACAAACAGGAAATGTTATGGCAATAAAGACCTGCAAACACTGCTATCAGCACCAAATAATGTGCATCTGACAGTTAAACATATGCGTGTAGAGGCCAACACTAGGCTGTTTGCCCCAGGGAATGACAGCTTATCCAGAGTGTGTGTGTGTGGGTGATTGTGGTTGGTCTGTGTGCAAGTCTGTGTGAGGGAAAAGTTCCTTTTAGCAACTGGGAAAACACACCACATGATGCTCATTCCCATTTCTAAACACTGATGATGTGAGCACCCTATAAGTATATCAGGAGAAAGGAAATCTCCCAGTAATCCGAATAGTGCGCTCCGCTAATGCGTCTATCTCCAGTGTCATAACATAGTTAGGTAGGGATTTGAATCCAGCAAGTGTGTGTGAAGGGGGGTTAGTGTGTGTGCAAGTGTGTATGAAAGGAACATCCCTTTTGGCAACTGTGAAAACACACCACAGGATGCCCATTCCCCTTTCTAAACACCGATGATGTCAGTACCCTACAAGTATATCAGGAGAAAGGAAATCTCCCAATAATCCAAATAGCGCGCTCTGCTAATGCATCCATCTCTAGTGTCATAACATAGTTAGGTAGGAGTTTGAATCTAGCAAGTGTAAGTGTGTATGAAAGGAACATCCCTTTTGGCAACTGTGAAAACACACCACAGGATGCCCATTCCCCTTTCTAAACACTGATGACGTCAGCACCCTATAAGTATATCAGGAGAAAGGAAATATCCCAGTAATCCAAATAGTGCACTCTGCTAATGCATCTGTCTCTAGTGTCATAACCTCATTAAGTAGGGGGTTGAATCTAGCAAGTGTGTGTGAAGGGGGGTTAGTGTGCGTGTATGAAAGGAACATCCCTTTTGGCAACTGTGAAAACACACCACAGGATGCCCATTCCCATTTCTAAACACTGATGACGTCAGCACCCTATAAGTATATCAGGAGAAAAGAAATCTTCCAGTAATCCAAATAGTACACTCTGCTAATGCGTCTGTCTCTAGTGTCACAGCTTAGTTAGGTAGGGGTTTGAATCTAGCAAGTGTGTGTGAAGGGGGGTTAGTGTGTGTGTATGAAAGGAACATCCCTTTTGGCAACTGTGAAAACACACCACAGGATGCCCATTCCCCTTTCTAAACACCGATGATGTCAGCACCCTATAAGTATATCAGGAGAAAAGAAATCTCCCAGTAATGCAAATAGTGCGCTCTGCTAATGCGTCCGTCTCTAGTGTCATAACATAGTTAGGTAGGTGTTTGAATCCAGCAAATGTAAAGGGGTCTGTGTGTAAGTTTGTATGAAAGGAACATCCCTTTTTGGCAACTGTGAAAACACACCACAGGATGCCCATTCCCCTTTCTAAACACCGATGATTTCAGCACCCTATAAGTATATCAGGAGAAAAAAAATCTCTCAGTAATGCGAACAGCGCGCTCTGCTAATGCGTCCATCTTTAATGTCATAACATAGTTAGGTAGGGGTTTGAATCCAGTAAGTGTGCGTGAAGGGGGGTTAGTGGGTGTGTAACTTTGTATGAAAGGAGCGTCCCTTTTGGCAACTGTGAAAACACACCACAGGATGCCCAATCCCCTTTCTAAACACCGATGATGTCAGCACCCTATAAGTATATCAGGAGAAAAGAAATCTCCCAGTAATGCGAATAGCGCGCTCTGCTAATGCATCTGTCTCTAATGTCTTAACATAGTTAGGTAGGGGTTTGAATTCGGCAAGTGTGTGTGAAGGGGGGATAGTGTGTGTAAATTTGTATGAAAGGAGCATCCCTTTTGGCAACTGGGAAAACACACTACAGGATGCACATACCCCTTTCTAAACAATAGCACAATTATACATGGCTTTTGATTCCAGACATGTCACGTGTGTTTTGCTCACACAGAATGCCCATGTGTGCGGTTTGTTTCTCACAATAATGCATGACATCGATTAAACCAGTTATGGCAATGCACACATGATGTATGTGTGTGCCAGATACACAGATGTACCTGTGACCTTCAATAGTTACCATGTGTGATGCCTGCCACATGTGAATACACGGTATTTGCACTGGGTAACATTATGACTGTGGTCTTCTGTGCAGATGCTGCATGTGGGATGTGTATATACAGTGTGAGATGTAGATGCTATCAACCTAGTAGTGAGGGATACACACCTGGTCTGGGGCATATAGTCTACATGTTGTTGATGAACAGGTGCTGCATGTTTTCACCTGTTGTGGGAGTGGTAAGAAGTTGTTCCATAGCAATGCAGTGACTGCATGCTAAGAACCTTTCAGCTAGGGTGTTGTAGCTACAGTAATTCATTAGCATTCAGTAATATGTCAGCATTCCTGGTGAGGGTATGATGCCAACCAAGGTCAGGGTTCTACCAGCCTGTGCCACTTGCTCAGTGAGCCCTTCCATGTTCCCTATCATGTATTCCAGTGAGGGACATCACACGTCAGCTGTAGTAGCATGGACAATGACTGAGTCATATGTGTCCATGCATCTGACTGACCTGTATGCTTGTGTTATGTGGTGGACCATAGTGCCCCATGAGCATATCACTGTGACCTTCACCTTGTCCAGCCTGGTGAGCATGACCTCACTGTACCGGACAATAAAAGTACCTAACACAACTGCAGCAGGAGTGTTGTATAGCTGTACAGATTGTGCCTGTTTGGCACACAGGATTTGTGTGCTATGTGTTATGCGTGCTGTGTTCAGGCCTAACGTATGCCTGTGTTCCAGCTGCAGAGGTGTCTGCCACTCAGGCAGGATGCCATTCTTAGGCTCCACGAATGGCCCGGTGTGTTCCCGTGCTTGTATTGCTGTCAGTGTAGGTCTACATCAGACTGGTATTGCATTCACTGTAGTATTTCATGCCACCTGACAGGTTATGCAAGTACTGGGTTCAGAGTGCTTAGTCCACAGTTTGGCTATGTGTTTCCATCTCATACATGTGTTGTACATCCATGGGTAGGGGATAGGGTTGACTGTGTACATGTGGCAGCTGTGATATTACTACATGACTCACATATTCCACAAATGTACCATAGAGGTGACTGACAACTGACCTTTGCACATGCTACCATAGTATTGAGATTGCATTGGTGATTAACAGCACATAGGGCCAATGGTGAACAAGATACATAGGTTCATAGGTTCATACTAGGCTATCTGCCCTAGGGCATTTATAAACCTAGCCAGAATGTGTTTGGCTTTCACCATGCATTGTAAATCTATCTTGCTATGCCCTTTTCCAAGGTTAGTATACTGTGCCTCTGTCTAACAGTGACACATAAGTGATACCCAGGGTAAACCTACAATGTCCCATCCAGTCATTAATATTCCTCTTGAAGACAGTCACTGAGTGACTCTGCCTAACCTGTATTGGGATAATATTCCAGAGTGAAGGGAGCCTCTGAGTTATGAATGTGTTCCTCCAGCATGTCCTATGTATATCACTCTTGAGGTTCAAGTCTTTCCAGCGTGTAGCTTGATGGGATTTGGATATTCTGAGGTGCAGCATGACCATTAAGTCAGGGTTTGACATGGCTTTATATGTCAGGCACAGATTGCTTATGAAGCGGCAGTATGCCACTGAGTAGAGCTGCTGTTTCTTTAACCAGTCAGTATGTGGCATATGTTTGAGCCCTTTGATCCTCTTGTTGAGGTACTTTTGTGGTCTTTCCAGTTGCTGCAGGTGTCTGGTAAGGTGCATGCCAACAGGGGCATTGTAGTCAATTATGGGCATGATGAGGGATGAGTAAAGACGAACAATGTCCTCCCCTGATCTACATGTGAATCCCTCCATGATGAGGTGGCCTATATAAAATGTTTTTCTAACCACTTTTGCCATGTGGTTGTCAAATGAGAGAATGGTATCAACTTGTATGCCCCAAGGTCCATAATTCCTTCTTCTATACTTAATGGATTAACACATATGTGGTACTTTGTGGTCACTTTGTTTTTGCTAAAGGGGATGACTATACACTTTTTGCATTCAGCTTGAGGCCATGGCTGTGGCACAAGTCGTCTGTTTCTAAAAGTCCCTTTTGGAGGATGCGTGTGTTGGCTGGAGAGTTGATTATGGCATCCAGTTTGCAGTCATCTGCAACTTGCTCAGCCACAGTCCTTCCATGTTGGCCTGTACCTCTGATAAATATATACTGAACAAGACAGATCCCAGGGCTGAGCCTTGTGGGACACCACTTGTAACTGGTTTTGAGGCTGACTTGGCTCCAGCAATTCTAACCATGTGTGTTCTGCCCTTGAGCCACTGTGCAATATATGTAGTGACATAGGGGTTAATATGTACACTGGTGAGCTTCCCTAGAATGCACAAGTGGGGTATTGTATCAAAGGCTTATGCTAGGTCCAGGTAGGCTGTGTAGACCACCTTCCCCTTGACAGTGGCCTTGGTGACTGTTTCAAAGAAATCAAACAGGTTTGAGAGGCAGGATCTGCCATTAACAAAGCCAAACTGTGTATGATGCAGTGTCTGTAGGTCCCCAATATCTATATTTATGAGGTTCATGATGATCCTTGCCATAGCTTTGCAGACCAAGCTATTCAGACTTATGGGGCGATAGTGTCCTGGATCCGTTAAGGCACCACCTAAATGTAGAGGGACCACTGTTGCTGTACGCCACTCTTTGGCCACATATCGTGTATTAAGGCTGGGATTGAACAGTAGTGTTATATCTGGGTGTAGCTCTTCTTGGAGTTCATGCAGGACACAGCCTGGGACTCTGTCTGGTCCCATTGATGCAGTGTTTATTGCTTTGGAGAGAGCAGCTCTTACCTGAGCATCTGAGATGTCAGGGGGGGCAGCACTCTGCTGAGAGAAATATTTGCCCTTTTGGTGTGGAGGGGGGTAGAAGTTAGCAGTGAACCTGTCCACTAGGATGTTGGCAATGTCTGTGTGTTTGGTGTTTCTTTTGACATCTTGGACTACCTCTGAGCATATCTGGGAATTACCACCCAGGTTCCTAACATAACTAAAGAAAGCCTTGTGATAATCCTCAGTGTCTTGTGGAATCTTCTCTCACAGATGGCCCTAGACAATCTTATGAGTGCCTGTAGTTTTCTTCTAATACTCATCAGTGATGCCTTCACATTTTGGGAGTTTGTTGTATCATTTAGTAGCTTCATCCTTCTATTGTATAGTTTGTTTATGGCTGGTGTCCAGCACACAGGACGTCTGCCTTTGGAGGATTGGGTCTTGCTTTTATTTGGGATTGCATGATCCATGCATTCCTGAAGGTGTCCATAGAATGCCTTTATACAGGTATCTGCAGTCTGGTCCATATTTTCAACAGGCCTGGGGTCTTTGAAGGTTTCCACATCATTTATGAGGAGTGTGAACATGCTTTGCATGAGTTGTTGACTGTATTCTTCTGTGCAGGGGGTGGCCTTGGGATGTGAATATCCAGTGAGATTAGTTTATGGTCTGAACTTACCAGTGAGGGATACACTTCTGGTCTGGAGCATAGAGTCCCCATGTTGGTGATGATCAGGTTCAGTATGTTTTCCCCTCTTGTGTGAGTGGTAACAAGTTGTTTCATAGCATTTTGGTATATAAATTCCAGTAATCTTTGGGCTAGGGTTTTGGAGCTACAGTCATGCTCCCAGTCTATGTTTGGGTAGTTTAACTCACCCAATATAATGGTGTATGGACAGACCTACATATTTCCAACTGTTTTCAGGAAGGCCAAGTGCGGTTCTTGTGTTTGTGAGGGTGGTCTGTAATAGGCTATAACCTGGAAGGCAGTTTTACCCATTGTTACTTGCATATGGATAGTCTCTGATGTTTGGTGCTTTGCCACCAACCTGGAGGTGTGGGTATCTTGGATGAATATCAATACACCCCCTCCTTTTGTGGTTTTCTGCAAGTTTTGGGCCTGAAAAGCATGGTACGAGGTATAACTTGGTAGTGCTGGGGTGCTGTTGGTAGCCCTGAATCCGGTATCTGTTACTGCACAGATAGCGATGTTCTCCATGCTGAGGAATGTTTTGAGTGTGTGCATATATGACTGCTCACGTGGACAGATGCCAGGTAAGTCATATGCAAAGTGTCACAGGCAACGTACATGTGCACAGGAGAAACAGTGACATTCTGTCAAGTGAGACATGAACATACATATAGTAAGCTATGCAGATGTCACTAGGAGTCCACAGAAGCTGTGTAACTCTGCATGGCAGGTCGGATCAGTATTCCAGGGTAACTGCAAGGAAACATGCATGCAAACATAGCTACTGTAAGCAGGGCTGCATGTAGTCCATTGTACAACAAACAAGCTGCACCACTTTCAGTAGGTAACACTGCAAATGCTCACCAGCTGACATATGAATACCTATGTCACCAAAGGTGATACTTACCAGACCACGGACAGAAATGACATGGCCAGACATGCTGCATCCCACATGAACACATATCTCAAGCAACACAGACCTCACAAAGTCAGTGTTCTTAACAGGCACAGCCCATAAGGCCAAACACAATGTGTGACACACCTATAATAGGTGATGCCATAGTCAGACACACTGACATCCCGCTCTCCAGACTGAGCAAGGTGAGGGTCACATTTAGCTACCTGTCGGGTGATAGAATGTGCCACATAACACAAGCACTCAGGTCACTCCACAGCAAGTACAAGTATGAGGCAGTCATCGTCCATGCTGGTGTGAACAACCTGAGATGTACCTCCCTGGACCACATGGAAAGAGACACAGAGGAGCTCTTACATCACCCTCTCAAACTCAGGAATCCCACACAGCCTGCATGACGACACAGGAGAGTATAGATTTCTCTGCAAACACCATCATACTGGGTGACTTCAACTACCCAAACATAGACTGTGAACATTACTCAAGCCACAATACCCAAGCTCTAGGGTTCCCATAGTTCAGAAACTCTTTAGCTATGGAACAAGTAGTCAACATTCCCACATGAGGGGAAAATATACTAGACCTGATCATCACAAACATGAGTACAGAATACTCACCACTTGAAGTATATCCCTCATTGTTGCAATCGAACCATATACTAATCACACTGGAGTACTGGATCCCCCACATATGCAAACCTCAAACACATCTATGTGTGTGTGGGAAATGCCCCTATTAGCAACTGTGACAGTATACTACAGGATGCAGATTCCCCTCTTGAAACACTGATGATGTCAGCACTATATAACTATATTACCTGAATTAAAGCTCCCCAGTAATTTGTAAAGCATGCTCTGCTAATGCGTCTGTCTCTAGTGTCATAACATAGTTAGGTAGGGGTTTGAATCCTGCAAAGGGAATGTATGTGAGTTAGTGTGAGTTGGATTTGTGTGTGTGCATAATGCTGGGAGGGAAAAGTGCCTTTTGCCAACTGGGAGAACACACTACAGGGTGCCCATCCCTCTTCCTAAACACAGATGATGTCAGCACCCTCTAAGTACAGCATTAGAAAGGATTTCTTCCACTAATGCAAATGGTGCACTCTGCTAAAGTGTCTGTCTCTAGTGTCATAAGACAGCTAGGTAGGGGTTTGAATCTTGCAAATGGAAAGTATGTGTTTTAGTGTGAGTGGGGTTAGTGTGTGTGCACAATGCTGGGGGTGGGATGTGGCTTTTGCCAAATGGGGCTACGCACTGCAGGGTGCACATTTCCCTTAACAAACAGTGATGTTGACAGCACCCTATACAAACAACATGACAACAGACAACTGCCAGTACTCAGTATAGTGCTACATGCTACTGTAAAACGCACATGTACCAGAACATACCTAGATAGTGTTTTGAAACCTGAATGTGGCAAGTGTGTGGATGTGGGATGTTTCTGTGTGTGCATTTCCGTATGGAAAACATGTTGGATGTGGCAATCAGGGAACCACAGTACCTGATGCACATTACACTTTTAAACTAATGAGGTTGCCTGCACCCTGTGAGTACAGGTAGAGAGGAGGAAATCGGTAGTAATCCAAATAGTGCACTTTTCAAATGTGTACCTGTCATGTGTCGACAGCTACTCATGTAGGGTAATAAATAATGGAAATGGCAGGTGAGCGTGTGCATGTGTGGGGGTAGCAGGGTGTGTGTAAATGCATGTGTGACAGAACAGATGCATATAGTTGAATCTACAATACAGCACATGATGCACATTCCCATAGTCAATGGTAGCATGTGATGGTGTGCAGCTGGTACACTTTGGTAAGTAGTATGGGTGCAGATAACAATTCAGGACATTCATACAGTTACTGCAGCAGGAATGCTGGGATATACACACAATCATAGTGGAACAGTGAACAGTTACCAACATGTTACTACTTATACACATCTATGTAGTCACCCTGTGCATCAGCAACGTGTTTACCTTTTCCTGCACTGATGTTGTAGTATGCAGGAGGTGGCACAGTGTCATCATATGCACAGGGTGTGGGCTAGGTATGCCCAAGCCAGCCACTGGTACCACCAATTGACATGTGTGTGTATGTTTGTTTGTGAGGGGCAGCAGTACAGGGTGGACCAGTGTTGGTGCAGTGTGTGTGTGTGTGTGTGTGTGTGTATGTGTTTGCCCTAGGTGTTAAATTTCTGCATGAGTGTAAGCACGCACACAGTCCCACATAATGGCTGCCATGTACAGGGTTTTGTGGACAGCCACAGACTGCACCTGTCAGGTCATCCAGATCAGTGTCTGTGGGCACAGGCACGGTACCTGTGCCTGGGAGGGGTGCTATGGACCGTATCCGGTACTAACCCAGACTGGGTACTGTCATCGGAAGCGGGTGTGTGTTGACTGGACACAGTTCCCTGTTGGGACTGTCCAGAGCCACGTGCACGTGGTCTCCTGGGGCGTCCTGATGACAGTACTAACCCAGCATTGCTGGGGCTGCTGCTGGCACTTGAGGTGCGTGAGTGGGCCTGTTGTCATCAGCGGCGACTGCCAGCTGGTGCTGTTGCCGGCATATGGCCACGTTGACGCTGCAAACGCACACCATCGCCCTGGCCCATGGACATCTGGTTGTGGAGCAGCTGTTGTATGTCCCCACAACATCTGTCAACAACATCTGTGAAATTACGAATAGCATTCGCAATGTCACGCATGCCATCTGTCATGGCTGTGCAACATGCTGTCAACTCCCTCAGACCCTGTCTGGTGTACCTTTCCATAAGCACCTGTGCCTGCATAACAGTCTGAAACATAGTGGAGGTTGACATACCTCCTTGGGCACGTCGGCCAGAGGCAGTACGGCCACGGATGCCCCCATGAGAACCCATGGGCGACTGTCTGCGTAACCAGACACCTACAGCAACTGGAAAAACCCCAACAGTACCTCATCAAGAGGATCAAAGGGCTCAAACAGATGCCATATGCTGCCCAGTTAAAGAAAATCCAGCTGGACTCAGTGGCATACTGCCTGTTCAGAGGCAATCTGTGCCTGACGTATACAGCCATGTCCAACCCAGAAGTAATGGACATGATGCACCTCAGCAAATCAAAATCCCATACGGCCACACGCTCAAGAGACCTGAACCTTAGCACTGAAATAAATAGGACGTGCTGGAGGGACAGATTCATAACCCAGAGGCTCCCTTCACTCTGTAATGAACTCACAGTACAGGTTAGGCAGAGTCCCTCATTGACTCTCTTCCATAGGAATCTGGATGAGTGGATGGGAGATCATAGTTGTACCCCGGGTATCACTTCTATGTCACTGTTACACAGTTATTCACTAGTTAGGACTGTGATGCTATCCATGCAGCCCACTGGGCCAGTGGAAGCCACAACACACACTGCTGGCCCCTTTGCAAAAGCTTACCACAGACATCCCACATAGTGCATGAAATGTGCACACACATATCTAACCCAGACCGTATGAACACCACTTATTTATCCTGTCCAGTGGACTACAGATACAGGCACATTGTATAACAATAGCAGGAGGCTACTGCAGCACAGAGCAGATTCACATGAAGGCAAGGCATCTGTGGTCAGCAGTGGTAAGATGCTTCACATTCACCAAATGCACAGATATTGGCAACATTGTTGCAGACAGTTTAGGTGCAGGTATCTCCCCCATTCTCCTAAACAAGTGGAATTAGTTATCACAGATGAATGTAACCTCCCTATCATCTCACATGTCCAGGTGAGGGCCACCCTCAACATCTCAACATTGTAGAACACACATCACTGTTACAAAATGGTATCCCTGGATGTGTGATACGTTCACCCCTAGAGGACATAGCACCACATTACAGACTGATATTAAACCTTGGCCATACTACAGGATATGTACCTGAACAGTGCCATACATACACAGTGGTCCCACACCAATGAGGAGGAACCTCTACTGACCCTGGGAACTACTGCATCATATGCATAACTGGCCTTGTGTTCTAAGCTATGGAAGTTTTAAGTATGGAAGACATGTACAGCAATATTACATATGTATATATATCAGGACTATGTACATACAACCTATCTCATGGACATACCTATAGATAGTGAACTATGATACATTTGGAGGTTTCACAGTAAACACAGTATTAACCTGCTACTTTGCATTACCTGTGTTTGTGTCAGCTGTTGCTGTGTCACTGGTGCTAATTGCTGTTTGCTGCTGCTGCTGGTTTTGTTGCTGTGATGATGCAGTTTTTTTTTTATCACTGCCTTTATTGCTTTATTTCTTTCTTTCTTTCTCTCTCTCTCTCTCTCTCTCTTTCTCCGTCAGTTTGGTGCAATGAATGTATTGCATGTGTGGAGTGTTAGTACTGGATGCTTTTGTAGGTATCTGCATAGGTCCATGTGATGGCCTCTGCACCAATTGTAAGGCAGCATTTGCTAATTGCATGCAGCCAGTTGTGTACTGATTGCATGTCTCACTGTGATTTCAGGACAGTGCTATAAAAGGGTATGTGAGATAGGCGTTGCCTTTCAGATTGTAAGGGCGTGGACCATGCTGGTATGCTGTTGAGAGTATTTTGTGAGTGTGAAGGTTAGTTAGTCTCTCATGATTCATGCTGTGTTGTAAATTCAGGTTGCTGCATTTCTCTCACCTGTTCCCTGTAGTGAGTGTGTATGCATACTGACACCTACAACTATATTTCCATATGTATTACTATATATATATATATATATATATATATATATATATATATGTGTGTGTGTGTACATATACATACTTTCATATATGTACATTAGCTTACATTATTAAGTACAAGCTAACAATTAGCAGGGCTGTTTCTGTTAACACTAAACTAGTATGGGAATCCAGTAATTAGGACAGTAAAAGTCTACCTGACATGCTTTGGGTAGTACACATCCTATATTGCTTTATCTTAATTCCTACTATTACATGTTCTACTTATTTTAGCACTATATTCCTGTATGAGAGTCATGGCTTAGTGGTAGGTCATACAGACTAGTGTTACAATGGTCTTGAGGTAGGGCCTAATAGTATGCTTTTATTTTGCTTTCAAATTGAGTACAGGGCCTGTCAATCAAAGTGCTGAAGGCACCTTTAAGCAATTAAAAGGGTTTGTAAGTCTCACAGGAGTCAGGCTGTGTTGCAGATTCTGGTTGCTGCATTTATCTTCACTGTTTCATGTAGTGAGTGTGTATGAATACTGACACCTACCACTATCTTTCATATGTATTAATATATATATATATATATATATATATATATATATATATATATATATATATATATCTGTGTGTACATATATATGCTTTCATATATGTACATTACCTTACATTATTATGTACAAGCTAACAATTAGCAGGGCTGTTTCTGTTAACACTTAACTAGTATGGGAATCCAGTAATTCGGGCATTAAAAATCTACCTGACATGCTTTAGGTAGTACACATCCTATATTGCCTTTATATTGATTCCTACTATTACATGTTATATTTATTTTAGCACTGTGTTCTTGTATGAGAGTCATGGCTTAGTGGTAGGTCATACAGATTAGTGTTACCAAGGTCCTGGGTTCGAGACTGGCAGTGGGACTTTATTTTTCTTTCGAAATGAGTACAGGACCTGTCAATCAAAAGTGCCAAAGGCACTTTTAAGCAGTTAAAACCAGGTCTGCTGCGTTTGCTGAGCTCACATGCGCACTGGCGGTTAGCTCCACGCACACAAGCGCACACCCGCGCTATTTTCTTTGAAAGAAAAGAAAAAGGGGTGACAGGAAAGTGGTGAAAAAGGGGTCACAAAGAGTATAAGACAGTAGGGAAACAAGCTTGGGATTTGCAGGAAGGATGTAGGTGAGGCCCATAGCTGCCCATGTCTTTCTCAGCAACAGCTGTGCATTTGTATGTAATTTGGTGTGACATTTGAAACCTTCCACCCCTGAGAGAGGTGTCAGGGCAACATTAATACCTGTTGTACAGCCAATTGTAATTAACAGTTTCAATGTCCAGCGGACATGTGTGCAACATGGACAGCTATGTATGGGGCGTAATTTTTTTGTGGGTACAGAGTGCCCTTTTTTTTTTTTATCAGGTGAGAGTGGTATGTCAGGTGAAGGTAGTCGGTATAGTTGGGGAGGTAGGTTGGGTAGGTTAACAGACAAGACAGACAAGACGCATACAGGGGCGGTGTATGACACATGTGGGGGGGTTACACAATTGACGGGAACGGAAGTTGGGATATCCAGGGCACATGAGCCCACAGATTGCAACAGTGGAACTGATATCCCCACCCATAGGCAGTTGTCACTGTTCCTTCACAGCCCAGGACGGGGCTGTGCTGGGGGCTGTGCAGGCGGGACAACGGGCATGCCTGTAAGCTGTGCCACCCAGGCCTCAAGCTGGCGTAGGGGCCCAAGAACAGAGTCTTGAATCTCCCTTCGCACCACAGACCGGACACCTTGGAGGGCGAGTGGACGGGCTCCTCCGGCCACGCTTGCAGAGGGGGGACAGGCCCCATCCCCTGCAGCGCTTCCACCCAAAGGTGGCACAGGGCCACCGGAGGAGGGTCCGGCCCAGGCACTAGTGCCAGGTGCAGCCGCCAGATGAGGTGGGAGAGGTGGGTCCGCTGGGACCTGCCTTCCCAAGCATTCTAGGTGTGTGAGTATGTTATGTTAGTTTGGGTTAGTAGCATATTATTCCATTCAAATTAGTTGTAACAGCATGCATTGGTATTAGCATTAAACAAACACCCAGATATTAACACCATTGAACAACAGGCATATCAATATCACATGCATTATTTGAACAGAAATACACAATCAAACAACATGCAGGGTTGATTAATGGCAACAGGCCATCAGGTTTGCAGGTATGAACAGGGCACATGCAACAACGGACATGCATATATTTTTGAAACGACAGGACAAATGTCCATGGTTAATGAAATGTTCACATACCAATATTTAGTGAGTTTTTTAATTTGCAATTATAGGGTGGGGTGGAGAAAGAAAATGATGACACATTCATAAATTATACATTAATATACATTTGTAATAGAAACACAATTAACTTGTGGGTGATACTTTCCAAATGATTTTTACTTGACTGTCATAATAGACCTGTTACAGATATATCACTATCCTAGTTATTTTGAATTTGATCAGATACATCATCCTGCTACACTTTGATGACAGGGCAGGGGACAACTATGGATGTTTAGTATGTCAGACAATCATTCATTCTATCTGAAAATTGTTGACTGTCATCACCATATACAGATTTTGGCTTAAACATTCAAGATTCAGACACACTGAAATCAGTTTGGGATGTTAATTTTTAATTCCCACATGCATTTAGTTCTGTAGAACCACACTGAGGCTTATATATTCAGGAGTTATTACTACTTTATTTACTGATACATGACCCTTTCTGTCACTCTCACACATCCTGCTATTTCACAGTTCAGGTTGGTACTTCTAGGCTTTGTTCACATATTAGACCTGTGGTGATTCAAACACTTTCCAGCAGCCTCACTTCTGTCATGATTCAGCATTTCAACAGGGGATATATCTCACATGTGATTAACTCAGCTTCTGAAGCTGTACTCTTGAGACTACTGCAGGTTATACTACATTTAATTAATGGTGGGTCATCTGTATTACAGAACTATTTATTTCTATCAATTATATTTCCAGTTTCACTTGCATACTGATGAACTTGTTGCAGCCATACCTGCAGACTTTCACTTGTTGCTTGCACATTCTATTACTTTTAATCAATACACTGCAGTGTTCTGCTACGTGCTACACTATAATATTTATTTACAAGTACTAGGTGGGGTTACTAACCTGCTTGGTGGCGCAGCCGCACCAGCCTGCGGTCATGTGCCCTGCGATTCGCAGAGCGGACACCTGCAGCTGTAATACAAAACAAGTAATATTGGAATAGACATCTCCATGGTATCAGCTAGTTGAATTCCTTACATACATAAGTAAAATGTAACTTACTCAGTAGTGGTGCATTGGGCATATCCTGGGCCTCCTGGATCCATTGGGTCAACTGGTCTTCTTTACGTCGCTTCAGGTCCGCATAGTGGTGACGGACCTGCTCACCAGTACGTGGAATCCCAGTAGCACTAGTGAGATCATGAGCCAACTGGTCCCATGCCTCCACCCTGTATGCTCCCCATGAGACCTGGCCATGCATGAGTTGGGCCTCATGATGGTGAACTAGGAGCCAGACCATGTATCTGGACTCCTCAACGACCTACCGCTGTGCTCGAAAGCAACGTCCCTCCCCTACTCCACTCATTCTGCCTGCAGGTCTATTCGACAATCGTTTATGCTGTGTATTCCCGCCTATGGGGCTTATATATGCCGATTTTCCCTCACATTTCTATGATTGGCCATTTTGGAGTTGTATCTACTTCACAGGAATTGCTTTATCATGCTCCATTTTGGATTACATCCTATATATATGCTATTTCTGCATTTCTAAGTACTGCTGTCATGGCTTAGTGGTTTAGTTCCTTGACTCTAGTGCATGCTATCCTGGGTTTGAATCTGACCACTGATTTTTAATTTTTATGACTGTCTAGAAATGAGTACATGACCTGTCAATCAAACATGCCAAAGGCACTTTTAAGCACTTAAAACCAGGTCTGCACTCGTTTGTGCAGAGCTAGCGCATGCGCATCGGCGGTTAGCTTGTGGGCACTGCGCGCACCTCCGCGCAAACGGTGTGCGCTGGGTTAAACCTTAATTGGCTAGTAACACGCATGTTAAGCTAAACACAGCTAGTTGCACACAGTTTGAGCCTGTTAAACCAGTGCTTAGCTACGGGCAAGCAATTTGCAGCCTTTGAAACACTACTCAGCTACGGGCACTCTGTCTCACAGCAGCTTAGCTATCAGTACATTTCTAAATATTTTTATTATTGTATTACTTGAAAATATATGCTCCATTTCATTCCATTTTACAAAAGGAAATACTTTTACATTTGTACAATACTGTCAGGGGCCTTTTTAGTGCTTATTTACAAAAAAAAAAAAAGGTTGTTGTGTGGGCTCGAACCTTGCCTGCCAGCTCTTAAGCCGACAACTCTACCACTATGCTATTACTTTGTGGCTTACTTTGCATATTTAGTTCTTATATCCTTTTCCCACTGATTGCTAACTGCAGTTGTGCTAGTAGCACACCCACGCACAAGAGCGCACGCAGTAGCAAACATTTACGGGGTTTTAAAAAAATAAAACAGTTTTCATTTTCATTTTATAACATCTGTTCACTTTTTACATTGCTGGTCTGTGGGGGCATGTGTTGTGTAGTGTGTTTATTCACATTTCCATGGCCTCTCTCTTGGCTGTTTACTTTCTGCCATTCTAGACTTCCGGAGGCTTGTCCGCTTGCAGGGCTTAGCCTACGGACATGCCCCCTACTGTCGTACACGGACCTTGTAAGAGTTACAGTGTGATTCAGCATGCCTCATGCACCTCATGCATATGCATGACATGCTAACATCACACTGTTTAACTGCAGCCTCCGTGTAAGAGTTATAACTCTTACACGGAGGCTTCCTGAATTTGGCCCTATGTCTTTGCATTGCTGAATTAAATTATTGTCATCATGACAGCATGTCAGTCTTGCATAGCAGTTAATTGCTTTACCTAATAAACACAAGGTGCAGGGCTTGATTCTGACCTCAGGTTATCAGCTAGGCTTAGATTGGCCATTCATGGCAGTTTGCCTAGTATTTGCCAATGAACATACCATCCTGCTCCTATACCTGTTGTAGGAAGAGATGAGGTACTCCAGAGCACAGTAACATTTTGCTTTAACCAGCATTTTAATCTTGATAAAAATAAATAATTACATTTCTTTCATTAGGTCATCCTTGGGAAATTAAATGAATGCAGTCTCCAGAGTCTAGGAACTGATTACTTTAATGAATGCAGCATTCAACCACACCAAGTTCAACACATCGGGATAGTCAAGATGCTCCACAGTACCATAGATAGATAGATACATATATAGATGGATAGATATAGATACATATATAGATGGATAGATATAGATATAGATATAGATATAGATACATAAATAGATGGATAGATATACATATAGATATAGATATGCATGGATAGATATAGATATAGATATGCATTTGTATCATAAAACTGCTGAGATAGATTCTTCTTTTGGCTTTTCCCAGTTAGGGGTTATCACAGCAGATCACCTGTCTGCTCATGATTGGCATGGTGCTGAGTTGCCAGCCTGGTGCCCAACCTTCCACAGAAGGCACACACATGCACGCACCCACATCTAGGGCCAGTTTAGGGTGCCCAATCCACCTACAGCATGTCTTTGGAGGAAACCGGAGCACCCGGAGGGAACCCACGCAACCACAGGGAAGACATGCAGACTCCACACAAAAGGAACCCCAGCCAAGGATTGTTGTGAGGTGGGAATGCTAACCGCTGCACCACCGTGGCCACCCATAGATTTTTATTTAAATACTACACTTTAATACTACTGTATTAAAATTAAAAGAATGTCAGCAAGTAAGAAAATGGAATGCTTTTTTTTTTGTTCTCCATTCTGTCTAAAAGAGTTGCCTTCTCCTCATTACTATTTAGGAAATGATACTCTGGATACCCTTTATGAAGTGATACACATAATCTCACATCTATCAGAAATGAAAAACAGTATGCTTCCTAAGTATATGCATTTCACAAAAGACTTGCTTTGGGTTAAAAGACAGCCAAATTCCAGAAAAATGAAAATATCTATTTTTTTATTTAAAAAACATTATACAACAAAAATAAACTATTTCTTCTCAACAAAACATACTGGAAATGAGACTTCATCAGATCTATTGGAAAAACAAATGCAATTAACTTTAAACAGAAAATGAGTGTCAGCAAAACCATGTGATTAAATCACATGACTGAATAGTGAAACAACTCACCTAAAGAACTTTTCTTTTTTAAATAACTTTTAATATTCTCACTTTGGTTTACATAAAGATGCCTAAATGCTTTTAAGCATAATTTAACATTTGTATTCACAGTAACTAAGGTCCCTGTCCTAACTTCCTTTGATATTGTCAAGCACGAGTGACCACTGCAAAAATGAACTTTTTGAATATTTTACATTTCACTGAATGCCAATAAATGGCAGTAATGGGATTATTGTGCTTAGCAGCATGTGTCCATATATCCTCCTCCTCCTAAGTTGAGTGTTAGTTTTGCCTATGTAAAATAAGTCACAGGTCAAGCAAGTGACAATACATACTCAGCAGCATGTGTTAATAACCCCAGAGGGCTATACATCCTAGTGGTGTTAGAACAATAAAAATTAGCCCTCTCATTGGTATACCTACAAATATTACACTAGCGACAGTTAAAATGTGTCTTTCTTGTATCATCAGCAAACACGTAGTTGCTCAAGCTGTCATTTGCCTTCTGGCAATAACTGACTCAGTAGCAATTACTTCCATATTTCTCATCATATATACTAGATTTCTGTAAAATATACTGGAGCTATTTGTGTTACTGTATTCTGAATAACGTGGACGTCTCTAGTATATTTATATTTATATTCTTCTACCAATTTGTCTACAATTTTGTCATATAGATTACCAAATAGGAATGAAACATGTTAATTCAGTGATACCTTTAATATTCAAGGTTTTATTAATCCATAAAACTTACAAATGGAGATCTGATGTAGTTACAGAATTGTCCTTAATATTTATTTATAAACAATACTTGCATGTCGGTCTGTTTGCTTAACTAGGTAAGATCAATGAGGTACAAACCCCTCTTTATAGGGGATACACATTTTTTTTCAATTTCTGCAGGGTATATAGCTTAAATACAGTTTGAGCACTCAGTATTATATTGCAGCAATAGAAATGTAAACATGATAGTAAATATATAGGGTCTATGTTAAATCATAGAACGCTTAAAAAAGCAAATAATGATCTATTGAACCCATGTAAGTGAAAGCTTACAATCTAGAATGCTTAGAACAGCAATTGCATCACCGATCAGCTCACAGTGACTAAAATATACTCAGGTAAGTAAATGTCATCTGTAATCAGCATGGAGGTCATATTTCTTTTAATGAATATTAAGCTAATTTGTGTTAATGTCACGGATTAATGAAATGCAATTGCAAATTAAAAAGCTTCATGTGCCCTGTACTGTAGTTACTAATGGAGCACCTTTTCTGATCAACTACACTGGTATGTTGTATTGGTTGCAACCCAGGAAAACAAGGGCACCTAATGACACTAATTTTTCCCAAAAGCAAGTGTATATACCCTTCAGCTTTATTTATATTTTACATTTTTACATAAAGCTTTTTTTTCTTTTTATTTCAGTCCTTGTATGTTTTTACTTTAAATGAAAGATTTCTTCATTACAACTGAACTGTCTGTTATGTATCTATGCCATACACCATTAGTAAGACTGAAGTAAAGACTTATGAAACATATGGTGTGACTGCACATTCATGTTGTTCTGGTATGTTTAAAGTTAAACGAATTATGATGTGCATAAGTTGACTATTACTTATGTTCATTTTCAATCGCTGTCTGAAACTGTGTTTGTACTGCGGCAAGTCTTATCTGATTTTTCAAATAATATTTCTTTGTAGAATAAAATGGTGGTATTTTAAATATATACCTTGTGGAAGTTTGATCAAGTGCTGCTTTATTGTTATGTAATTTGAACTTCTTATGTTGGATATCACAGACTGCAGTGTGAGGGTTTTCATTTTAAATAGCTTTATTGGATTATTGCTCATAAAGTCAGGGAAAGTTACAGCAAACTGGATGACTGTTATACTGAGTACTGTCTGCGAGTGCCTTTGATTTTTGATTCTTCCTCTGTAGGAGTGCATCCGGGCAAGTTTTCTTCTGCCATCTTTTGAATCTGTTATGCCTCTTACCTTTTTATCATTGGAAAATAGAGTCTATTGAAAACCAAATAACATTTATAGATTTTCTCTTTATTAATGATAGAGTGATGTAATTGGCCTGACGTTCATTACATTGTTTTGTGACATTTCCTCTGTTAAGTACTATTGTTTTTTTTTTTTTTTTATAAAAAAACATTTTCCCTTTTTAGGTACTTTAATAAAACTAAAAATAATAATTTAATAAAACTAAAAATAATAATTTGATGACTGGATTAGTCCCACTAGGTTAGTAACATCTTTTGGGCGGCCATGGTGGTACAGCGGTTAGCATTACCACTTCACAGCAAGAGGTTCTCCAGTTCGATCCTCGGCTGGGGTACCTTCTGTGCAGAGTCTGCTTGTCCTCCCTGTGGTTGTGTGGGTTTCCTCCGGGTGGTCCGGTTTCATCCCAAAGACATGCTGTAGGTGGATTGGATACTCTAAATTGTCCCTAGGTGTGATTGTGTGTGTGGAAGGTTGGGTGCCGGGCTGGCAACTCGACACTGTAAACTCCACTGCCACTCATGAGGGGACAGGTGATCTGCTGTGGTGACCCCTAACTGGAAAAAGCCAGAAGAAGGCTAGTAACCTCTTTTCAGGAGAGACCCGAAGTGGCATATATAATACTAAACAATGATGATAATGAAGATAAAAAGCAAAAATTGCAGTTATGAATTTTTGGTTACTTATTCTAACTGAAAACATAAAATGTGCTACTGGTAGGTTTTATTTCTAGGGATTAATAAGATAACACAAACAACAATATATGGTTATTCACTATCTTGGTAAAATGAATGTGTCTATTACCAGCATTTAGACAGGATACAGAAACTATGATTCAGTAAGTGCCTTATTTAGAATTGAGCAGCATGCTGTTGAAGTCTGAGGGAATCAAACTCTCATATACAAGATACAGTAGGGCATTCAAAGCTCCAGCCTTCTGTTCTATACTTCTGTTTTTATTATTCATCTTAAAGAGGGCAGGCAAGATGTTTTCTCAAATACAACATTTTGAACAACATAATTTAATACACAAGAAACATGACACTTTAGTCCAATCTCATTTTACCTTTAAAAGTTTAAAATGTTGAGGAGAACAAAATTTCACATTAGAATGGCCACATGATACAATTATATGCTGTTATTATGGATTAAGTACCAGCACAGAGAAAGTTTTTTTTTCATACATCCACTATACAATATTTCTCTGCAAAAGCAGGAACAGATAAAGCCTATTTTAGATGAGATAAGATCTAAATGTATCATTCAGGTGAAGTCATAATGTGTGTTGTTACAGAAGAACAGTGATGGTATCAGCTGGGTTGACATTATTTATCACAGAAGATCATATGTTAGAACCACAGACTTCCCTTAATACAGCCACAAACCTAGCTGCCAGGGTAGAAAAGATAAAGCAGTGATAAGAGAAACATAATATGTCAGTTAAGGAAAACAAAAGTTTCCTGTCATCAACATTCATTTCTTGTAAGGCTGTAATTCCTCCCTTCCCACAGCTCACATGCACAAAAACATGTGCACACATGTACAAGCAAACACACGCACGCATACATGCAGATCACATATTACTAGCCTGAGCTAAAAAATATATATTATTTCAGCCATGGAGATGTTTGCATATAAAAAATTGTTTTGCTAATATTTTTGCTAAGACTTGAGCCAAAGATATATTACAGCTGTAAATGCAAAGAGTTTTCTACTGTAAAAACAACCTCTGTGACTGATTAAAAAAAAAATAACACCATTTAGTGGCATAGCATAAGCTAAACGGCTTGTTGTAACTTGATACTTGTACAACATCTGTACAAAACAATTTCTTCACAGAAATACAGTAGCTTATGTACAGAGGGAAAACACATTTTAGCTAGTTTGTCAGAAATATGATCCCAAATTAATTTATGATTTTTAAAATAGTTAGCTAATTAAGCCATTGAAATCAGTTAATTTTTACCAGAGAAGAAGGCTGGCTAGGAAGCAATTAGCTAATCCACAAAATGTAGTAGAGTCTTAAAATATAAGGGAGGGTTTGCACTGAAATATGCCAGAGTGATGTTATTAAAATATAAGTGACCATTAATTTTGAAAATACCTTAGAGACTTGTTAACCGAGCCAATAGAAAGAGTCAATAAGTGACTCTTACTAATATTTCAAGCTACTAAGTTGGGAAGTTATTTATATATTCAAGTGATAGACTAGAGATGAACAGCAAGGTGCTCATTTTGAAAGAATCTTTTAATGGTAAGTTTAAATAATATGTAAGAGGGCTGGTAATACAAATTTAGTACCGGATGATTCCTTTTAAACTCAGGTAGCCTTGTGTAACTAATGAAGTTTGCCTATGCAGGCACATGTGTTTTATGTGTCTTTTCAATAATTGGTTTCTAAGTTAAGTGGTACTGGTTTTCATGAAATATATAACCTATAGAGGGTGACTTCCAGATTCCAAATTAAAGGATATGGTATAGTTTTTCAAAAAGCAGCAAAGTGTGGCAGTATGTCAAAAAAGACATTATTATGATTTTTCAATGATATAAAAACTATTCTTTTCTTTTCTTTTTGTAGCGGGCTTTAACCCATATCTCTGTGCAGTGCAGATTTTGGGCCCTACTCCCTTATCGTTAAGCTTCTCCAAAGTAGCTGCATCTTAGTTAATTGTACGAATTTAATTTGGCATTATCTGTGCCATGTACAGAAGAAAAAGGAGCTGCACACCTAGCCTTATGCCAACTTTATGATTCCCTAAATGGTTTACCTACATCTTGGCGAAGCATTTCTCATTGAGCAGATGTAGAGTGAGTTTTTTTTTTTCTTTTTTTGGGGGGGTGGGTTTTCAGTGAAATCATGATTACTGTTATGGAGCAAGTCAGTCTTTTTGTTTTGCTTATTTTTCAATTTTCTGAACTGTGGCATGATGGTGGAGTTGGCATATATATGTGTATGTATATAACTCATCGATCTCACAATAATAAACCTAAACATTGCGCACACTAATCATTGACCAGCAAGGGATTGGAACACAAACTAACAAAATGTTTCTGTAGGGAGGCAAGCACTCCTGTACCCCCTGCACCCTCTGCTAATTATATATACCATCTCTGAGATAGCATTATAGTGGGGAAAAAGGACATATTCCCCAGTCTCCACTGTACTGCAGTCTTGTACTGATAAAGCCAGTATATTTCGATCACCTAATATTTGATCAGCTGCACTGGTACTATCAGCTTTCAATAAGCTGTTTTTTGATGTAAGTTACTGCCCCATATATCTGTATCTGTCTATATATCTATATCTATAACTATATCTATATCGATATCTATGTCTTTATCTATATCTTAGAAGGTGTAGGGAGGTTAAGCCTTTGACTCTGGGCATTAGAGAGCTTGGCTCCAGTAAACAAGTATTTTTTTGTGTGTTTTTATTGATGTCCTTCAAGGATGCATCTGCAGTCCTTACATATGGGTTGTCCTGCCTCAGGCAGCCCTTCGGTCGGCCGGATTCCAAAGTCTGGGTCCGGCGTCGGCTGATGTCGCCCTCTCCCCGACGTCAGAGCACCTGAGGTATAAAAGCGTCAGCCGACGCCATCTTCCTCAGTCTTTCTTGCCGCGTGGTGCCCGAAGCAGAAGCAGTTCGCAAGTGCCGGTCGGCCAGCTCCTGTAACTTCAGCTACCGAAGACTTCAAAAGCTAAGTACCCCGTTGGGGACTCTTTCTTGCCTCAGCCGATGTCAGATCAAATGCTTAAAGTTAATAATTGCTTAACTTGTGGGAAACAAATACCTCATAAGGATTTCCATTCTTATGGTCTCCCCTGCTTAGGCCCAGACCACGACGTCTCGGCCTGCACAGCCTGTGCCTCCTTCAACCAACACACTCTTAGGCGTCGGGCGGAGTTTGCAGAGGAATTTTTTAGGGCTAGTTACTGTTACAATATGCCGTCGGAGACTCCGACTTCTCATTTAACCAAAAAACGGAAGGACAAGGACCGACACACGTGGACCGTGGTTTCGGCTGAAACCATGCCTAGGCCTACCGCGAGTGTCTCGGTCTCGGCTGAAACCGAGTCCTTGGTACTTCCGACAGCCGAAACCACTCAACCGACGACCTCGGCCCCGGAGGCCTCTTCTGAGTCGGTTATAGAATTTCCCTCAGAAACCGGTGTTCTGGAAACATCCGACACCATTTCCCTAGACAAAACTACACCAGCATGTGGAGCAGCCAGGCCTCCTGTAACCATGTCCATTAAGGCATTCACTAGGGCTAAAGCTTCTAAACAGCCAAAATCTCTGCCTCCCAGGGCTATTCCTCAGGGATCCACTACAGGTTCACAGATTTTAAGTTTAGCTGAGGACCTTATTTCCTTAATTAGGGGCTCTCAGCTACATCTGGACAGGGGCTCTCAATCTCCTCTAGGCAAAAGGCCCAGGATTGAGCCCTCTGATCCCCAGTCCTCTGATGAGGCCTCAGATGGCTCTGCTCTTTCAGACTACCAGGAGGAGGCTTTTCCGGCCTACGAGGATTCTGATGCAGAGGAATCTATCCCCTCAGCCTCCCCTCCTGAAGAGCTGTCCTTTGGGGAAACCCTTCACTCCATGAGAGAACATTTCAAATGGCAGGGCCAGGAGTTCTCTGATTCCAGGAAGAGATTAAGGACCTTTTTGCATTTACCTCAGCATAGACCTTTGGCTATTCCTCCTGTTTTGAATGTCATTGATGATGTGTACTCTGAGTCTAGCATTACCCCTGACTCCCTTCCTCTGGCTCCTGTCAAACCCGATAGGTACTACAGGGTTCCAGACTCACATCATTTCCTTTACAAGGCCCACTCTGCTGACCCAGAAACTATTTCCCAGGGCCCTAAAGGGGTTGCAACTGCCACTACTAAAAATCCACTCCCCTCTGAAAGGGAGTCCAGGGCTTTAGAGAGATGGGGTAAAAAAGTTTATACTTCTTCCACTCTTTCTATGAGGGCATTGAATTGTCAATTCCATATGATACAGTACCAAGAGTATTTGTTAGACGAATTGCATAAGAAATTGTCTTCACCTGAACCCCTAGATCGCAAGTCACTTCAGGATCTGGTACATAACTCCCAACAGGTTAGCAACCATTTCTTGCAGTGTGGTTATGATGCATTGGAAGCTTCATGTAGGTCAGCAATGACAGGTGCAGTCATACGCAGGCATGCTTGGCTGAAGGAACAAACTCTGCCAGATCATGTTAAAGCAAAGCTTCTGGATGCGCCACTGGAAAAGCAAAAGTTATTTGGCTCCACTGCTCAGGAGGTCTTGAAATTTGAGGAAAAGGCTAAATCTGTACAAACAGTCAAAGATTTTCTCCAGGTCCAACCACCAAGATTCATCAGAAATTGGCCCTCTAAGAATTGGTCCTTTCCAGACACAGAGAGATTTCAAAGAGGCAAGAACAGGCGTGCCAGAGGTAGAGGGCAAGCTAGAGGCTCCTACATAGGACGTCAATGGCAGCCTCCTAACAAGAGAGGTAGTGCAGGACCTGCAACTGCTGCACAAGGACAGACTCAATGACTTTACCTTGACCCCGCCAACCAGGGCTCAATTGAAAGCACCTTTGGGTGGAAAGCTATCTTTATTCTCAAAAAATTGGCACAGTATTACAAGGGACAAATGGACACTGCCAATTATAGACAAAGGATACAGGTTCCATTTTCATACATTACCAAAAAGAAAAGGCATGCCAAACCTGCCACCGAATCAAAGGGCAGAGGCTTTAAGACAAATTTCCAACCTATTACAAATGAAAACTATAGAAAAGGTTCCTTTCACAGAACAAGGCCAAGGATTTTACTCCAGACTATTCCTTGTCCCAAGAAAAGAAAAACAATGGAGGCCTATTCTCGACTTGTCCGCACTGAATACTTATCTCATTGTGCCAAAATTCAAAATGCTGACCCTACAGCAACTCCTTCCCATGCTGGGCAAGGGGTCTTGGCTGGTAACTCTAGACCTCAAGGAGGCATACCTGCATGTCCCTATCAGACAAAGTTGCAGAAGACACCTCAGATTTCTTGCAGGTTCAGAGCATTATCAATTCTCAGCATTGCCCTTTGGCTTATCTGCTGCGCCCAGAGTATTCATGAAATGCCTGGCATCAGTAATTGCACACTGCGGACTTCAGGGGATTCAAATATACCCATATCTGGACGACTGCCTTATACAAGCGGACAGCCAACAAACTTTGGTAAAACACTTGAATTATGCCATCCGCCTACTTCAGGCCTTGGGATATACAGTCAACATCCACAAATCAAGACTTGTTCCATCCCAAAGAATAATTTTTCTGGGTGCGAAACTGGATACAACCACCCAAATGGCTTTTCTCACAGAAGAAAAAGAGACAACTACCGGATTATTTCAAAAATCTGACAAAACAAACTCAGCTGACTGCAAGGAAAATCCTGCAGGCCCTGGGTTTCATGGCATCTTGCATTCTTCTGATTCCACAAGCAAGGCTGCATATGAGGAAACTACAATGGTACCTAAGGAGTTTATGGTCTCAGCACAGTCACAACCTAGAAGTTTTGATACCACTCATTCCATGCCTTCACAAGGAATTTCTGTGGTGGGCTCAAGCAAGCCAGTCAAACAGGGGTCTGCCCTTCAGCAAACCAATAATCAGCCAAACCATTACAACGGACGCTTCAGACCATAGATGGGGAGCACATGGAGGGCAGATGCATTCAAGGACTTTGGTCACAGAAAGAATTGTGCATGCACATAAACCAAAAGGAAATGCTGGCGGTGATACATGCAATCGAGGCCTTCAAACACTTTCTGCATCAAGGCCACCTGCTAATAAGGACAGACAATACCACAGTTATGTGGTACATAAACAAGCAAGGAGGTAACCATTCCTACCCTCTTTGCAGGCTGGCAATGAATCTTTGGGAACTCTCCCTAAAACTCAATATAGAGCTGCAATCCCAGTTTGTGCCAGGAAAAGACAATATACTGGCGGACAGCCTAAGCAGAAATATCATGGATCCACACGAATGGATGCTGCACCCAGACATCTTCATTCAGATAACACAATCAAGGGGGAGGCCGGACATAGATCTTTTTGCCTCCCACCACAACCATCAGCTGAAGACATTCTGCTCAAGGACATACCACCCGCAAGCATGGAAAGTGGACACCCTCTCTTTCAGCTGGAAAACTCTAACAGTGTATGCATTTCCACCTCTTCCATTAATGACCAAGGTCTTACTGAAGATCAGGACAGAGCAGCCAAAAGTGATTCTGATAGCTCCGGACTGGCCAAGACAGCACTGGTACCCACTGTTAAGGAGCATGTCATGCAGGAAACCATGGCCTCTACCACAACGGACACTTCTTCTGACACAGCACAATTACAAAACTCTGCACTCCAGCCTAAAAACCTTGCAGCTGACAGCCTGGAGAATACCTTGACTCCTCACCAGGATAAGTAATCCAACAGGGTGAAGGATATCATCATGGAAGCTCGCCGGCCTTCCACAAGAAAGGCATATTCAACAAAATGGAAAAGATTTCGCACTTGAAGCACCACAAAGGGCCTAGATGCGACAGTCATGAGCATGGCTCATATCCTGGAATACTTGGCAGAAATGCTCCACAATGGCCTTTCTTACTCTTCCATAAAGATTCATGCTTCAGCAATTTCAGCAGAATGCAATACTGATCCACCTGTCTTCTCTCATCCTCTCCTAAGGCAGTTTCTAAGGGGAATTAAAAACATCAGTCCTCCAAGGAAACCACCAGTACCTACATGGGACCTTAACTTCATGTTGGAAAAATTAACTCTACCTCCCTTTGAACCAGCAGCATCTTCAGAACTACAGTTCCTGTCTTGGAAGATTGCCTTCCTTCTGGCCGTAACCTCAGCAAGAAGAGTATCTGAGTTGCAGGCCCTCATGGCAGTACAACCATTTCTTATTTTCCATCAGGACAGAGTCTCATTGAGAACCAATCCTTCATTCATGCCAAAGGTGGTATCCAGGGTCTCATTGAACCAAGCTATTCACCTGCCTACCTTCTTTCCAAATCCACAAAATAAAGGGGAGAAACTTCTGCATACCCTGGACATTCACAGACAGTTACGCTATTACTTGGACAGAACTAAGTCTTACAGAAAAACTGACCAGCTGTTTGTAGCATATGCTGCTGGTGTACAAGGAAAAGCAATTTCCAAGCAGACAATTTCAAAATGGATAGGAAATTGCATTCGATTCTGCTACTCTTTTCATGGCAAAACTGTGCCAGCTAACATCAGACCTCATTCCACCAGAGCCACAGCCACCTCCACAGCCTTCCTAAGAGGGGTGGCTAGCAAGGACATTTTAGAAGCTGCTACATGGAGCTCCGTGCATACTTTCTCCAAGCATTACAACTTACCCTTATATTCCAGATCCAGAGCAGGCTTTGCCACGGCAGTCCTGCAGGGCATTTTAGCTACACCATCCTTTTCTTAGATCCTACCTCCCCCAGCTTGGCTATGGTATTCTACCCATATGTAAGGACTGCAGATGCATCCTTGAAGGACATAGTACAGTTTTGTACCTACCATAAATGTAGATGTCCGATAGGTATGCATCTGCAGTCAGGTTTCCCTCCCTCCTTCCCCTCTGTGGTATTTCCTGGGTACTTATCCCTCTTAGAGCTAGCTGGGGTTATCTATTATGGTGTATTTGTTTTTATATTATTGTGCATGTTTGGAATTTTTGCATCTCTCCAAATTTAGCCTTCCTTAGAGGGCACCTGGCATCTGGGGCAAGAAAAACTGAGGAAGATGGCGTCGGCTGACGCTTTTATACCCCAGGCACTCTGACGTCGGGGAGAGGGCGACATCAGCCGACGCCGGACCCAGACTTTGGAATCCGGCCGACCGAAGGGCTGCCTGAGGCAGGACAACCCATATGCAAGGACTGCAGATGCATACCTATCGGACATCTACATTTATGGTAGGTACAAAACTGTACTTTTTTCAAGTTACGTTTTTTGAAATTAAAAATGAAATCAATGGAGTTTGCTTCATTTTAGGATTTCTTGATGAACATAAGGAATCCCTCACTGATTAAGGCCTCTGAACCCATTGTAATTATCAACCAGTGCAAGTTTGTGGTCATCATGGGTGAATATCTTAGGGGTTATAAGTGACATCACCTGGACCTATACCTTTTGCAACTTGATCTCATCTGAGTCAGCTCCATGACACAATAGGTTAAGTCCTGATCTATGATCTCTGACGGCCTAGGTATGATCAATGGCCTAGGGGCTGGAAGAGCTGAAAATGGGGGACAGAGGCATGCCAGGAGGTAAGGCAAGGCAAGGTCATGTACTCTGGAGTTGAAAGTGAAGGATGTATGTCTCTTGGAATATTGTGGACTAGTTAGGGCAAATCCAATGCCCTCCCATGAATGACATATATGACACTTAAGGCAGGTTCACTTCTTTCTGTCTCCTGCCATACAGCTCCCAGTTCCATCCAGCCTTTGTGAATCATCCAGGTCTTTGGGGTTCCACTTAAACAAGGAGGTCAAGGAAAAAAAGCTGGAGTAGTGCCTAGCAGCACAATTAGTTGTGATAACATAGGGGGGAAACATAATCACATCTCTGAGCAATGTAACTGGGTTGCCAAGTTGATAAAGGACTTGCTTGGCATATTGTGTGGTTTAGGCATTGTTATACATTCCAAGTTGTGACACTCTATATATCTATATTACTTTTTTTTCATCTTCTCTTTTCATGCCTAGGTCCGGGTTGAGAGTGTGTGTGTATTGTGTGATATCTCGTGTATGTTTGCAAGGCTATAAATAGTTACTAGTTATGCGTATAGAAGATCCTTGGATCAACTCAGTAAACCATCACTGACTGACTTGATAAGCCTAACTGGATGGTAATCTTGATCGTAAGCTTTAGGCAACCAGATCTCATTTCCTACAAATACTGTCTCTATGAAGAATAATCTTTTAAATGTTATTTTTTATAATTTATCATATGTTAACTGCAGCAGAATGCTGATCCAGACAGCCTATGGAGCATTCTGAATACATTATAATTAATATGAATATAGAAAAGTGATAAACATTAACAAATGAAGCATATCTATGTTCTACAAATACACAGTGGCGATAAGTGAAGGCTAGCAATGTCATTCGTATATAGGACATTTTCATAATTTACATTTCAAAGAAAGGTAGAAATGAAAAGGAACGGGAGAAAGGAACGGAATATAGTGGGTTTGGACTGGAGGTATAGAACTGAGAGGAGAATGGAGAGGAGGGTTTATGAGCCAGTGGGGTACTGGAGGAAAGAAGAGAGAACGATTTGTAGGGAGATATTATTTAATGAAGGCAGATTAAATGTTTAAAGGGATAGGGAAAGGGGGAAGAAATTGTTGTATGGTGTTGGATGACTCTGAGTCAATTCTGAAGTCAGTGCAGAAATTCAAAGACAGAAAAGTGATTATGGCAACTTACAAAGAAACAATATGTGATGTTGCAGAGGGACCACCATTTGTTTGCTTATTGCAATAATTAGATAAGTATTAACTACCAGTATAGACAAGTAAAACAAATTCATATTTTCCTGTGTAGCTAATATTTTGCCATTAACTAGTATGCCATTAAAAAAGACAAAATCATTACATGAACCATGCGCTATTAGCAGCACTGAGCTTACCAACAACCACTTTGTGCTGTAATATGTCGCAATCCACATATTTTCCACCTTTTTGTCACATTTCTTTATATTAACATTCCAAATCAAAGCATATTAGATCTTGAACTATAAACTTCATTTTATCACTTCAGTTTGAAACCTCTAGCATGCATCGTTAAAAATCAGTAGATTTACACTCTTTGTATCATCACTTGACCCTTGGTCATAGGGATGCCTACAAAGTGAGCACCTGTTAATAACCAATGTAAGATAAATTATTCACTGACCAATTGTCTTCCAATTGTCAATATTACATCAACACATTTTGAAAATATTAACCAAAAGACATAACTAAACTTTATAAACATGTAATACTTAATAAGTCTTCATGTAAATCACATTACAAAGAAACATAAATCCTACACATAAAGCAAAGAATCATTGGTTCTTTTTCTTTAAAAATCAGCCAGTTGGACCACCTATTTATATGCTTATTCCAAGATACTTTCTTTGCAATACACCAATATACTCTTCTCTAACATGTAAATAAACTATTAACTTTACTACATCCTTACTAGAACATGGCATATCAGACTTCCACCTTCTAAGTTAATTACTTCTGTTTTTTTTTACAATAATCCACTCTGCATAAAAGACAACAAACCACTGACCATTCACTTTAAAGGTTTTCATGTTTCTTTTATATGCATCTGAGCAAGAACAGCCAAAACATGTTCCTTTATTCTTTATGCAACCCCTTACATCTTCCACAGGCATTTCTGTGCACTCTTAGAATATAAAAATATTTGCACAAACATTTATACACAAAGATTCTAAACCTGCTTATATTACTTACATAACATAGTAAATGGCATATCCACACCGTATAGCCAAATCAATTTCAAAGAAATACAAACACTATTTTTAATGAATAGAAACAATTTATTAAATCATTATTTCCAAATTATTACTTACAGAAAAACACAGCTCATGATATCTAACTATTTTCAAAATAATATTTAGGCTTTCTGTCAGGTCATTGAGCATAGTTTTTGGAGAAGACTAATAGATTGAGATCCATTAGTGAAAACTTCTTTCAATGGCAGTAAATGTTTCATCTTTTTCCACTGTTGTGAGACCTCATAGTTAGTAAATATTAGTTCAAGAGGTGTGGGTGATATACATGGGACTGGTCCAAATAAACAAGTATATTTCCAAGGTTTGATGGAATTAGTTTTACAGAATGGCTGTCAATCTATAATGCGTTTATTGAAACTGTTGTTGATGAGTTGACATACATCCATTATTTGTTATCCTTACTCATATTACAATGCAAGAAGTAGAAAGTTAAGTAAGGCAATTTTGTGTCCGAGGGGGGGCTGTGGTATTTAAGTGGAATAGAGTTTAGCGCTTTTCTCCTTGGTGTGGATGTTTTGTTGCAGCATAGCTCTCATCGTCAAGTGATTGATAGGCTGATCAGGTTCTCATTCTGGGTTAATAGATATCAAGTGTAAGTAGGTTTTGTTTTACTGGGGGTCCATAGTTAAGTATGAAATTGAGATGATGGTATTTAAATGATGCGGGGAAGGGAGTGATTTAGTAATGGTGAGTTTTCCCCCTGCTAATTATGTAGAGTGGCTAGGCTAGTGGGCTTCAGGATAACCTTAGCTAAGGTCTGGAGTAGGTAAGGTAGGGGTTTGTTTTTGGTTATTTTGCTCATTCATCAGTGCATTCGTACTCTGTAGGCTCAGGTTAAGGCGGTTCAGTTGCTGTTGGTAAACTGGTACCAGAATAAATGACAAGAGTAGGTGAGGAAATGCAGACTAACTGTAGCCCCTATGTAAGCAGAGAAATGCCCTGTTTTGGACACTGCCTGTCCCTTCCTCTCCCTTTACCATACATCTAAGAATCCTTTGTCTGGGTCTCACTCTTTTATCACTGCTGTTATAAGAGTTTTACCAGCATTACTTCAGCCAAGCTAGGAATGCTATCATGGCTTGGCAGGATGGGGTGGTATATCTTATGGTCATTTCTGGTAGCCGGGCCATTAGCTAGGCATTTTAGACCTGTTCAGGATGTCACCATGGTCCTTGACTACCTCAGTGCTCTCTGCATGTGGCATCAGTTGATGACGTCAGCACATTGTTAAGGTAGGCTGCTCCTTCTGGTCCTTAACAATTGGGAGGAAGAGAGAGTACCTGGGTAGTGAGTCATACGTTTATTATGCCAAAATAATGAAGAAAGAGAGAGAGAGAAAATAATAGCACAGTTAAATGTAAAGGACATCTAGATAACCAAGTGAGAGGGGACAATAGTTGGACAGGAGCAGTAGGGGGACTGGAAACTAGCAAGTCAGGCAGATGGGATTGTTTTCTTCCTATATCGGTTAGCATGTGGCCTGGCTCTATCCTGAAAGGAAGTCTTTTGTAGTGAGCTCCTGCCAGGATGTCCATTAGAATCAGTCATCAAAAGAAAAGAATAGATAAATACAATGAATAAAAACATTTGCAGCAGGTACTAGAACTTTGATGGCTCTGTCACTCTAAGGGCTCACTAATACAGCTAGCAATGTAATTAATTGGAAATATTTACAGGATAATGGAGGCAAGGATCTTAAGGCATCTTATGAAGACTACCTGAGGCAGGCCCTCATCATGATTTAGGCAGACAGGTAGATGAGCTCAAGAACAGTCTTATTCCTCACTTACCATGCTTTGACATAGCATGACAGATTTGGCTTAGTTTATCCCTGCCCCTTTAGAGTTAGTAAGTGGGCACATTCAGTCCTGTTCCTGGAGCATACCGTAATAAACAAGAAGGTAAAGCATTCTCAAAGCTTCCTTACCATTTAATATAGGGATTAGCATGTCTAGGGCATTTATGGTGTAGAAAGTGGGCAAGGCTCCTCATTTTGACCCTTTGCACTAAATAAAGAGCAGTGCAGTTAATGCTTAGAGGTTGAGAGGTGGGAGTACAGCCTCAATGCAATCAGTGATAGCAGAGCTGAGGTGCTTGTTTTGTGTTATGGGGGATTTAAAGAGCAAGAAGCGGTAGTAGCGGACTGCAGTGATAGTCAATAAAAAGGGAAGCAAAGAGAGATGTTCTGAAACAAGGATGGACATGGGGGGTGTCTTTCAAGGGATTTAATGAAGGCATTGATTGCTGTGTTTTTTTTTTTTTTTTTGTAATTGTTGTTTTTCCTTGCAGGATGGCCATTCTTGTGGATTTTAAGAGGAAGAGGGAGATGATCGCTTTGCAAGCACGATTTTATTTCAAAAGGCAGTGGAGCAGCAGCCACCAATATAGGCATAGGAACCACCACCCAGCATGAGCGGGGGAAATTAACTAAGTATTAAAGGAAGTGGGCATTCCATCTGAGTAGCCAAAGAGGCAAAGAAGAAAGGCAAATAAATGACAGGAAGTTGAGACACATCCCCTAGTGGCAGCACAGCAAGACACAGTAGGTAACAACAGTTTATCTTATACATAAGGGTAAACTAATATGTGAGAAGAAATTGTAAGCCTGTTAAGATAATTGCAGGTAGGAGAAAGAAAGGAAGAGTTTATCTACAGCCATTGTTCAGCAAACGTAACGGTTGCCAGGGCCTGGGAATGGTGAAAGCAGCAGTGATGTAGGCCAAACGCAAGGGTAGGAGAGGTGGAGCTGCTCATGGCAGGCTCCACTTTTCTCCAGTTGCATTTTGAGCAAGTGGGTTTAGAGACAAATGATGACTTGGGGGCCAAGTTCACAGGCAAGGAGTCATTTAGAAGAGTTCTTCTTTTTAGCAGGGAACAAAGGTATCCACATAACCCCACACATTCCAGGGGTTGTGAAAGATAAGATTTGGAGATGAGATACTGTTGATGTTTTCAACCTTATCAATGTGGATGGAGCTCCATACATTTCTGAGATGCAAGGACAGGGAGTTAAGGACCTTATGGCATCTCTGTTGGCATTATGGAGGAGGCAGCCTAGCCATTAGAGGTTGAGGTTATGGGACAGTTGAGTTTTGGGATTAACATGTTATACAGCATTGATTCATTGATTCTAGAGAATGTTTCTAAACAAGGCTTCCTGCTGACTGCCTATGTTACAATGATTTGAGAAGCCCAGAGAATAAGAGTGAGGAAAATTTGGTTGTGTTATGACAAGCATTTAGAAAACTGAAGGCAGTGGATAGTATCCTGGGCTGGGAATGTAGGCATGCTGACAACGGGTTGGGTCAGAAACTGACAAGTGGGGAGTAGGAATAGGTCAAGTTCAAAACATGGTAGGTAAATTCAAGTTTGTTGAGCATTTAATGCAAGTAGGTGTAATTGGGGCATGTATAGGTTTATCCATTCTTTTTCACACTGTGGAGGCTCATATGCCAGTATTTGGTAATGGCAAATGGAGAAGGCACCATTGAACCATGTCAGTTTTGGATGTCAGGTGGTTAATAGGTTACTGATGGAATTTGAGAGTAGTATGAGGGGAGGAGCTCATTCAGATGACAGTGCTGGATCCTCCCTTTGGGGAGGCCAGGCAATTAGCCATGCAAATTCTATATCAAGGTTGAGTGGTTGCAGTATTGCTTCGCTGGATAACCCAACAGGTTCACTGCAGAAGAACTGGTTAATGGGTTTAAGCAGGGGTTCCCCATTATGTCTTCAGCTGGGGGAGTGAATGTGCTTGCAATAATCTCAGATCAGTGAAAGGTAAGGAAGACATTGTTCAGGAATTGTTACAAAAAGGGGTATTGTTTGACAGGATTTAGGGCCATTATACAATCCTACATTTTAGCAGTATAGGATTATACATCTGGGGTTAGTACCCAACAAGTAGCTGAAGTAATATCAATTAATGCATCACTTATCCTATCTGTAGGTATGACAGTGTAAAATGATGCAGGAAGAGTGATTTGTTCTTGCTAAGACCCATGGTTAAAATTCGCTTTTTACCTGTTACCGTTTTGAGAAGAAGATCAACCAATGCTAGGAAGAAGGCTTTATTCTGATCAGGCTATGCCTGTGGGTTGCTTGGTAGTGTATGCCATTTTTAAAAAAAATCAGGCTGGGTGCAGTACTGTATCTGGGAACAGAAAGCTTCAATTTTGAAGGCTGTACATTATCTTGACAACTTTGTTTTGGTGGGAAAATGAAAGGGAAGGAAGGAGCATGGGAAGGTGCACAGACATTTGACAGTTTAGATGAGTTTCTGGGGGTTCCATTGGGAATGAAAAAGTAGGAATGCACAAGGATAATGCTAACACTCTTATGTTTGGAAGTAGATGTGAGTCAGTGTTATTTTTGGCTTCCCATGAATAAGTTAGGTGAATTGCAGGACAATATTTACATTATTTAGAGGAAGGTAAGAGTGTGACTGAAACAGGTAATAATGTTAATGGATTTGTTTAGTTTTGACTACCACACTGTTGGACCTGGTAGAGCATTTATCAGGTCATTAGCAAACTTATTGGGTAGAAGACAGAAGCATCACAGGTTTAGGGTGTATGAGATTGATTTGGAATGAGTTTTTAGTAAATTTTGATGTGGTATCCATGTGGCAGGAAGGTTAGATATTGTCAAATGACACATAATATACCTGGTGGAGTAGACATGAGGACTTACTTTTTAGGAACATGGTTTTCCTTGGCATGACCCTTTTGCTGATCAAATACAAAAAAAGAGATATTACCTTTCTTGAGCTAATGCCGATTTGGGCAGGTGTGGTTGTGTGACAAGATGAGCTGTGGAATTAGACAGCAGTTTTCCTTTGAATAATGAGGCACTGGTACAATTGTTGTCTAAGAAGTCAGCCATGAATGAGAGGGTTCACTTATCGATAAGGAAGTTGATATTACATTCCCTCAGAATTAATGCCTCTTTTTTCAGAAAGCAATTGCGTTGGGGGATCTAATAGCGATAGATGATGGCTTACCCCATTTTCATTTTTGCAGACTTTGTGCATTGGCCCTAGAGGCAGAGGTGTTTCTGGTGTCAATCCCAGAGGAGGCTTAAAAGACTAGTAACTTATAGCCAGTTGTTTGATTCAGGACAGCTTTCTCATCTTCAGAGAACTTGTTGGTGGTTTATCTTTGCCAGATTTGAGTTGGTCACTCGATTCGGTTTCAAGAGATGCTGTGTCCAGATGAGGAAAAAGAGTTTACTTGAGGATGATGAAGGAACTAATCATTAGACTACTGGTAGAACAATGAAAGAGTGGGAAAGACTTAAAGGCTCTTCACTGGATAGTAGAATGCTCATTCACAAGCACCTGTTGAAAGTAGCTTTTGGAAAGGGTGGCATTTGATGTTTGCTACCTGGGAGCTGTATGTGATATTGCCAACACTGGCTGCACTTTTACACTGCTGTGTTTTTAGGATCCGTGAAATTTAGGTTAGATCAAAATAGGCTAACATTTGTCTCATGGATGAAGTTGTTTTAGTTTGGCTTTCAAGATTCTGGACAAAAATGGTATATGCCACTAAGTTATTTTAGAGAGGCATGGTGATTCAGTTTAGTGGTTTAGTTCCTTGAGGAAATGAAATGGGGTCTATCCCATTGCTCTGTTTTGTTTTATTTTTTTAGCTTTACAAATTGTAGGCCAGTGTTAACCAATCATTTTAACCTGCTGATATAAAGAGCTTTGCTTAGTCAAGGTATTGATTGGGGAAAATACTTGCCACATTCTTGCTAGATAAGAGCTTTTGCTTGGCTATTGAGGATAAGTTTTTTTGACTTTATTAAGAGGAAGGGTAGAAGAGCTTTGGATACCTATAAGTTTTATTTAAGGTGAGTGGTAGGAATGTTATTTTTTTCTGTTTGTTTGTTTTATTTATTTATTTGTTTGTTTATTTATTTATTTTGCAGGGCAGGAAAAATATTGGTTATTAGCAACTCTTTCATCTTCTGAGCGGCCAGGAGCATTTCAATCAGACCTTGTGGAAGTTTTTTAGGTCTCGATACATCCACATGGGATGTGGTTTGGGAAGGTATCTTAGGTATGCTACAAAGGCAGTTATTATTGTATTTGGATAGTTTTGCACAGGTAGCGTCCAGTATTAAAGTTATTTTGGGTAAAGTGAAATGGACTGGTATTTGTTGGATGGATGTGGTGGTTTTGATTTGACTTTCAAAATCCAAGATAAAACAAGGTTATATTGTTTTAATATGGGGTAATTATATTGGGTCAGAACAGAAAAGAAAGCTGTTGTCATGGATCATTATGGATCTGTTGGTTGTGCAACAGAAATTTCCAGGGGCATTTATGTCTTGGTTGACAATTGCTCTGAGGAATTTTTGTAAGAGGGAGATTAGTAATTCAGCTCTGGAGTCAGCAAGATATTTTATCAACCATAGGGCTGTTAATGCAGCATATTCTCTTGGTTTATTAACAGTGAATCATTGGGATTTTGTGAACAATGGCTGCATTTGGTTCAGGGAGGCTATTATCAACCTTAGTGATATAGGACTGGATCTTTTTAGTGAACATTTGTCCCTGCATTTGAAGAAACTGACTGGTGATGATAGCAATAAGATGTTTTGTCTTACTTTGGGGGGAGGCACTGGTACAAATGTTGTCTAGGAAGAAAGGGGGGAACAGCCTACCAGTTGATAGTCTGGTCAGCAGTTATACTTAGAAATTGTTCCCTCCTTTTCCTAAGGTAGTTATAAGGACTGATACAGAAGTGAGCAGAGAGGGATGTGCTTCTGGGAAAACCCTGCTGTGTTCTAATATGAGAAGGAACAGTCAGTAATGCAACTCTTCTGAGGGTGAGCAGTATGAAATGCATGATTTTTCTCTGTGAATGTGGTTTATTTAATAATATTATTGCTGCATTTAAGCCAAAGTAATTTATACATTATGTTGCATTCATTGGGCAAGCAGTCTGAAATGCTACTGGCTCTTAGGTGAGGTTTTAAGTTGTAATTAGCTGTTACAATTTTATAGTGCGTGTGTGTGTGTGTGTGTGTGTGTGTGTGTGTGTGTGTGTGTGTGTGTGTGTGTGTGTGTGTGTGTGCGTGTGTGCGTGTGTGTGTGTGTGTGTGTGTGTGTGTGTGTGTGTGTGTGTGTGTGCATGTGTGAGCGCGTGCATGTGTGTGCATGTGCATGTGTGTGTGTGTGTGTGTTTTCCATGTGTTCAGTATGTTATGAGGTCTAGCAAAAACTTGATCATATTCTGGTTGGTTCTTATGTGGTTAGATATAAGAGCAGGGTGTTCAGGAACAATACACAATGCTGGAGATGTAAATTAGAAGTGAAAACTGATTGGAATCATGCTATGCATAACTTTCTGATGTTATGTCAGTATTGGGATTGTTTTCAAATTCTTTTTAGGTAATTTGGACAGATACTTTTCCTTTTAGACAGGACACAGATTTGCAAAATGTTCAAGTATCAAACTAAATGCATTAATAAAGATCGGTATCCTCTTCTTTTTAGTTTGATTAAAAAAAAGTGGATACAAGCCATTCCACCTTCAGTTTTTGAATATTCATACCTATAGAAAATTGTGTTTGAAAAACAAATTGAAGCTATTAAATTAAGACAGGAATCTGAAATAATTAATTTTAAGTATAGACAAAAAAATTTGGCTAAAAAATAAGGCTGAAAATGAGATACTTTCATCATTCCTATATATAAATACATCTTTATTAGAACTGTAAATACATCTTGGAAATAGTATAGTTTTTTTTTTTTTTAAATAGACCATTTTATTCAGATTATAAAAATGCCTGGAAAATATCTATTATATGATGTGTATTAGGATTTACTTTACACACACACACACACACACACACACACACACACACACACACACACACACACACACACACACACACGCACACACACATACACGCACACAGATAGACAGACAGATAGATAGATAGATAGATAGATAGATAGATAGATAGCTAGATAGATAGATAGATACATAGATAGATACATAGATAGACAGATGTATTTGAATAAAACTTATAAATAACCTCTACATAGTGAATTTCAATATCCAACATGATTTGCCATTTCCATATTGCTATTTTATGCTCATCAGATTTAACATCTTTTAAATCTTTTCATGCCATTCTTAGCAATCCCATAACAAAAGGGCTTTGTTTTTAGATCTTATATGAAAGTTAAATTATTATCATTAGATCAGTCAGACAAAAATGTTCAAAGTTGTTACTATTCCATCATATACCTGCCTCTGCATATTTGACAACAGGAAAACTATTTACTGTTTAATCCAGTGATTCCACTTATTTAAACATCATAGGTATTCATAAAAATCAGATTAGTCTACCTAGATTTCCACATTCTCAAACCATCCCTACAAGGCATGACTATCATAATACATCCAAGAAAAAGTAACAATATCAACAATTTGCTCTTAACCGACATATCAAATATTTGTATTAATACAAGCATTAGCTGCTTAGTTATATAAATGTTTTTTTTTTCTTTTTTCCCAAAGTAAATAAATACAGCTACCTGCACAAACACCTCCTGGGTTTCTTTCAAACTGATGCTGCCAACTGCTTCCACCTTGCTTTCTTTAAATTTGAACTAAATATATAAATGACTTCCATCTGCACAGTCACAGAGTACATTTGAGGATGTATGATATTCAGTCCCATACAATATCAACAAATGTTTCTCAAACCATTCCAGTATTTTTTATATCCAATAGAAAATCTAGCATAATATTTTTCATTAGCCTTACAAAAACCTGAGGTCTATTTGCAGAAATCTCCACTTCAAAAAAGGAGGCCCACACCTGAGGAGTAAGAAAACCATATATTTATTGTGGCAACACCAAAAATGCACACACAATCAGACTGGTTTTGGCAAACCTGCCTTCTTCAGTGATGAACACACAATCTTTAGTGATATAATATATACCCCAATCAATTAAGCATTTAAAGCAACATCACCATAAGGCTAAGAACCCAACCATTAATTACAAATCATCATTGAGACCCGGGGAAAACAATCAACCCAGCCTAATTTTCCAACTTTTTTTTTTTATTGAGTAGGGCATGCCACCCTAACTTGTTTGACCTGTCCCCCTGAATTTTGTCAATAATCATGAAATTAAACCTGGCTGTAGTGTGGGTCATTACATGTTTGTATAAGGCACTGGATGTGCGTTTGTTCCAATTGTCAGTAAAATGTTCAGACATACGTATATGTAATGCCCTAGAAGTATGTCCAATGTAGAAATAAGAGCATGAGCATGTGGCTAAATAAATCAGCCAATCGGTCCCACAATTGGCAAAAAATTGAATATCATAAACTTTGCTGATGTTTCTACTGGAAAATTGTTTGGATTTTCATATAAACTGACAAAATGAACAGTGACCACAGGGGAAGGACCCAATCAGTTTATCCCCCAACCAAAGTGAGTTGTCATTCTGAATGTCTGCTAGAACAACCCTGTTTATAATGGTTAAAATAAGACCCAAAGGGTACACCCCTTATGATAAGAAAATAGACATCTTGGGGTAAAAAGGTTGCATAAATCCTCATTTGCTAATAAAATATTCCAATTATTATTAATGATGTCCCTGATTATATTGATGCTCCTACCATAGGTGGTCACAAACCTAATGGCATTGTCCTTGGTTTAGGACTTATCCCAGTAATCCAACTAAGTACTGGCAGACATAATGTGGTTGTATTGGTATTCCCTAACCTGAAATCTATGAATGAGATCCCTCTGATAATAATCATAACTATCCTCCATGGAACAAATGGATTTAATAAGTAAAAATTGTGATTTTGGTATAGTTTTAATAATATGATGTGGATGAAGGCTAGTAGCTGATAATAAATTATTATACTGAGGATGTTTACGAAACACTTGTGAACTTAATATATTGTCAGTATTCCTGGTGATCGTAACATTCAAAAAGTTAACTTGTTGTAAATTCATGTTGACAGTAAATTCAATGCCCCACTTATTATCATTGAGGTATTGAATAAATTCTGATAAATATACTTGATCTGACCACCATATCATCCAATAATCATCCAGCTATCTTCTCCAGATATCAATTACCTCCAAGAAGATGTTATGTGAACTATCATAGATCAGTTGATCCTCAAGGAATCCAATGAACAAATCAGCATAAATGGGAGCAAAAGACACTCCCATAGCCGTACTACACCTCCCAGTAGCAATTACCCTGAAAAAAGAAAACATTTTTCATCAGGACATGTTCAGTCATACATATCAACAAAGTGTTGAATCCTGGAGGATACAAATCCACTCTATCTAACCAATATTTCAGTGCTTCCAGACTCGTCCAATGGGGTATGTTGGTATATAAAGCTGAGACATCCAATGTACATAGTAACCAGCCAGGCTCTAATTGTAAATCTGATATTATCTTTAGAAATTCAGTGGTGTTCTGAATTCTAGATCGGACAAGTTTTAATAATGTCTGTAGATGTTTGGTCAGGAAAGCAGACAGAGGCTCAGTAAGAGAGCCTGTACCGGAGACAATAGGTCTCCTCAGTGGTTTCTCCAAGTTTTTATGAAATTTTGGTTGCAGGTATAGATGTTGTTTCCGAGGGTCCCCTACAGTAAGATGTTTTTTTAACAGAAGCACTTATTATGCCTTCTTCAACCGCCTGTTCAAGAAATGTGTCAATTTCATTTTTGAAGCCCAAGGTGGGATCAAGTGGCATATGCATTTAATGTCTGGCATCTTGAAGTTATCTATAAGCTTCAGATGAGTAATAACTGGTATCCATTACAACCACTGTCCCACCCTTATCAGCTAGCACAATAACAACATTGGTGTTCTTTTTCAGGTTAAGTGCCTGTTGTTCTGCAGCTGTTAAATTATGACTAAGTATTCTAGATTGACCAGTCTTGAAATGTAGATGTTTAAGCACCGTATCCTGAAATATTGAAATGTGTTTGTTCATGGGGTTACAACACTGGACTGATGAAATCTGAACTCATTAGATCTTTGAAAGTCATCCCGAGGACCAAAAAACAATTTAAGGTTAAGGGTTCTACAAAAAGTTAAAACATCATTGACCACACTATCTTCTTCAAAAAAAAGCCAGGGACATAATTCAATCCTTTATTACAAAGTTGTTGTTCAACTTCTGTCAATGCAACAGAAGAAATGTTATGCACATTGTAAAAATCATTTATCAAGGAGCTAGTACTTGTAACAATGCTTCCACACTTTCTATGTTTTCTACCCCTCCCCCCGATGTTTGACAGGCCTAAAGGGTAGTCAGCACCTCGTTGTTTCTTAGGGTCAGGGGACACTTGAGTATTGGCATATTCTATATCAGTGGCTGATGATTCCTCCCCTGAGGTACTACTATACCCATGTTTGGGCTTTTATAAAATAGAATGGGGTCTTTTCCTCTTAAATTTAGTTGATGGGGTGTCCAAATCAGAAAATCACATTTTTTTCTAAGGTCAAAGGGTTTACTTAGTTCATAATCCTCTAAATCTCGATTAAACTTGTGAATTTTCTTGGCCTTCAAATGTTTCTCAAGTGTTAGCAGGTCCACTGATATAGAATATGCCAATACTCAAGAGTCCCCTGACCTTTTTTAGAAGTGGATTTTTATGCTTTCTGGTCCTGTGCACCTGCCATACTTGTGAGGGCTGCCTTGGATTGCTATTTGCAGAAAAGGTCCTATATGCATACAGCAGCAATGCAAGCACAAAATAATGCAGTGTCTGTAGTGTTCATGAATTTGATTCCCTATATTAAATGCATTTTCACACCTTTTGTGCAAGGTCTATATAGACAATTTTTGGGCATTTTATAAATAATAAGATATCATATCAAATAGTTCCATTCAGATTGATCAGTGGTACATGGAATTAGATCTCCTTGTCAATATTTGCAAAATGTTCTCAGATCTAAACTCGTTTACACCTCTAGTGCCTTTTAGCATATTTATGTTTAATATACATAGGTCCTTATGGTGTTACAGCATTTAAGGAGATGCTTTCCTTAATCACAAGTGTGAGGAAATGAATGGCAGTGATTGTTTATCTAGGATGAACTACAGTGGAGATATGCCAGTTATACATTTCTTCCTGTTTGCCTTAATATTTTTATATCTGGGTGTGCTATATGTTATTGAAAAGTATAATGTGAAATGTCATTGTGGGAGACAAAATATACACCATCATTGTCTATATACTATGCATTATGCACTACATTGGAGATATTCCAAGTTGCTTTTTTAACATTACGAGAATATGCACTATTTCTGTCATACCTAAGTGGCTTAAAGATCATTGTATGGCATAAGCTGAAACCTTCCATGATGCTGTAGAAAACGGTCACTTTCACTTTATTGCAAGTTCTACACTTGTAGCTAATGAGTGATATTTATACATTAAACGTGGATACAAGCATCATATTTGACATTTCTGAAAATATATAACAATTCTAAAAAAAAAATAAATAAAAAAACAGGCACATAGAAAGAATTTGCCTTTCATCATATAAATGTTTAAGTCTGAAAAAAAAAAGTGCAAGTAAGGCTATGGCTCTTAGTTGTACAGTTTCTATGTTGTGAAGAGTTCTTTGTGAAAATATAGAGAAAAATATAACTTTGGAGTTTTTTTTTAATAATAATATCCTACTGTACTCATTACTATATAATGGTTTTAGTGAAAACCTTTATATTTGTACTTTTAAATAGCATCTAATGTTCAAAAGATATTGATACTTGTTTGAGATTTGCTTTTAAACTTGATTTAAAAAGAAATATTCAGAAGTTTAAAGATGTAAGTAGGCTGCTAGAAATGTGACATTCCACAGCTGATAGGTGAGAATGAGTTATAGACAGTTATATTGCAGCCATGTTTGCATTTAGATTATGGTTAAAGCTTTCATCCATGCATGCCTTGAGTTATTTTGCCTATATAAAGTGATGAATTTTATACATTGTGAAAATTACCTGAAACTGTATGCCTTAAAGTTTAGAACCTTCATTGACAGGTGTTTTTAAGTTTGAGGCCTTAATGGAGGCTTTGAATACAGTTTTCTCTGGTTAACATTTTTAATGCTGTAGTCCGTGTATATTTTTAAAAGAAATTCACCATTGTGTCTTTTAAAGGATTTTATATACCCAAAAAGTTTGTTTGACATTATTCATCAGTATGATTTACCACCAACCTATTAACAATGAAGTGTTTTCCCTGGGGTTTATTGGCCATTTAGATGCTGTTATTTTAATTTCTCTTTGCAAGCAAGAGTTTTCTTAGAGTCACATCATACAGCCTCTGTACACCACTAAAAGTATCTACTTATTGTGGGTCCTAATTTTTTTGCAGCTGTTCATCATCATTTAAATGTTATACTACAATGAGTGACACTTCAACTTTGTTTAAATGCCAAGTCTTTCTGCTTTAATCCATATAATATTGCAGCTACCGACTCCACAGTAATAGTTTATGCAAGCATCAGTAAGGAACAGTTGAATGTTGCCTGTTTTAAATATTGCAACAAAACTACGGCGAGTCATATTGATCATGTAACAAGGAAACTGATACTGAAGTCTGCTACATGTACATTGTCTTTCTTAGGTTGGTACTTCATACTATAAAAATACATGTCACCAATATAGGTTATGATACTCAGCACTTAGTTGTCTCCATCATAGGCAGATTTTTAAATACTATGGCCCGGTGCTTGTGAAATTTTAAATACATTATTGTTTAATAACAATCAGGTTTAACACATTTGACCAATGCACTTCCTTTTACTTTCACTCAGTCTTTGAATAAAAAGAAATGAATGGACGTACTTTCGTTGAAGGTTGTGCGTCAGGCCTGGCAAGCTGGTACGTAAAAATCAACTGCCAATCATTAGCGGACCGGAGTTCTGCTGTGGCGATCCCTAACCAGGAAAAGCCGAAAGACACAAACAAACTTTGCAAGTTGTGATACTGCAGATTTCTTTATATACAATAAAACATGCCTCTATAAATGATCCAGTTCTTTTTTTTTTTTTCTTACTGCCAGTCCATTTTTGAGGAGTTACACAAAAGTTATCCATTTTATATATTTTTTTCATTACAAAGCTGTTTTCCACATCTGAGTTGGTAGCATCATATGAGTAAGTGCAGTTGGACACAGGCTTCCTTTTCCTCCAAGTTCTTAACATATTTGTGAGACTTCTTGATGAAATAACATAATCAACAGTGGCATATTGTATTGAACTTATTAGCTCATATCTCCTGCCAAACTGCCAAGCTGATCCACAATGTCCAACAACTGCTTATATTCTATGTATCATATATCACTTCTAGTATACTAAAATGTGAAACTAAGCTAGTCATTTTATTTATTTAGTAATTAGTTTATTAATCTATCAATTTATTTTTGTGTTTATATGTGCATTTATTATGTGTGTTTGTTTCTGTTTGCATTTATTTATTTTCCACTTATTAAAATGGTCTAATTGGTCTAGTGCCACTTTTCGGTAGAAGTCATAGGAGAAATTCTCCAAAGAATAGCATTACTGCTACAAGTCCATATATGACAACATATTAATTGCAAAAAATCAAACAAAAATGACATGCATGAACTGTTGCAACTGAACACATATTCAAAGCTCATAACAGGAATTCTAATACACTATGTATCGACTGTTTAGGATATTATTGGAAGCTAAATGTGTGGGTAAATGTAGAGTGTCCATTGTGCATCAAAATAGACATGCATAATGCGGGAAAAATAACTAATAAATAAAAAGAAAGAGGTGATAGCAGGTTAAGGATTGTGGGTATGATGGTATTATTAGCAGACATAATAGGGTGGAAGAATAACAAATAAATAAATATGAACATGAGATTAGTGTATAGATGTTTAGATAAATCATTGGTGTTGATAAAGGTGTAGGAAGATTCTGATGATTCGTATTATTATAGATTCTGTGTTGAAGTAGAAATTTTAATCTTCAAAGGGTATTTTATTACTATAATTATTTTTAAAAGTTACCCATGCATGGTACATTGACAGTGCCATTAAGATGTGACATAATCCTTTAATTTATGCTAGAAGATTTTGTCATTGAGTTATGTTCATAAGTCATATGGGATAATGTTCCAATGTTCAGTGCAATGAGTCATCAAAATGATTGATTTTATTTTGATTAAATGAATGCAGTAGGCTTGGAGAGGTGCTTTTTTTCCCACAAGATTTATAATAGAAGGGCATTTTTCAGGATTATACATGATTTTATAAATTATCTTTAATTGGCTGAGTGCTAGTATGTTTAGAAGCTCAGGCTACTCTATACTTCTCATGGGTATGTATTGGTGAATGCTATTGGATATGTTAGTCAATATGGCTATTTTCTGTACCTGGTTTCAATTTTTGATCCCTGTTTTTAGTATTATTTACAACTGATGGTACATAGGCAGTTCATATAATAATGCTGGGAGTAGTAGAGTTTGATTTGTGGATACTAAAGATAGGCCATTTAAATAAGGGCTGCCTTTATTTAATCACTCTAATTCATTACAGAATCATAATAAAATACACAAGACAACTGAGCTAGTAGGCCAGTCACACGTTAGCAGTACCCACCCTAGGCCTTCCTTCCCTTTTTTCAGGAGGGCAAACCAATCATATCAGTGGTGAATTTCTTATGTTTGACTACCATGTTTTTATTTATTTATGTATTTATTTATTTATTTATTTTTATTTGACATTTGTTAGCTGGGTTAGTCCATCTGAGCCAGGAGCCTATTTTCAGTGGAGACCCAAGGAGAAAAGCTCCAGTACAATCATAGTTATTATTTAAAATAAAAAAAAAATAATAATAGGCTGGTAATATGATGAAAACAATATTATTAGGCTGGTAACATGACGAAAACAAAGATGAGACCTAAGTTGTTACAAAGCATGGTAGATAGTATGATATGAACAACTGAAACATATTTAAGGGAATGGGTTGTAGCAGAGAATGAAACATTACTTGAAGTGTAGGTTGATATATTGCATACTAGAGTGAAGTAGAGAAGTTGAGAATTTGTGAGAGCTGTGAAAAAAAAGGAAAAAAAGTGAATGCAGAGAAATTGTAATTAGAAGTACAGAAGGGGGGTTATGTAGGGTCCAGGCAGGGGAAGATCCATGAGTTTTTATAGCTCTCTTTTGAATCAACTTATTTGTGTGATCTTTCTTACATTAAAAGGGAGTCTCTTCCATGCTTGAGATACAAAGTATTTGTATAAAAGTTTGCCAATTTTTTTTGTGGCTTATAAATATCTAGGAAATGTTGGTGAGAGCTTTGAAGACAATGATTTGTTAATGTAACGGTCAAATTTCATACTGTGCTACATTATAGCTCAGCATTTTTGTGTACATCACTAGTTTTATAGGTTTATTATTAAGAGATTATATGGTAATTTTAGCTGTATCTTTATGATGAGTTCTTGCATTCACATGAATGTGCTTATTTTTTTAACATTAGCAGCAAGTATGATTCCTTAAGCCATTTTCTAGATAACTGAATACTTCTTGCATGACTGATTGCAATGCAGAGGCTGGTAGTGAAGCGTCATTTGCACATTGTATCAGTACAGTATTACCTGTTATGTTGTACATGTCATTGACAAATACATTGGAGAGGAGTAGGGATAAATACTAAGCCAGACCAATATGCTATGAAGTTTAATACAAAATATCCACACCAAATAAGCACTTTCATTTCACCCACGGAAACTTCATCAGAATGGAGTATTGTCACAAACAAACTGTTAAAATAATCAAAACCTGAATGTGAGTGTCTGTAAGTTAATTACACAACATTTAAAAATTTAAAGAAACCACAGAAATGTGTATACTCTTGTTTGACATATATACACATACATATACACAACACAATTTGGTAAAAATATTTTCACATATTTACAAAAATGTATGTACACAAATATTATTTACAAAAGTGTATATAATCTCCTAAACATGACAACAAAGATGTTATAAAATGTTTGCTTTCATTTTCAAGGCAGGAACTATAGAAAGGTGGTCATTTAAACCAGGGTTTATACAGGCATCAAATAGCATTTGCCATATCATTTCTTGATACTCCAACCTGGTTTCCCAGTCACCACCCCTTTCTTGAATCTGAACTTGCTGTATACATTTTTGTAAATATACAATTCTGATGAAGTTTCTGTGGATGAAATTAAAGTGCTTATTTGGTGTGGATATTTTGTATTAAACTTTATACCATATTGATTTGGCTTGGGTTTGTCTTTGCCTATAGGTGCATGGACCTCTACTGGCCTTCTCTTCTGTACTGCTGGGAAATTTTGGTATTTGTATTATTTACAGGACTTCCTGTGGACTGCGGTGGTGGTGCTGTGGTGGCGTTGTCCCCTCACAGTAAGATGTTGTCCTGTTCGATTCTCAGCTAGAGTGTCTTCTGTGTGGATACATGCATGAATGGGCGTACCTTCATTGAAGGTTGTGCGTCAGACCTGGCAACTCGGCACGTAAAAATCTACTGCCAATTATTAGTGGACCGGAGTTCTGCTGTGGTGACCCCTAACTGGGAAAAGCCGAAAGAGTAGGGATAAGGCTAACCCTTGTGGTACTCTAACTGTTATAGGCAGGAATGAAGAGTAGGTGTTATTTCAACAAACACATCGGGACCATTTGTTAATGTGCATTTAAACACTTAAGGGTTTTCACTACCCAAGCTATTCTTGATAGTCTGTTAAGTACTGTGTCATATAATACAATGTCAAGTGCATTTGATAAATCTAGAAAAAGTAAGACAATGCATAGATGTAGAATTTTTCTGTTGTTTATTTCATTCAAAAAGGTTAATAGAGCTGTGTTGGTACTATGCTTTAGATGAAATCCATATTGGGCTGGGATACAAAGTTTTTTTTTTTTATGAAAAAAACTGATAATTGTTTATGAATGCAATTTTTGAGGATTTTATTTATTTCCTTATTTGTGCATTGTTCACTTGATTAGTCCCACTAGGCCAGTGGCCTGTTTCCAGGGGAGATTTGAGGTGATATTCATGCTGACTAGAGGAAATTTGCCCATAGTACCAGGAAACTTCCCTTACTATTTTGATAAGTGCCATGGGATTATTTTCATCCACCTGGGCTATCACCAACTCAGGCAGCTTGGGGTCTCACTTTAATGTCTCATCTGAAGGACAACACAATCAAATGTACAACACTTACTTTATGCTGCACTGCAGTGGCATTATTGGAATATTAATCCAAGCTCCTGGAGTGGGACGGAAAACTGGAGATAAAACAGCTATGGGTCTGGAAAAATCAGTAGAACAACAACTTTTATGTTACCAACACCATGAACAAAATGATCAATAAAATTGGTTTAAACAAATATCAAGATGCAACTATTTGCATCCAAAAATTGACCTATATTTGCAGAAACACTCCCTCAAATGGATAATCATGTCTCTAAAACATAAGGCTGTCTGCTTGAGTGTCTTAATTAACAGTAGGGTGACAACAAAATGGCTCTGAATTATAATAATCTAACACGTTTTTAGCATAATGATCTGTGAGTTTAAAAAGTTCCTCTCTTGTTAATAGCTTTGCATTTTCTATTAAGAAACTACACACAATGTATCAATAGCCTGGAAGACTGCCACAAATGTCCTTGCACTGGGCTACATGTCTCGAAACACAATAGAGAACAGTGGATACAGTTAGTATTGCACTCATGTAAGCTGATGAAGCACAGCTGATGTATGTAGCCAAATAATATGTTTAAATGGGTAGTCCCAACAAATTTATTTATTATTTTTATATATTTAACATTTGTTTACTGGAGAAGTCTGACTGCGGAAGTTGGCCATTTTCAGTGGAGGCCCGGGGAGAAAAGCTCCACATAAAATCAACATAACAGCATGTATTAAAACAAAAACAAAATTGCCAGGGTAATGGTGATCACATAAAATCTCATAATAACACATATTATCACAGTTAAACTTAGTAACAAAAGTCATTAGAATCAGTAGCATTTTCAGAGTCATAGAATAAGGCATAATATATGATGGAATAGAGAGTCAGTAATGCATGATAGGTAATGTACAAATTCTTGTAATTATAATCTAATAAGTTCAAGAAGCATTAAAGATATAGTGAAAGGGGGCAGTAGTGAGAGAGGTTGGGGAAGGAAGAAATAAGTTCAGCCTGGTGAGGATCAGGAGCATAACCAGTTGTCATTTAGATGGATATTTAGCAGTTTTTTTAACTGTGATGGGTTGGTTGCATTTAGTATGTTCCATGGGGAGTGGGGTGGAATTCAATGATTTAGGTACCTAGTTAGAATATAGCGAGTCTGCAATGCTATTGTTGGATTTTGTAACTTTGAGAAGTAGTTTTTCAGAGGATCATAGGGTCCTGCTGTTGAGGTGGATTTGTACTAGGTTCTATAGGGCTGGACAATTGTCAGGTAGATATACTATGGAATGGGCTATGGTAAATCGGTTTAGGGTTAGGGGGTTGGGAAGCTCTAGCCATTTGAGTTGTTTCAGAGCAAGACTGTGATGGGTTCTGTGGGTCAGGTTGGCAGCAAATCTGGCTATCTTGTGGTAGTATGATTCAAGTTTGCTTAAGTTGGATTTTTTGAGATTTGTGAATAAAGAGAGGCATAGAATAAAGTGGATATTATACCTCATGCCATCAAAAAGGCCCACATTAAATTAGGTTCTCTTTACAGAATAAAGCCATTCTTAACCAACTCTTTCAGATAAGCTATAGCTAGGTATCACCTAATATCCACTTTATTCTATTACTCTCTTTATTCACAAATTTAGAAATTAGAAACAAAACCAAACTAATATTGTCAAATTTTAACTTATCATCTAGAATAATACCTAGTAGCTTAGTTTCTGGGGTAGATTTGATTAGGGTGTGATTAAATGAGTTGATGTTAAAGTCCTGGTGAAGGGAGTTTGTCTTGTGACAGTGGTTAGGGAACAACATTAGTTTGGTTTTGTTTGGATTTAGGATGAGCTAGTATTTTATGAAGGTTATCAGCCAGTTGGTAAAAACTGCTCTTGTAATGCTCTTTGGTCTTAAAACTTAGTGCCAGCCTTTTTGCCAGAGTCCAATATCCACTGTAGAAAAGGTTCATTTAATTTTCCTAAAAGGGATGCAAACTGGACAAAGGTTTCTGAGAACTTTCTGAAGCTAATAAATCTTTAGTTGGGCTCTGGCCTAGAAGTCAGCTTGCACTTTCATCTATTACATGATCTGCTGACTTAGGTTGAAGCAGAAGATACCACAGTGAGGCTGTCTTTATAGAAAGCATTACAGATAAGTCAAACAGTGTCTTTAAGGCTTGTACATCTTCAAAGATTTCTGGTAGGGTACAGTTTGTTAGTCATCCTTGTTTTGCATTCATAAAAGAAGTTTTTTTTTTAGAAAGATATCTGTCTTGTCAGCATGCCTTGTTTATAATGCTGTGGAAGTTTATTTCCTTTGACTGGATATTAAGGATGCAGTTTGCTTTGCAGATGCATAAGAGGTTGGATAGGACTGTATCATTTCAGGTTTTGAACGTAAGGCAAGGCAAAAATCTTTCCCCCCAAGTTTTTTTTTTTTTCAGGAACATAGAACAGAGAAAGTGCTTTAAGAACACAAAGGAAACATGCTTCTGATTTTTTTTTTGTGTATGTGAGGAAATACTATGGTCTTTCAAGTTGAGTCATATGCTTGGAAACTCCAT
>NC_056733.1:362983055-363045555 GCF_019279795.1 Protopterus annectens
TCATCCATCCAGCCATTAATTCATCTGTCCAGCCATTCATCCATACAGCTGCTACTCCCACCAACAAGCTAGCCACTTCAGCAGCCAACCAGTCAGATGGCTAGCCATGCCAGCAGCCAGCCAGCCAGCAAGCCACTCCAGCAGCCAGCCAGCTAGCTAGCCACTCCAGCAGCCAACAAGCCAGCTAGCCATTCCAGCAGCCAGCCAGTTGTTGTTCCCATAAGATTACCTCTTTCACCACTCCTGTGGTGATGTCATGGTAGAGGGTGTGGTCAGTGTCATATTGGCCACACCCCCACATCCCACTTTAGCCTGCTTAAAAGGTGGCAACCCTAACTGGGGCGAAGCTTGAATGGAAGGGAGGCACCTCTCTCTAGCAGTACACTGCATGTTTATGGGGAACTGAGTGCTAAATCATTCATAGACAATCTGATTCTAGGTCAGTGTTTTGTATGTAGCAGAGCAGCAAAAAGCTGTGATCTACTGAAAGTCAGCTCTTAAGCCAAGTTTTGTCACAGGTGGAAGGATGGGATCAGTACCCACTCGGGTAGGAGGGACCTGTCCTCGGCTGGCCTGCCCTGGTGTCCCTTCCCTGCTATCAATAGTGAAAGAAAACCTTTAATGCTGTCTCTAAGGTAAAAAAAAACACTGCATCAATGGGCCCACACAGTATCCCAGAATGCCTTCTAAATAGCATGAAACATGACCTATCAGGTCCTGCGGAATCACTGTTTACCTGTAACCTCCAAACAGGCTTCATGTCTCATGAATGGAGAACAGCAACAGTCATTCCTCTGCACAAAGATGGGTCATCTACACACCGTGGAAACTACAGACCCATAAGTCTCACTAGTCTCACATGCAAAGCCATGGAAAGAATTATCATGGAAATGATCAATAATGACATAGCAAACCTCCAGACGCTGGACCCAACCCAATTTGTTTTGTCAAGGGCAGGTCATGCCTGCTCAGTCTGATGAACTTCTTTGAGAAGGTCACTAAAGCAATGGATGAGGGGAAAATGATTTACACTGCCTACCTTGATCTAGCTCAGGCATTTGGCACAATACCCAACTCGGGCATTGTTGACAAACTCAAGAGGATAGGCAGAAACCCTTATATCACCTGGTTGATAGACAACTGGCTCACAGACAGGACCTAGTAAAATAGAACTGGGGAAGCCGCCTCTAGAAAGAGTGGCCAGTCACAAGTGGAGTCTCTTAGGGATCAGTCCTGGAACTGCTCCTTTTTGTCATTTACTTTGTTGAAGTCAAGACCAATGTCAGTTATCTCTGGCTGAATAAATTTGCAGATTATTGCAAATTAGGAGCACCATTGAATCCCACACTGACACAAATTTCTTCAGGAATGGATGACACAGACAAACAACTGGTGGCAGTGCCATGGATTAAAACTAAATGCCAAGAAATGCATAATAGTATCCTTCAGGAAGTCATCCACCCCTGGTAACTATCACATTGACAATGCATCCCTAAGAGTTGACCCTGTAGACATGGACTTGGGTACATGCATAGACAGTAATCTAGCCTTTGACTATCCTGTGTCTACAGTAGTGAGGAAATCATTCTATGTTGTGCAGCTTATAAACAAAGGTATGGCATCTAGGACCAAGTCATTGTTCCAATCTATGTGGCACTCATCAGACCTATTATTGAGTACAGTGCCCCCTTTGGTGTATACCTAACCAGGCATATCCAACAATTGGAATGTTCACAGAAGTTCCTTACTAAAAGAATACAGGGCATAAGTAACATGTCCTATGCAGACCACCTCAAGGCCCTATCCCTATATTCTGTCTTCTACAGGCTGTTGAGGGGAGATCTATGCCTGGCATACAAGTCAATGTCAGATCCCACTCTGATGGGCCTCCTGCATATCTGCAAAACAAACAGCATTGAAATTACCCATTCTAAATACTTAAACCTTGCTTGTGACATAAGTCGAACCTGCTGGAAAGACAGGCATGTATCCCAGACACTACCTCATCTCTGGAACAGGCGCCCCATCCATGTGAAGCAGAGTTCCTCCCAAACCCAATTAATGTGTAACTTGGGAAATTGGATGGGGAACAGGACATTCTTTGCTGGTTTAGCACCTATGTCTCTAATGGACACAGGCAGCCTGTAAATGGTTCATCTCCCAGGCTCCTGCTTGGAAAGCACCTGCTTACACTTATCAAGGGTACCAGAACTTGTCAGAGATTTGGATGCATGGCTAGGCTTAAAAAGGCCCTTGTGATCATTAGCCTAGTAAACACCTATGAACCTATTACTACTACTACTAATATTACTACTACTACTACTACTATTACTACTGCTACTACTGCTACTACTACTACTACTACCACTACTACTACTATCACTATCACTGCTACGAATAGTGCTACTACTTGTACTACAACTACTGCTGCTTACTACTACTATTACTACTGCAAAGTGCTACTAGTACTGCTGCTATAACTACTGCTAATAATGTTGGTAATAATAATAATGTCTTCTGTCTTTTTTTCCCACTTGGACATGAACTGACTGCACTGGTCAAGTAAAAAAGTGACAGTGTGGATCTATTATTTTGCAGATAAACTGTTAAAACATTTATCTTTCTCATTAATATACCATTTCTGCTTGCATATAAGATGTGACACTTTAATTTTGTTCTGACAAACTGGAACTATTTGATCTAGTCACTGCTCATTAAAATTATAATTCAGTATACATTCCACAGAACTGCACATCTTCCTTGATTTGTTATGCAATAAGTATACGTTATGAAATGATGTGCCAAGAAATGCAAAAGTTCATTAAACAATGTCATTCAAGGGAAAACAGAAATGCTAAATGTTGCCTGAATGAAATGAAATTGCTGGGTTTATTTTAATATCAAATGTAAAACAATGTTGGTTTTGATCCAGCAGATAAGGGAAACCCTGCACTTATGGATGGATGAAGAAATCTGTTTTTCAGATGTGTTATGATTTGCTTCAAGACAACAGAATAAGTTAAAGTTAAATCCTCAGTACACACATTTTTTAGTTTTTGTTAATTTGCAAAAAAAAAAAAAAAATGTTTAATAGCTTAATATGGAACCCAGCCACTGGGGATGCACAAGCCAGTGCATTTCTTTGTGCTGGTCCCAAGCCCAGATAAATGGGGAGGGCTGCATCAGGAAGGGCATCCGGCATAAAATTTTGCCAAATCATACAGGCGGACAACAGTACAGATATACATACCGGATTGGTCAAGGCCCGGGTTAACAATAACCACCACCAGTACTGTTGGACAACAGGGTGCTGGTGGAAATTGGGCTACTGTTGGCCGAAGGAGGAGAAGAGGGGGAAGGCATGCCTGAAAGCAGGTAAAGGCTAGGACTGTGATAGCGAGGGTCGGAACTTTGAATGTTGACAGTATGACTGGTATAGGGAGAGAGCTAGCTGATATGATGGACAGAAGGAAGGTTGGTATATTGTGTGTGCAAGAGACCAGATGGAAGGGGAGTAAGGCTATGTGTATTGGAGGTGGGTCCAAATTGTTTTATCATGGTGTGGATGTGAGGAGAAATGGCATAGGGGTTATCCTGAAGGAACAGTTTTCTAAGAGTGTTTTGGAGGTGAAAAGAGTGTCAGATAGAGTGATGTTTATGAAGCTGGAAATTGATGGTGTAATGATGAATGTTGTTAGTGCATATGCTCCACAAGTTGGGTGCGAGATGGATGAGAAAGAAAAATTTTAGAGTGAGTTGGATGAAGTGGTGATGACTGTACCCAAGGGTGAGAGACTGGTGATTGGAGCAGATTTCAATGGGCATGTTGGTGAAGGGAACAGAGGGGATGAGGAAGTGATGGGTAGGTATGGTGTTAAGCAAAGGAATGCAGAAGGTCAGATGGTAGTGGATTTTGCAAAAAGGATGGACATGGCTGTGACGAATACACATTTTAACAAGAGGGAGGAGCATAGGGTGACATACAAGAGTGAAGGAAGATGCACACAGGTGTATTATATCTTATGTAGAAGGGCCAGTCTGAAGGAGATTGAAGACTGTAAAGTGGTGGCAGGGGAAAGAGCAGTTAGGTAGCATAGGATGGTGGTTTGTAGGATGACATTGGTGATCATGAAGAGGAGGAGGAGTGTGAGATCAGCACCAAGGATCAAATGGTGGAAATTGAAAAAGGGTAATTGTGAGGTGGAGTTCAGGGAAGAGTTAAGACAGGCACTGGGTGGCAGTGAAGAGTTACCAAATAGCTGGGTAACAACAGCAGATCTAGTAAGAGAGATGGCTAGAAAGGTGCTTGGTGTGAAACCTGGAAAGAGGAAGGAGGACAAGGAGACCTGGTGGTGGAATGAAGAAGTACAGGAGAGTATACAAAGAAAGAGGTTGGTGAAGAAGAAGTGGGATTTTCAGAGAGATGAAGAAAGTAGACAAGAGTATAAGGAGATGAGGTGCATGGCAAAGAGAGAGGTGGCAAAGGCTAAGGATAAGGTGTATGAGGATTTGTATGAAAGGTTGGACACTAAGGAGGGAGAAAAGGACCTGTACCGATTGGCTAGACAGAGGGACCGAGCTAGGAAAGATGTGCAGCAGGTAAGGGTGATAAAAGATAATGAGGGAAACGTACTCACAAGCAAGGAGAGTGTGTTGAGCAGATGAAAAGAGTACTTTGAGGGGCTGATGAATGAAGAGAATGAGTGGGAGAGAAGGTTGGATGATGTGCAGATAGTGAATCATGAAGTGCAGTGGGTTAGCAAGGAGGAAGTAAGGATAGCTATGAAGAGGATGAAGAATGGAAAGGCTGTTGGTCCAGATGACATACCTGTGGAAGCATGGAGGTGTTTAGGTGAAATGGCAGTGGAGTTTTTAACTAGATTGTTTAATGAAACCTTGGAAAGTGAGAGGATGCCTGAGGAATGGAGAAAAAATGTTTTGGTACTGATTTTTAAGAATAAGGGTGATGTGCAGAGCTGTAGTAACTACAGAGGGATTAAATTGATCAGTCACAGCATGAAGTTATGGGAAAGAGTAGTGGAAGCTAGGTTAAGAAGGGAGGTGATGATTAGTAATCAGCAGTATGGTTTCATGCCAAGAAAGAGCACTACAGATACGATGTTTGCTCTGAGAGTGTTGATGGAGAAGTATAGAGAAAGTCAGAAGGAGTTGCATTTTGTCTTTGTGGACATAGAGAAAGCATATGACAGGGTGCCTAGAGAGGAGTTGTGGTATTGTATGAGGAAGTCGGGAGTGTCAGAAAAGTATGTAAGAGTGGTACAGGATATGTACGAGGGTAGTGTGACAGCGGTGAGGTCTGCGGTGGGAGTGATGGATGCGTTTAAGGTGGAGGTGGGATTACATCAAGGAGCCCTTTCTTATTTGCAATGGTGATGGACAGGTTGACAGATGAGATCAGACAGGAGTCCCCGTGGACTATGATGTTTGCAGATGACATTGTGATCTGTAGTGAGAGTAGGGAACAGGTGGAGGAGACCCTGGAGAGGTGGAGATATGCTTTAGAGAGAAGAGGAATGAAGGTCAGCAGGACTAAGACAGAATATATGTGTGCGAATGAGATGGAGGATAGAGGAATGGTGAGGATGCAGCGATGAGAGGTGGCAAAGGTGGATGAGTTTAAATACTTGAGATCAACAGTTCAGAGTAATGGTGAGTGTGAAAGAGAAGTGAAGAAGAGAGTACAGGCAGGATGTAGTGGGTAGCGAAGAGTGTCAGGAGTGATTTGTGACAGACGAGTACCAGTAAGAGTGAAAAGGAATGTCTACAAGAGGGTAATGAGACCAGCTATGTTATATGGGTTGAAGACAGTGGCATTGACAAAAAGGCAGGAGTCAGAGCTTGATGTGGCAGAGTTGAAGATGTTAAGATTTGCACTGGGTGTGACGAGGATGGACAGGATTAGGAATAAGTATATTAGAGGGTCAGCCCAGGTTGGAAGGTTTGGAGACAAAGCCAGAGAGGCAAGATTACGTTGGTTTGGACATGTGCTGAGGAGGGATGCAGAGTATATTGGGAAAAAGATGCTAAGGATGAAGCTGCCAGGTAACAGGAAAAGAGGAAGGCCTAAGATAAGGTTTATGGATGTGGTGAGAGAAGAGATGCGGGTTGTTGGTGTGACAGAGTAAGATGCAGAGGACAGGAAGAAATGGAAACAGTTGATCTGCTGTGGCAACCCCTAATGGGAGCAGCCAAAAGAAGAAGAAGCTTAATATGGAACACATTTGTTTCTGTCTATGCAGCAATAGTATGAGTTAATGACTAGTTATCTAAGCACAAAATCCACAAAGATTTTATAAATCAAGGATCATTCTATTTTCTCAGGGCTTTGCTCAAGCTTAGAAAGCATAGGGGTTGAATTAAATATCTCATCATGCCAGCATAGTTGACTAATACTATGTGTTGCTAATGACCTTTATCCGGCAGTCATTAGTTTGATTCTTTCTGTCTCCACCTGACTAGTGTGCACATGTGATTGGTTGGGTTTGTCTTATTGCAAGCATCCACAGTAAGCAGTACTTTTGAAAAAGCTGCCTGATTGTTCACAATAGTTAATGAACTATTAACTTTTTAAGTGAAACAACAGCATTTTGTTGTGCATTATAAAGTTTCTAGATTGGAAGATGTGTGCACAAGCTAAGAGGAACAGTGCCTGAGCTTTCTGAAATAGAAGATGGCTACATCAGTTGAGTCAAACCTAAGAGATCATTGTGTTGGACTTTAGCTTTATTACACACTTCTTTAGACTATGTGGTATGTTGTCTTCCTGTGACATATTGGAGAAGGTTATATACAAAGACTATGCTCACAGGACTAACAGTAATTAAGCTTCTGCCTAGAACATAGCCATGAAGTCATAAAGGCGTTGCTAAAAAGTGAGTTTGCAAGATTGCAGATAAAGCCCAATAATAGATCAAATGTTCTAAAACAGCAATTCATTGCCTTTTCTCTTTCTATTTTTTTCTTATTACAATCTTCTTTTGCTATAATTTCTGTCAGACATTAAACAACTCCATTGTCTTGTCACAGAAATATTACATTTTGTTTTGTGTAAGATCAGTGCAGTGAACCAACGTAATGCATGCTGCACACCTGATTAATGCACATAATATGGTTTACAACAGTTGCATGGATTTTACTATCCTGATTTACTTCTGAGTCAAGCTGTTGTGCAGTGCATAGTTTCACTGTTTTAGTTTTTGATTTTATTGCCTGTGGTTTTGCCATTAAATAATTTCAAGTATTTAAGTAAAGCATTAAGCCTTTTTGGAGGTTGAGTAGATGACATATGTTATAAAATAACTGCTGAAACTCTCAGAATGCATTATTTTTGCCTTGTTATTTGCCACCTGTGTTTAGCAGTAGGGCTAGTATTCTTGGTCAGATCTCTAAACTGCAGTCTGTTTTTTGGGTAAGAGTTCTTTTCCTCTCCAATGTTATAGGAAGATATTGGAAATGGAGTTTACCACTCAGAGTGACCAGATAATTGTAAAGCCATTCTGAAGAACTCTGCAGCGAGTGTCTTATCCACCAAAGAAGTATTGTTTAACCTGGTATCGACAAGCTAGGCCTTGATTTCTAAAGCTCAATATTTTGGTGATGTGATAGAATAATCTGAGGAAGCAGCTTGTAATTTGTTTTTAGAGTTATTTGGATATTTTCAGTTTAGTGATTTTGGCAAGCAATTCAAAAAAGTCAAACTTTCACTCCAGGAAATGCTTTATTTTTTGTTTTACATCACCATTTCTGCTGAAACAGTTGAATATGTATAGGACTTTAATTCACACCTCTTAACTGTCCCTGATTTTCAAAGATATTCCTAAAATTGACTCAAATTTTAGCTTTCTCTTAATCCCTCCTAAAACTAGTGATGTTTAAAGAAAAGGTGCCGAATTACACTTAATAAATAATGTCAGTAATTGGAGTTTTAGACTTCTCTTACTTCAGAAAATGTTTATTCATTCACATTTTCTTATTCTGTCAATGTCTCAAGTTAATAGTACTAATATTTTAAAAGTGTTCCCGATTATTTATGGATTTGTCCCTGATTCTGTTGAGATTTGTCCCTGACTGGTTGAGAGATATCCTTTAATTTATTTTCATTATGTTAGCAGTTGTATGTTCAGCAATTACATGTTATTATACAGTGCAGCTATGGCCATGCACTGAATTCAACCAGAACACATTTAACCACACAGTGGTCTATGACATTTCATTAAAAAAAATTGTTGATTTTTTTTTACCTTTGTAATTTGGGGGAAGAAAACTGTCTCACACCTTAACTTTATATAACCAGCTAGACTGCACAGATTAGGGGAACTGGGTATATGCCCCCTTTCAAAAAAAAAAAAATACAGTGAAATAAGTTGTTTCATGAAAGGCAAGGATTCCATAAATAGTAATCATCTAACTGAAGAGCATAAGCCATTTCCTCTATTTGGAAGCTCCTTGTTGCATTAACATCTTAAATTAGATACCACATAGTTTTGCCACTCCTACTTGTCTTCTGGTCTTCCTTACTAGTATGTTGGGACCTTTGAACCTGAGGACCTCCTTTTCCAGTGCCATTAAAACATGCTTCTGGTTGTTTTTATCCAAAGTGGATTCCTAAACAATAATAGCTTAACTCTAAATCAGGTCATGACAACATGGATTTGCAATTTCCTAATGTCTCTGCAACCTCTATGGTAGATATTGGCATCCTGAGACAATGTGGAAATTGTCTCATCTATGCAGGCAACCTTTTAATCCATAAAAAAGTAGTACAGTATGCAAGAGATGTACATGCATAACTTCCATGGAGGCAAAGTCTCACTTACAAACAAGATTGTTAAAAACCCACACAGTACATCCTTCACACATATTGCTCATCATACACATAGACATTCTTCTGCTGAGGCACTTAATAGAAACCTTTCCAAACTTCAAAGACCCCCCTAAGCCATCAAACAGCAACACACATCCTTAGAAATCACTAAAGCACACACCAAAAACAATACCTAACACCACACATAACCCTAAACTCAATGATCCCCAAGAACAAAGTCCATAAGGCAAGCAAACACTTTACTTATTAGTCTTGTCATAGGGAATTCTATTGTATGACACATAAATGCCCCTCTTGCTGGACAAGGAGAGGATAACAGTTAGTTGCCTGTCTGGAGCTAGGATCTGCAATGTCATGTACACATTCAAGTCTCTAAACCACATGTACTGATATGATTCTATCATAGTCCATGTGGGTGTAAATGACCTGAAACTTACCTCACCAGACTATGTGAAAAGAGACATTACAGATCTCTCTGAGTATGTGTCACAAACCAGTACATACCTTACATTAAGCAGCATTCTACTTTCACCAAAGATGATGCCACGATATGAACAGAAAATGATTGATTTTAATAATTGTATTAGGTTCTGCTGTCACTCCTAGGGAATCCGATATCTATCAATGTAGGAGGACATGGTTAACAAGGATGGTCTGCACCTGTCCCCCTTGGGCTTTTGGATATTGGCTAAAACATTATCCACCTCATTAGAGCCTTTTGGGCAATGTTAAAATGGCAAAATTACCAACATAGCAAAAAAAAAAAAAAAAAAAAAATTAAAAATTAAAGCAACTGTAAGGTGTTACTGCTCAATGTTAGGTGCCTAAACAAGAAACTCCACACCCTACAAGATTTCCTCACTCTGGAGAATGTAGAAATCTGTGCTATCAGAGAAACTTGGTTTAAAGCTGCAGAAAGTATTCAAGTAGTGCAAGGCTGCAGTGCCTTCTACACATTTACACTAGCAACAGTACAGCTAGAGCTAAAGGTGGAGGTATCTTGATTAACGTTAGCAGAAATACAACTCCAGGTTGGTTAAACAAGACGATGTCCTGGAGTTCATTCATGTCTAAATCTCTATAGACAAGGTTTCTTGCCATGTCCTGGCCAGGTACAGGCCACTCCCTATTCCCCAGGTAGCTTAAACCTCTTACGTATACCCACTAGAGGTGCTCAACATCAAACCAAATACCCTTTCCATTGGAGACTTTAACTACCCCTCTATAGACTGGGAAACACACACTACCTCTAACTTACAGGCAATGATTCCTGGACTTTATTTATTTATTTATTTATTGACATTTGTTTACTGGAAATTTTGACTGGGTATAGATGCCCTTTTTTAGCTCCAAGGTAACAAATTTAATGCAATCAATAGTTCCAATAACAAAATTTATAATGCAGTTACATAGGTGAATACTAGGATAATTACCCTGAACAGCCATTTAAACCCTGTACCTTGCGTTTATTTGAAGTCCTTAAGCATTAGGCCAAAACTCTACAGTGTATATATAGTATTGTAGTCAGTATAATAAAATTTGTATTTATATCACTAACATTAATATACAGAATTGCACTGAGAATTTACAGATAGAAGGGTGGTGTGTAAGATATGTAGGAGGAATTTAAGAAATACATTAGAGTGAGGTATTATAGGGGATAAACAAGTTTAAGTGTTAATAGAGAAGTAGGGATGGAAAGGAAGTAGGTAGATCAACACAAACAACTTGTACCAAATACTGTGCACTCCAACCAGAGGAGCTGGATCTTGTACTCACCAACATGGGAGAGTGTTGCACCCCCCACCTGTGTCATGTCCTCATTGGTGAGGTTGAACCACAAAGCTGTCACCCTCAAAATAGAAATCAACGCAGAAAATGCAACAAAACCAGTAACAATTAGGGACTATTCTATAGCAAACTACATAATATTAAGTGACAGTTTGTCAAAACTTACTGCTCTCCAACCCCTGAGAATATAGCTTCCTATGCAGAATTATTTACAGAAACCCTGTGCAAACATGCAAGTGGCTGCACTGAGGGCTGTGTACCTACCGGACATAAGCCCAGATTTAACACCAGAAACAACCCCCACTGGTAGAATCCTTACCTTAATAGGATATATAACAAAAGAAAAAAGTCATGGACAAAATCAGAAAGAGCAACTCTCAAACAGGCAAGAGATCTCTGATTTAGCTAAACAAGAAATTAAGAGGTCTAATATAAAGTCTAACAAGGCCAGTTATAAGGTCAGAATAGCCTCCCAGGTTAAAGGCAATCACAAGACCTTCTTCAGCTATGTCAGGAAGGTTAAAGGTAACACTCATCAGTGTGAACTGGTGGTAAATGGAGCAAACTTCACTTTACCAGGGACACATAGTAAATCTACTGACTGATACATTTAGCTCAAACTTCACCCCCACTCCCTCCCACTGTCCCCAGTGAAATCCCTTCTAGCATAGCCCCCAACTATCAATAGGAAGCAGGTCCTGATACCACTCACTAAGGCCAAAAACACTGCTTCATTGGGTCCTGACTATATCCCTGGATGACTCTTAAATAGGCTAGAATATGACCTAGCAAGATCACACAAGGCACTTTTCAACTATAGCCACAAAACAAGCCTTGTTTAATTAAAAAAAAAAAGTTATGTGCCAGGTGAATTGAGGGCCACAGCAGTCATCCCTATTTATATTAGTAGCCCATCAGTTGACCCCAGGAACTACTCACAAGTCTAATATGCAAAGCCATGGAACAAAGTATCATGGAAATGGTCCACAAGGAAGTTGGCAACCTACAGACACTGGACCCATCCCAGTTTGCCTTTGTTAAGTGAAGGTCTTGCCCACTCAACTTAGTAGACTTCCTCGAGAGGTTCACCAAGGCTATGGATGAAGGGAAAACAGTGTGTACTTACTACCTTGACCTCGCCAAGGCTTTTAATACAATACTCCACTCAGGTACTGTTGACACACTCTCAGAACTAGGGACAAATCCCTTCATAACTCACTAGATTGCTCACAGATAAGACTGGAGAAGTCAGGATCTGTTAACCCAACTCCACTGGGAGACTGGTCACCTGTGGAGAACCCCAGGGCTCTGTGTTGGGCCCGCTCCTGTTTGACATCTACTTCTCAGAAGTCAAGGCAAATGGCAAAGGCCTCTGGCTCACCAAGTTAGCAGATGACTTGGAAATTGGGATATTTCATAGATTCCCCATTGACACCAATATCTTACATGAGGGTCTAGCACAAGAAAATTACTGGTGTCAAAGCCATGGATTAAAACTCATTGTGAAGAAATGCATTATAGTGCCTTTTGGGAAACCATCCACCTAAGCTAATTATTCCATTGAAAAAACACCCCTAAGAATTGACCCGACAGTTACGGATCTGGGAACATATGTAGGCAGTAATCTGGTCTTCAAAAGACATGTAGCCAAGATAGTAAAGCAGTTATTCTATATTGCCCAACTCATAAGCAAGGGTATGGTACACAGGTCCAAGGAAGTTATAGTAGTGCTCTACTCAGCAATTATGAGACCAATCATTGAGCACAATGCCCCCTTTGATATGATTGCAACAGCTGGAATACCCTCAAAGGTTCCTTAGCAGGGGAATCCAAGGTATGAATATAGATTGCCTTAAGGCCCTATCTCTGTACTCAGTGACCTGCAGGTTACTGAGAGACGATATACACCTGGCATTAAAGCATCCTCACAAACAGCTGTGATGAATCTCTCACACATCTGCAAAACAAACACCAGAAACAGTAGATTCAACGACCTGACCTTTGCCTATGGCATAAATAGAACATGCTAAAGAGACCAGTATGTGTCTCCAAGGATCTCATCTGCATATAGCTTAGTTCTTCCATGACCTTGTTCAAACAAAACCTTTACCATTGAATGGGAAATAGCAAATTCACCCCGGTCTTGCCTCCATGTCTCTGATGGATAGAGGTTGACAGTAAGTAAATTAATCCCCAACTAACATACCCCCCCCGATATAACCCATAGCTACTTCCTTATTAACATACCCCAATATATAAGCATCCAAGAAACTCGGGGACAAAACTTGATTGGGTCGATTGGCTAGGTTTGTAAAGACCCTGGTGGTTGTTAGTCTAGTTTAAACCGAAGAAACTATGAACTGGCCTATTCACCCTGACAAAAACAATTCTCCAGAAGTGGCTATTACTGGGCATACTACGGCTATTACTGGGCATACTATGGCTATTACAGGGCATACTACAGCTATTACTGGGCATACTACTTGAGAGAAGCAGAGGACAATTTTGAATAGTGCAAGAGGTTATACTAAAGAAGGACTAACGCTGAAGGGATGCACATCTTCTGAGGTGCTGAGAGATGAAATGAAAGTCTGGTGCTTCAGACAACTATATACCACTGGAACCTGGAATGTAAGAGCTACAGACTAAGGTAAACATAATGTGGTTACAAATAAGATGACAAGATTAATTATTAAACTAGTATAATGTTTGACTGTTGCCTTTTATTGCTGTTGTATTGTTGTTGACAACTGGCAATATCTCAAATAATACTGCAGTGTTGCTAGTTACTGATACTAGGCAGACAGAAACCAAATTATCATTTTATCTCAGTTAATGATTGCTCGTTCTAGATCAATGGTGTTGTTGTATTTCTGTTTTTACTTATTACTGCACTGTCGCAACATTTAAAGCTACTGCTCTACAACGCTGATTTAGACAGTATTAATTACCTATCTGGTATAATTGTTCTAGTTCTACTTTATAGTTTACTTATACTTCATAGAAACTATTTGCTGACAGCTACTGTTCTTGAAGCTATCTATTTAGAATATTTATAGCTATTCCTCTTCAGTTACTACACCCGGATCCAATGTGTTAGACTAACTGCTGGTACTAATAGACCAAATTGACTTACTGAGTAAAGCTATCTGATTTAAATTTGCTATACTGATTAATTTGTTGCACGCACAAATTAATGTCACTTTTACATTTTTTTTGCACGTTTGACTACTACAGTAGTCATATATCATATTTTTGTAACCTTTAGCTTTATGCTATATTGTCATCTTTATCTAGTTTGATCCAGTATCCCTTTCTGCCTTATATCAATTCTGTTTTCTCATATACTTTCATTTACACTAGCCTTTGTTGGGTCTCAGTCCGTTCTTGCTCATTCTGTAGTGAGTCTGATAGCACTAGGCATGTTGAGGCAGTGCAGAGGCACAATGGCACAGTGGGTAGTATTGCCTCCAGTTCTCCAGGTCGGCTCTCAGCTGGTGTACCTTCTGTGTGGAGTCTGTATCATCTCCCTGTGGCCGTGTGAATTTTCTGTGGGTGGTCTGGTTTCCTCCCACTTCCCAAAGACATGGAGTAAGTGGACTAGGACCTCCACATTTGACCATAGGAGTAAGTGTGTGTGTGTGTGTGTGTGTGTGTGTGTGTGTGTGTGTGTGTGTGTATGTGTGTGTGTGTGTGTGTGTGTGTGTGTGTTTACACATACAATCTTGTAATATTGTGTTTGTGTTTGTGATGCAGTAGAAAGACATGATAATCAACTTCAGTCCCCCCCCCCCCTTTGCCTTGTAAACTCTGGAATCTGGTGGCTGCCCATGAGGTCACTCAAGGAGTCAGCTGCACCTTGTAAGAGAGAGACAGAGAGAGAGAGCAACTATCTCATGCTTACCAAAATTCAATATATGTGAGATGGATGTATTTATTGAACTTGGATGCTATCTTCTCATCTTGAATAAAATTGTTAAGCACAACAAAGTACACACACACACACACACACACACACACACACACACACACACACACTCAGACACAGAACCATAGCACACAGCACCAATGTACACTGAGGTTGGTAAGTGCCTAACCCTCCCAGAATAAGGAATAAGAAACCCTGCGCAACCACAGACAGTACACACACATTTAAAATTATTAGAGTGCAAGCATCTAACTGTAAAAGCCTATGGTGACTGAATCCATCCACAGTAATATTTTTAGTAGTAACTGACTCTATTGTCAGGCATGAGGGGACCACCGTAACCAAGCTGGTTAGGAATACAGTGATGGTTAGCTGTCTTTCTGGAGCCAGGATCTAGGATGTAACAAGGGCTCTTAGAACTTCCCATTCTGTCGAATACAATTATGACCTGATAGTGCTCCATATGATGTTTTAAGACCTTAGAACCTCTACCCAAAGAAACAAGCAGAAGAGTATGACTGAACTTCCTATACAATGTATTTGAGACAGAAATTACATTGGATTTGAATGCTATTTTGCCCTAGCCCAAAATGATATTGAGATTTAAATAAATAAATTAGTACTAAGCTAACTGCCCTTGCAAGCCATCATAAGCCTAGCCAGTTATCCCTTGTGAGACTCAAACCCTGCACCTTGTGTTTGTAAGGCAAACACCTTAACCATTAAGCCACCCTCCCATAGATAACTGGCTTTAATAATGGGCTATGTAACTGGTACTGTTCAAGGGGTTCTAGTATGTGCCAGCTTGGAAGGAGCTTGCTGGCAGGCCTTCCTGCTTAGCTAGGGATGGTCTGTACTTCTTTTTCCAAGGCTTTTATATTCTGGAACAATCCTTTGCTGCCACAGTTGTGTCATTTTAAGCAGACTCCATCTTCTAGAACTTCTACCCAAACAAGTTCTAAATTGGAACTCATTAAAGTAGTTGTGTTAAATGTCAGCAGCTTTAACAAAAATGTGCCCAGGTTCTAGATCATCTTTCAACTTGAACACATTTGTTTATGTGATTACAGAAACACAGTCTCAAAGAAACGGAAGTTCTCCCTTTATTCTTGCGTTTAGTTGCTATCATGTCTTTAGACCTACTTTCATTTGCAGGATTAGTATTTGTCAGGGATATCATCACCTCAAGTGTGATTTATTAAGACACCACATTTGAACTCCTAGATGTCAAAATTTCCCTAAACAAGATTAATTACAACTTCATAGATAGCTATAGAATACCTTCCATGTCCACTTCTGAACATAATAGCTATCTTAAAATATTCTTTTTACCTTCATGCAGGACTGAGCCTGATGTCTCTTCTACTTGCATCATGTCGTCCCATTCATGCCTCAGAAGTTGAAGCCCAAAGAATCCCTAGATAGGCAAGGGGTTTAGAGCCCATTGTTCTTGCCTGGAACTCCTAATCTGTTCATCCAGTCTGAAGTGAGAGTTAGAAGGACATGAATGGGCCAGCTTGATTATCCTCTGGGATGGTCTAACTTCTCAACCAGTAGATCACCCACCTCACATTGCAGTGTCCCTTTGAAGCTATGCTATGTGCTACCTTTTGAGAAGAATTGTGCCTCCACATGCTGAACTTATACATTACAGTACCAGCTCACTAAACTCCACTGGGGTATAATACATAGTGCTCTCACTAGGTATCACTCATGTAGTGAGCCAGAGACATGTCATTCTTTCCATCCAGCATGGGTAAGCCAACAGCAGCTGCTCACTGCCATTCACCCCAACCAGCTAGAGGCCACTATTCAAACTTGGCCTGCATGCTATGTAATCAGATGTGTATCTCTCTGTGCTATGGGGCTGACTTAGCTATCTTAATACAGTAGTTGAAATCACCACTAAACCCAACATCTTTCTACTGGAAGACTTCCGTTATCCATCAATTAAGTGGCTGACCTACTCTGCCAAGGGTCCACATGCCCAAGGTTTCCTTGATGTTGTAAATGCCCTTGTATAGACAGGTATCCATCCTACCAGAAGCGCAAATACTCTTTAATCTTGCTGTCACAAATACAGCCACTTCTTCCACAAGCCTATACGCATCATCTTCCTTTGTAAAATCTGACCATAATTTAATGATCATCTTTTTTCCTCATTTTGTATATCTCCCAACTGACCAGCTGCACATGTGTCCTTAAGTGTACCTAGTAGTATTACATAGGGCTGGGACTGCACCAATGATGAGATAAACAGGGGAAGTAGAGTAGAGCAACTGGTAGCCTCATATATACTGGTCCTGCACACCAGGGAATATTTTTTAATATGGCCTAGCTGGATGCAACTGGTGACATCAAGTGCATCGCCACTCAAGACATAAGTTAGCTTTTCCCCTGATGCTGTAATTTCACCGACACTCTGCCTTGTGGTTATGGCACAACCTCATCATCGGGCATATGTCTCTATCACGAGCCAAAATCCTTCTCTCTCTCTCTCTCTCTCTCTCTCTCTCTCTTTCTCACACACAAAGTGGTAAAGCTGACAAAGCCACATTTTTCTCTCACCTCCCTTATTGAGTCCTTCAATGCCTGAGCTGCTAGTCAATCTTGGATCATTTGAGTTGTAGTTATGGTTCCATCTCTATGCCATTGAGCCATGGAATCATCGATAATTTTTTCCCTTAAAAGTTGTGACAATTTCCACTGCAATAGGTACTTCTCAAAACCAAACCTTCATTTTCTTGAATACCTTCATAAATTATGCTGTAATTCTCTTTTAACATATCACAGAATATCTATAGTTTTACCTCATATTTTTGCCTTGTCCTTCATACAATGCACACTTAGGATTACAGTCATCCAGTAATGCCAGTCATTACCATTTCAAACTTCTAATTGTTCAAAACTGCATCTTAATGCAAACTCTAAGCATTTTCAACTCTTCAGCTGTTCAAGATAAAAAGAAAAATCAGTGCTTTTTTACTCTAGTGTCACAGCCAGAACCCCACTCCTTCAGCTCTTTTGTACAGGAGTTCAACTTATTTATTTAATTTTTATTTTACATTTGTTTACCAGGAAATTCCAACTTGGAACAAAGTGAATTTTCAGCAGAGGCCCAGGGAGAAATGCTCCAGACACATGTCTTTGTGATGTGGGAGGAAACCCTCATGAACACAGGGAGGACAGGTAGACTCCACACAGAAGACACCCCAGCCGAAAATCAAACCGGAAAAACCTCTTGCTGTGAGGCGACAACACTACCGCTGCACCACTGTGCCATCCAATCTTCTCCAACTTCTATTTTTAATGGTAGCAAGCAGATCATTACAGCAGATTACCACACAAGAAACATTGAAATGCTGAACTACTTTTTTATATGTACATTTAATAATGCCAATGTGACTTAATGAGGTACTGCCAGCTGTATCAGCAAAATGACAAAATTTTATGTCATTTGACTGTCACATTAATTTGTACAAATGCTTGTATTAAAAATGTATTAGTAAAAAGTTGCTTATGTTAAAAAATGCTGCAACAGAATCTTAACAGAGTTCTGAAGTGAACTGTGCCAGAGCCAGGTGACAAGATGTGATGTAATCCTATAGCCAGCTGAAGAACAGAACTCTGGGAGCAGCAGTTTGTTTTTCTTTTTCTTTGGAATCTGATATATAAAAGATCTATATCAGTTATCACAGTTCAGTTTTTCAATAGTTGTTAGTTGTACAGTTTAGTGTGTGGAATATTTAATCTTGCCTTGTGGAAGTAAGCATCTAAGCAGTACATCCTGCCTTGCGATATTAAGAAAGTTAACTAGTGACATTTACTCTTTAGCGTAGTCAGGAAAAGTACAGTGAGATAAGTTTAGTATTATTTCTTTTTCTGCATGGGAGATTCTATCCAATTGTGTTATTTTATACTTCTTGTGCTGAAAACTTTGATGTTTATTGTAACTAAATATTAAGTATTTTCCTGTTTTCTATTTTTATTATCCATTATTAAATATGTTTATATCTTTTCATTGTGGCTGGTCTTTTAGTGATTACCTTTAATGTCTTAAGAGTACCTGTGCTTATTTTAGTGTCAATGTGGCCACTCTGAGAAGCCTTACTGCTTCAGTTGCACTCTACAATTCATATCAGTATTAATTTGACACAGTAAAATTGGTTACCCCTTGTAAGAGCCTTAGAGCATTCAGCTGGTGGCAGCTAACCTGTAATCTAGAGAGAGGGGACAGAGCTGGTGAATCTGTATCATCCTTTCACAGGTGTGTAAGTGTGAGTGTATGAAAATTCAGACATTAAAGTGTATGTGCCAGATACTTGGAACTGGGACACAGTGCTCCAAAATGGGTCTTGTTTTGGGATCTGCAGAGACAGAAAGTCCAGTCCCAGTGGAGGGTATTCATTGTGTTCTCTTGGGAGAAATAGTCTGGATGCATAGAGCTGCAATTGAAATAACGGTGTAAATTAATTCCTGTTCATAGTGAACACTTCTCACCAGTGTCAGTGGTGAGGACTGAGGCTGCTTAATTACTGGCCTGGGTAAAGAGGGGTTGTCACATATTGACATCAAAGTGGTGGGATTTTAATTGAACTTCAGTAGCCTATAAGTAGTAGTCTCAACAGCCGCAAAGTAAACATGCAGAGTTTCAGTTTCACATCCCTTTTATTTATTTTTGTTAGTTAGTTTAGTCAGGGAATGCAGGCAAAGATGTCAGCAGAAGACTATAGCAAGTTGACAAAGACCCAGGTGGCCAAGCTGTGTGAAGCCTGAGGACTGTAGCATGCTAACAGGGTAAAAAGGAGGATATGATTTTAGTCTTAATCACAGCTGCAGCACTGTCCAGTAACCAGGGAGATAGCCAGTCTGGTGATGGGGATGTGTACCCTTCGGAAACAGGACAGTTCACCTTTTCCTCGGAGGACTTAAAAATCCATCTTGAGTTAAAAAGACTTGAACTGGAGACTGAAGAGAGAGTGTGATGTTTGGAGGCTGAGGAGAGTGAGAAGCAGCATCAGCATGAACTGGAGGGAAAACGTTTGGAGACCAAAGAGAGACTGCGACATTTGGAGGGTGAAGAAAGGGAGAAGCAGTGTCAATATGAAAAGGAAATGCTGACTCCTTGACAGGGTCATGGAGGTAATGGAGAAGGGAGTAACCAAACCCAGTCAGTAAATTTCTTCCACAATTTAAAGATGATACTGATTTAAATAGTTTTATTCATATATTTGAAAGGGTATGTAAACAGTATGATACTGACCAAGAGCTCTGGGTATGGATCCTGACTCCCTTATTCCATGGTAAAGCTGTAACTGCTGTTTTCAAATTGTCTGATACCGACTGTTCAAATTATGAAAAAGGAAAACAATGTTTGCTAGACTTTTTAAACTAACACCTGAAGCTTATGGAAAACAGTTTTGTGAGCACAGACACAAGGGAGTTTAAAGTGTGTGTGATTGTATAAGCACTTATTTCCATAGATGGGTGACTAATTGTCAAGTCACCACTTTTGAAAAGCTGGCAGACCTTTTGGTGAGGGAACAGGGCCTTAGAACTTTCCCTGAGGACATGAGAATCTGGTTGGCAAACTGAGAATTTAACTGTGCAGATAAGCTGTGGAGAAATGGGACCTCTACTTAGTAAACAGGGCATCACTGCACAAGAAAAGGATACTCAGTGCTGCATATGCATATGAGGGAACCCATAGTGGGTAGCCTAAATCACCCCAACAGAGTCTACAAGTAACAGGGGAAGCCACTAGTTCACATGCATGGCCAGAGTAAATTGTTAGATGTTCTAAATGTAACCAGAGGGGCAATGTAACATACAAATGTCCACTGAAGCAGGGTGGGGAACAAAAGGTGAGGGAAGCAGTAAGTAGGAATAACATTGTGCTAGTAGTAAGATGTCTGGAGACAACAGGAGGACCAAACTATCACCAGAGTTTGTATCCTATATTAGTGGACAGAAGACAGGGCACTATTAAAAGAGACACAGCCTCTGACATAACCATTATGAAAACTGCAGTGGTTAAAGAAGAGCAGCACTTGGTTGGGTAGTCCACATCAGTTAGAGCATTATTAGGGACCCCATTTCAAATACCTTTGGCCAGGGTTCACCTTGACTGCAAGGGTGGAAAACAGAACAAGCAGGTAGGTGTGTTTGAGGATATTTCTGGAGATGTCTTAATAGGGAATGATTTAGATAATGCAGTACCCTACATGCATGCAGTTGCACACAGTCAAGCTTGGAGACAGGCAGGTAGGTCTGTTAGCTTAGAGGGGGTCCAAGCAGATCCCATGCCTGAAGCTGGGGCTGGTGATGTGATTATTTCAGGGTGGGAGCTACCTTGTAACAGTGAGTCTGAAAATGAACCACAGTTGCAGGTAGGTCCTAATGTTCCTGTGGACAAGAAACTGCAAGGGCAGAGGTGAGTGAAGCACTCAGGCTGACAGGGTGGCACCATTGTCAGAAAATACTAGGATTCCTGTGGAAAGGGAGCCAGACAAAGTTACAAAAATATAGCTGAGACAGGATCTGCTTTTGTATTCTACTTTATGAGGCTTGAGGAAAATATCTAAGGAGGCACCTCATTCTCATGGAAAAGGTGAGTCTGTATACTGGACCAAAGGGTTAACTGTACAGATACTGGACCCCTGAGGGAATGCTAGAAATGAGATAATACAGCAGTTGGTAGTGCCCAGGGCCTACCATCTGGCATTTCTAGCCATAGCCCATGACATTCCTTTTGCAAGTCATATGGGTATAAGTGTACCAAGAGTTGTATTATGTAAAATCTTTATTAACCTTTGATTGCAAGGGATGTAACAGGGTAATGCAGGACCTGAGAGCAGTGCCAAAAGGTAGGCAGGGTAGGAGACAAGGCTAAAGCTCAGTTGATGCCTTTGCTTGTGATTGAAGATCCATTTCTGAGGGTAGGCATGGATATTGTGGGGTATCTGAGTACCCCAAGTTCCACAGGGAAGAAGTATATCTTGGTGGTAGTAGATTGTGCTACCAGATACCCTGAGGCAGTAACTATCCTCCATAAAGACAGAGAAGGTAGCAAATACATTGTTAGAGATTTTCAGCAGGGTAGGTTTCCCAAGAGAAATACTGTCAGAGATGCTAATATTATGTCAGACCTGCTGGCTTGTCTGTGGAAGCACTGTGGGGTGAAGCACCTAAAAAACATTCCCTACCACCCTCAGACTAATGGTCTTGTGGAGAGATTAAACTCTACACTAAAGATCATGCTATGTGCATTTGTAGACCAGTTTAGGAGAGAGTGGGGACAAATGTTTGCTCAACTGACCTATTACATATACAGAGGTATCCAGGGAATCCACAGGTTTTTCACCCTTTGAGTTACTGTATGGGCATAGTGAGAGGGGGTCTTTAGATCTGATTTATGATTAGTTGGACATTGAGTATGAATCCCACAAGGAATCTGTTGTGGCATATGTCCTAAACCTCAAGGCAAGGCTTAGGGTTTGCTCCAGGAGAACTTGGCAGCAGTCCGACAGCAGATAAAGGTTTGGTATGACAGGAAGGTTAGACCCCCAAGAGTATGTTATGGGACAGCACGTTATGGTGATTATTCCTCTCAGGCACAATAAGCAGCAGGCAGCTAGGGTGGGACCCTTCAAACTGCTGAGGAAGGTCAGTGATGGTAATTATATGGTAAACCTGCTTGGAAGGAGGCAGGGGAACAAATGGCATTATGTTAAGATAATGAAGCCTCAGCATGTCAGGGAGGACCTGGGCAGACTGCAAAGGGAAGCACTGACCATTAATCCAAGTAAGTGTCAGGTGGGTATGGCAGAGGTTTCTTACCTGGAACATAGAGTGGTAAGTGGTAAGATTAGCCCAGTCTCTGGTAAAGTGGAAGCTATTCAGTCATGGCCTGCCCCTGTTACCAAAAGCAAGTGAGGGCATTCTTGGGGACTGTGAGGTGCTATAGAAAGTTAATTCCTAATTATAGTACAACAGCTGCTGTCCTCACAGTGATAACAAGGAAAAACAGGCCAGATAAGGTGCTGTGGACCCTAACCTATGAGTAGGCATTCCAAAAGCTTAAAGGGGCTTTGGGAGGACCCCCTGTATTAGCCAGTCCAGATTACAGCAATGCCAATGCCAATGCAGATGGACTCACAAGACACATTATAAGTTAAAGTGTGCTATATCGTGGGTCTTGTTTGGGATCTGCAGAGATAGAGAGTCCAGTCCCAGTGGAGGGTGTTCCCTCTGTGCTATTGAGGGAAATTGTGTTGGATGCAGAGAGCTGCAATCAAAACACTGTGTAAATTCATTCCTGTTCTTAGTGACCGCCTCTCACCAGTGTCAGTGATGAAGATTGAGGTAGCTTGATCATTGGCCTGGGGTAAAGGGGGGTATCACATATTAGTGTCAAAGTGGTGGGGGTTTAATTGAACTTCAGTAGCCTGTAAGCAGTAGTCACTAAAGGTGTATGTACTCTCAACAGCCATAAAGTAAACATTTATAGTTTCAGTTTCTCATTGGTTTTATTTATTCTTGTTAGTTAGTTTAGTTAGGGAAAGCAGGCGAATATGTCAGCAGAAGACTATAGCAACCTGACAAAGAATAAGCTGTCCAAGGGGTGCGAAGCCCGAGGACTGCTGCATGCCAACCTGACAAAAGAGGATATGATTTCAGTCTTAATCACAGCAGCAGCATCATCCAGCAACTAGGGAGACAGCAAGTCCAGGGATGGGGATGTGCAGCCTTCGGAAACAGGACAGTTCCCAATTTTCTCACAAGACTTAAAAATCCATCTTGAATTAAAGGGACTTGGACTGGAGACTGAAGAGAGAGTGTGATGTTTGGAGGCTGAGGAGAGGGAGAAGCAGCATCAGCATTAACTGGAGGCCAAAATTTTGGAGACCGAAGAGAGACTGCGACATTTGTAGGCTGAAGAAAGGGAAAAGCAGTGTCAGCAAGAAAAGACAATACTTACTCTTTAGCAGGGTCATGGAGGTAATGGGGAAGGGAGTAAGTGAACTCCAGAAACAATAAAGGTCAGTAAATGTCTTCCACAATTTAAAGATGGTACTGATTTTGGTAGTTTGATTCATATTTTTGAAAGGGTATGTAAACAGTATGATGCTGACCAAGAGCTCTGGGTATGGTTACTGATCCCTTAATCCATGGTAAAGCTGTAACTGCTGTTTCCAAATTGTCTGATACTGACTGTTTAAATTATGAAAAAGTAAAACAATGTTTGCTAGACTGTTTTAAGTTAACACCTGAAGCTTATATTTAGTTAGTTAGTTAGTTAGTTAGTTAGTTAGTTAGTTAGTTAGTTAGTTAGTTAGTTAGTTAGTTAAAATCTGATGACCGGGGAAGTCCACTAGGCCAAGAAGAGCCTGTTTTCAGTGGAGGCCCAGGGAGAAAAGCTCCACAATAATCGCAAGTTACATTTCACATGTTACAAAAGGACAGTTCATACAACTAATTAATATAAACCAAAATGCCTTTACCTTTCCAATGATTTATATTGTGGAAAAACAATATATGTTTTTTATTTAATGTTCTTTATCTATTGTTAATTTTAAGTATATAAAAATGTAGTGTTCTTAGTTTATTCACTAGTTTTTATGAAGCAGAAGGAAGTGATGCTTAAAACTGATTTTTTTTATGTAGACATATGCATTTAAACATTTACTTAGATGGTTTAAAAAAGCTTTCTAATCAAGTACTTGAATTTTCAAAGCCTAATTGATTATTAGTGTAATTGATTATTTTATATATAGCTTGGAATCTTGGGCATTTGTTGTCTGAAGAAGTTAATTTTATTGTTTGAACGAAAGCAGTAACATAATAAAACAGCTTGGGTGCATTTTTACAGTTGGCTGCCATTTTTTTGTTGCATCCAGGTTTCTGTTTTGGAGAAGGGTAGTTGGGTTTTTACTAGGAGCTCGGAGGGGGAGAAGGCTGAGCAGATGATTGTTGAGTCATCTGCATATTAGATGACAGATGAGTCTGGGATGGATTGGTGAAAGTTGTTAATGAATAGGTTGAAGAGAAGAGGCCCAAAAATAGAACATTGTGGGACACCTGTGGGTGTGGGAAGGCAGGGGGAAGTTGAAGTTTTCCATTGGACAGCTTGTTGGCAATTGGACAAGTAGCTGGAAAACCAGGTGATGGTGGTGGGAGAGAGGTGTAGGGTGGAGAGTTGGGATATAAGTAGGGTGTGTGAGATGGTGTCAAAGGCCTTTGACAGATCTAGGAATAGTGTGGATACGAACTTGCCTGAGTTGCATTTTAGGTTTATGGTTTCAAGAAAGGAAGGAAGGGCAATCATGGTGCTGTGGCCAGGGCAGAAGCCATGTTTGGCGAGGAAGAGGAGATTGTTTAGTGTTAAGTGTGTCATGAATTATGCTTGTATTGTTTTCTCTAGTATTTTAGAAAGAGGGAAAAGGATGGCAATAGGTCTGAAGTTGGTGGTATCAGTATTTTTGCCACCTTTGTGGAGGGGGATGATGTAAGCCAGATAGAAGGGATGTATGATTCTTGTATGGATCTATTTATAAGAATAGAGATGGAATAGGCAATGCTGTCTGCAGATTGTTTGAAGAAGGTGGGTGTAAGGTTGTCAGGTGCACTGTGACAGGGTTTGAGTTTGAGGAGAAGTCTTTTTATAGTGCTTCTGGGGATGGGCTTGAGGCAGAATGTTGTGGAGGACAGTTGATGATTGGAGTGGTGATTGGGGCAGGAGGGGATGTTGGTGGAGGAGGGGGTGGGAAGGAGGCTGATAGTTTAGCTATGCAGTCTATGAAGAAAGAGTTGAACTGGCTGGCTGCTTCAAGGTTGGAGAGGTTGGGGTCTGGGCAGGGGTTTTCTTTGTTGCCAGGATGCAACATGGATGAAATGGAGTCCCAGAATTTTTTGGGATTAGTTGAGTGCAAGGACTGGAGTTTGGAGTAGTGGGCTTTGCAGTCTTTAATTATTAGTTTTTTTTGTGGAGTTTCATAGTTGCTTATACTCTAGGAGGGTGTTAGGGGTTTTATGTTTTTGATATTGTTTCCATTTTTTTGGCCCTTTGGTGTAAGGCTAGTTTAGTATCTTTTGATAACCATGGGCAGGGATTGGTTTTGATGTGTTTGGAGAAAAGGGGGGGGGGCTTGCTAATTGAGAAGGGTTAAGAATGAGTGGTTCCAGTAGGAAATGGCACCATCTAGAGGAAGGGTTTTTAGAGGGAACCAGTCAGTACGCTTTAAGCATTTGGAGAAAGTTAGAGGGTTGAAAGAAGAGAGGTTGCGGGTTTGGATGTAGTGGTGGTGTTTATGCAGTGGAGATGGGAGATGGTTGGCAAAGGCTGGTAGGTGATTGCTGAAAGGATCAGGTAATGTTCTGGCTTTTGTGATAAGGTTTGGGTGAGTTGTTAGGATCCACTCAATGATGGTACCAGAGGTATCATCTTTATTTGGTCTGGTTGGAGATTGTATTAGTTGGGAGAAGTTATACAGGTTGATTGTGTGGGACAGGGCTTCAGAGTTAATAGTATTCCAGTTAATGTTGGTATCACCGAGTATATAGATTTCATTTTTTATACTGGAGGAGAACCAGAACAGGATGTTTTCAAGAGTTTTGATATCACCACCAGAGGGAATATAGATGGCAGCGATACATATGGACTTGTGGTTGTTTATTTTTAGTAAACCTACTATAATTTCAGCATTGGCAAAGGTTGGTATTTTATTGGAGTAGGGAGTTATGGTATGGGAGGTTGGGTAGATTATTGCTTCTCCACCTCCTTTTTTGTGGGCTCTGTCATTGCGAATGATTTGGAAACCTGATGGTAGGATTTCGCTATCTTTTATATAGGTTTTCAGTCAAGTTTCCGAAACGGTGGTAATGTCGGGGTGGTTATGGGAGAGCCAGGCATGGAGGTTAGGGATTTTGTTTTTTAGGCTTTGTGCATTAAGTGTTGTGAGGTGAATAGACTTTGAGTTTGTGGGTTGAGTGGAGGATTTGGTGAGATTGATGTTAGAGATGGTTCTGGGGTTGGAGTGGATGTTGCCAGCTAGTGAGAGAGAGATGTGGTGGAGTAGAAGAGTGAGGCAGTGTGTTGGGGAAGGGTAGCTTGGGTTGTGTGAGAGTAGTGATTTTCTGGTACTACATTTAATAGGGAAGTACAGGGAGGTTGTGGGGTTGGGAGCAGTTTTGATTTGTAAAAATAGATTGAGTTAGAGGTAAAGAGTTCATGTGAGATGGATGAGTAGGATGGGAAGTGAGGTTGATGGTAAGATGTAGTGGAGTGTGTGTGGGAGTTATGACAAGGGTTGGGAAAAAGTGTGAGATATGTAAGATAAGAGAGAGAGATTAGTAGAGAAAATGGGGTTATAGGGAGATATGTTATGTAGAGCATTGTAGGAGGGGTGAATGTTTGGGGTGATGTAGATCTACTGGTGGGTGAGGTTTGGCTTAGGTGTATTGTGTATTATAGAAAAAAGTTTTGTGAGCATAGACGCAAGGCAGATGAAAGTGGGTGTGATTATATTGCTGAGTTAAGCAGTTATTTGCACAGGTGGGTGAGTGGGTATCAGGTCACCACTTTTTTGAAAGGCTGGCAGACCTTTTGGTGAGAGAACAAGCTTTTAGCACTTTGTATGAGGACATGAGAATCTTGTTGACAGACCGAGAACGTAACTCTGCAGATGAGCTGGGGAGAAAAGGGAATCTCTACTTAGCAAACAGTGCATCACTGTACAAGAAAAGGATAGCCCATGCTACACATAGATATGAGGGAACTCATGGTGGGTACCCTAAAACACCCCAACAGGGTCTACCAGTAACAAGAGAAAACACTAGTTCAGGTACATGTCCAGTATCAATGGTTAGATGTTTTAAATGTAACCAGAGGGGCCATGTAGCATACAAATGTCCACTGAAGCAAGGTGGGGAACAAAAGGTGAGGGAACCAATAAGTGGGAATAACAGCATGCCAGAGTAAGTTGTCTGGAGACAACAGGATTACCAAACTATCACTAGTGTTTGTGTCCTATCTTAGTGGATGGAAGACAGGCCACTGCTAAGACAGACACAACCTCTGACATAACCACTGTGAAGCCTGCAGTGGTTAAAGAAGAGCAGTAGTTGCTTGGGCAATCCACACCAGTTTGAGCTTTGTTAGGAACCTCATTTCAAATACCTTTGGCCAAAGTTCACCTTGACTGATAGGGTGAAAAAGAGAAGAAGCAGTTAGGTGTGTTTGAGGATTTTCCTGCAGATGTCTTAATAGGGAATGATTTGGATAATGTAGTACCTTGTGTGCATGCAGTTTCACACAGTCAGGCTTGGAGACAGACAGGTAGGTCTGTTAGCCTGTGGGGGCCCAGACAGACCTCATGCCTGAAGCTGTGGCTGGTGATGTGGTTATTTCAGGGTATGAGCTACCTCATAACAGTGAGTCTTAAAGTGAACCACAGCTGCTGATAGGTCCTGATATTCCTGTGGACAAAGAGACTGCAAGGACAGAGGTGAGTGAAGTACTCAGGCTGACATGGAGGCGCCATTGTCAAAAGATACTAGGTTTACTGTGGAAAGGGAGCCAGGCAAAGTTACAAAGATATAGTTGAGACAGGATCAGCTTTCATATCCTACTTTATGAGGCTTGAGGAAAGTAGCTAAGGAGGCACCTGATTTTCATGGAAAATGGGAGTCTGTATAGTGGAACAAAGAGTTAACTGTACAGAGTGTGGACCCCTGAGGTAAGGCTAGATGTGAGTTAATACAGCAGTTGGTAGTGCCCAGAGCCTACCGTCTGGCACTTCTAGCTATAGCCCATGACATTCCTTTTGCAGACATATGGGTATAAAGCATACCAAGAGTTGTATTATACAGAAGTCTTATTGACTTTTGATTGCAAGGGATATAACAGGGTAATGCAGGACCTGAGGGCAGTGCCAAAAGGTAGGCAGGGCAGGAGATAAGGCCAAAGTTCCGTTGATGCCTCGGCTTATGATTGAAGATCCATTTCAGAGGGTAGCTATGGATATTTGTGGGGCCTCCGAATACCCAAAGTTTCACAGGGAAGAAGTAGATCCTGGTGGTAGTAGATTGTGGTACCAGATATGCTGAGGCAGTGACTCTGTCCTCCATTGAGACAGAGAAGGTAGCAAATGCTTTGTTAGAGATTTTCAGCAGTGTACGTTTCCCAGGAGAAATACTGACTAACAGAGGTGCTCATTTTATGTCAGACCTGCTGGCTTGTCTGCAGAATCATTGTGGGGTGAAGCACCTAAGGACCATTCCCTACCATCCTCAGACTAGTAGTCTTGTGGAGAGATTAAACTCTACACTAAAGACCATGCTATGGACATTTGCATACCAGGGTACGAGACAGTGGGACAAATGCACAGAGGTACCCATGGAATCCACAAGTTTTTCACCCTTTGAATTACTGTATGGCCATAAGATGAGGGGGCCTTTAGATTTGATTCATGATGAGTGGGAGAGTGAGTGTGAATTGCACAAGGAATCTGCTGTGGCATATCTCCAAAACCTCAGGACAAGGCTTAGGGAGCTCATGGGTTTAGCCCAGGAGAACCCTGCAACAGCCCAATGGCAGAAAACGTTTGGTATGACAGGAAGGGTAGAGCCTGAGAGTATGTTGTGGGCAGCCCATTATGGTGCTCATTTTTCTAAGACACAATAAACTGCAGGCAGCTTGGAAGGGACCCTTCAAACTGGCAAGGAAGTTTGGTGATGTTAATTATATGTAAACCTGCTTGGAAGGAGGCAGGGAAACAAATTGTACTATGTTAACATAATGAAGCCTCAGCATGTCAGGGAGGCCTTGACCAAACTGCAAAGGACAGGGTTGACCATTAATCCCAGTGACTGCCAGGTGAGTATGGCAAAGGTCTTTTACCCAGAACCTAGATTGGGAAGTGGTAAGACTAGGCCATAACTTGCTAAGGTGGAAGCTGTTTAGGCATGGCCTGCCCCTGTTACCAAAAAGAAAGTGAGGGCATTCTTGGGGACAGTGGGGTACTATAGAATATTTGTTCCTAATTATAGCACAATAGCTGCTCTCCTCAGAGACATGACAGGAAAAAACAGAACAGATAAGGTAGTGTGGACCCCAGCCTGTGAGCTGGCATTCCAAAAGCTTAACAGTGCTTTGGGAGCACCCCCTGCATTAGCCAGTCCAGATTACAGCAATGTCAAAGCAGATGAAATCATAAGACATGCTATAGGTTTCAAATGGTTACCAATACAGCTCTAGAAAATGTGCTGTCATTCCCCCCAAAAATCTCTTCTTAATACAGCTCCCCTTCTTTCTCCATTTTCCTTCACATCTTAGACTGAGCAATTCACTACACTAAAAATTTCTCCACACAACTTTCAATTTATTCCATTCTGAATCTCACTGCACTTAAACTTTCCCATCACACTTATTGCAGCTATAAATTCTTCGTATGCTACCCATCTATTCCTGATTTACACATCAAAATAGTGTCCCTTTTCTATTTTCATAGTTTTGTAGAAGATTCTTTATGTAGAACAAAATAGTATTGCTTTACCGGAGTTCATAGTATCATACAATATTCATTATTCCATTTAAATTGTTTTAGTAGTTCATGTTCTCTTACTATAAGTAGTTGCGCAACCCATTGTCAACTTTGCACTAATTAATTTTACAAATGTTTTTGTATCTTTGATAGTATTTCTCTTTTATTAATGTAAATTACTCTCTAACCAACTTCTTACATCACCTTGTATCATTTTTTTTCATCTGGTTCTGAACCCCGGGCCGAGCCTGAAATGGTCCACTTGAATTAGCACACTAACTTGGTAAATAAATGGATAAATAAATAAATTCAGTACATACACTTTGGCAAATGCACTCTGATATTTGATACACCCTTAGTGATACATGTGCTAAACAGGACACAGGAAGGTCAGGGCAGTCTGTCCAATGAATGCATAACAAGTCATGATATTAGGGTAAACAAAGAGTGGCAAGTGTAAATTTGCTGCTTTATTTAATAAAAACTAACAAAATGTGAATAGCCAAATTATATTAAGTGAAAGTGTATTATTTATACTGAAATGCTTAATTTTCCTATGCTATTACTTTCTCTCTTATGTGCACATTTATGAACTACCCACAATGAAAGTAAGCATATAACATTACTCCCCATGAGGGTGAATATATATATATATATATATATATATATATATATATATATATATATATATGGGTCGACTTCATATGATAGAAAGTTCATTTGATAGAAATTCATTTGACCGAGACCATAACACAGAAAGTTCAAAACACTGAGAACCCATTTGACTGAAACTCATAACAATGAAACATTACAGTAAAAGGTATATGCCCTTTTCCCCACTGTAGTGTGATCCTGGAGTTAGCATATATGGTTGGGGGGCACAGCCCCCCACATTGGGGAGTGGGGGGCATAGCCCCCCACATAGTTTAGATAACTACTGTTTTCTGCAAAGAGTTATTCATTGCAGTTATAAGTATCCATGTGTACGGTTTAAAATGTATGAAGTATGTGGTGCACTACACCCCCCCACACCCCCCTAACTATATATACTATAACCAGGATCACACTACAGTGGGGAAAAGGGCATAATCCTTTTAATTTCATGTTTCAGTGTTATGAGTTTCAGTCAAATGGGTTTTCAGTGTTTTGAACTTTTGGTGTTATGGTCTCAGTCAAATGAATTTCTGTCAAATGAACTTTCTATCATATGAAGTAGAGCTAGATATATATATATGTATATATATATATATATATATATATATATATATATATATATATAGCATTTATATCACGTTATTGAAAGATGAATATAGTGAACGCTATTTCATCGCCCCCAAAACATCTAAACATGAAAATATCGAACATTCAGAACAGCAAATTTTTTCCCATGGAAAAAATTCACTGCTCTGAAACACATACACACAACACAAGCACATCAAACAAACAGCAACCGCACACATACACTTAAATACCTACATCTAACGCTACACTAAACTAAACATACACTACTATTTACCCACTTACCTTAACCCAAACCCTAACCCTAAAGTCCGTCACTATCGCAAACTCACCTAACCCACGCCCTAACCCTAACTCACTTAACCCGCCCCTAACCCTAACGTACAAACAATCGCACACTTACCTGAACCCAACCTGTAACTGTCCACCACAGTGCTAAGAATAGCGAAGCCACAGAACGGCCAACCAAATTCTTTCCCGAGGAAAGAATTTGCTGTTCTGCAGCTTCGCTATTCTTAGCATTCACTGAATAGTGTTCGATATCAGAACATTCAAAGTTTTAATGCTTTGATGTTCTGATATAGACCTATATATATATATATATATATATATATATATATATATATATATATATATATATACATGTATATTTGATATATATGTATATATATATATATATATATATATATATATATATATATATGTATATATATAGACACACACACACATATATATATATATATATATATATATATATATATATATATATATATATATATATATTCAACATTCAAATACTATTATTTTAGACCCTCTTCTATGTGTATGATGGTCCCTGTTAACATCTTTATGGTTGAATGTTTGATAACTATGCTACAGATATACAGTTGTTAAGAAACCATTAAATTGGTATCAAATCTACAACATATCACATCCTTAACTGAAAGCAGAATACTGCTTTAGAAAGAACAGATTTAATACAGTGAGACAAAAGGAGAACGAAATCTTATAAACCTTATGGCAAAACGTAGTATCTTAGAGTACTTCTTACTGATTTTGTAGACCATTTTGTAATATTGTATCATTTTCACAAATAAGCTACTTGTAAAAAGTAATTTTGAAATCATTTTTTCTTTCACTGATTAAATAAACCTCTGTAGAAAAAAAATATATTGTTTAATTTTTGCCATTTTAACCACAGCTTTTTGTAGCTAGTTGATCTCTCCATTATAACGAATTTATTTAAGAAAATGGGCATTTATTTCTGACTATATATGAGATTATGGTCTTAATGTATTTCCTTCACTAGTATTTTTGTAGTTTAAATGAAAGAGACAGAATTACATTGATTAAATTGCTTAATTGTTGCTTATTAATTCACTTTTATTTTTAATAAACTTTGTTTAACCTCTGTCAGTTTGTTAGTTCAGGCAAACATTATGATTTGAAAATATGAAGTCCAAGAAGGAGCAATGAAGAACACAGCACGAATAGACACTTGTAAATGCTCCTTTATTGAGAAAACCAGCAGTAAAAATAGGTAAGCACTTTCAATCACCAAGATGCTTCCTCAGACCTTAAAATGAATCTAACATCACTTCCTTTATATACAAATAACTCCACCCTAATTAAAGTTCAAAAAACGTTTCATTAGTCAACAGTACATTCATAACCAATAAATCATATACAATGTAAAATTTTTTAAAACAACATTTATAAAACCTTCATTTAAATCTTCTAGCTGCCAAATATGGTTTGATAGATGCTCTATAATTTAAACCAGGTGGTTTATCAGCCTGCAATTCAATGATCCAATGGCTACATTTTTTATCTTTTACTGGGAATATTTTTTCTTGTGATAGCCCTGTGGAACATGGCAGATGGAACAGTGAGTGTAACAACCAACACTGGTGAGAAGATTTCTACTACAAATTTAGATAAACTGCTATTATGTGACTCTAATCCTTTATTGTTATATGAGGCTTTGGATGAAGCATCTTTTGATGAAAAATGCCAATTCGATGAAAGACTGTTTACGAACATGCTGCATGATGTAGAGAATGATATATATAAGTACAAATGATTGCAGTGGCAATGTTTGCACTTTGAAGCCTTTATATCACATCAAATAGTCCCACGAGGTTTGAGAGTTTTAACCATGCCAACATCAGGCGATACTTTCCCAGAATTATTAAAAATATGGCAAAAAATTAACTTAGAAACAAGCTATAAGTACATGGAACTATTGAATAAGTTTCATAAACCCTCTGAGAAAGCTTTGTTAGTTGAAATACAAAAAAACAGCAAAAATGATATGAACTGGTTCCAATACGATTTTTGAGAAAGTTGTAAATAAAATTTGTAAAAATGTTAGCTCATATGAGCAACAACTTATTATTCAAAAGAAAAAGAAGATTGATAGAGATTTAAGAGATTTCCATCACGGGAATATCTTTACGTGGCCGAAGCACACTTTTGTTAATGATCGTATACCTGAAACTGATGGATTAACACCTATACCTGCAGTCAATAAGCAGGCAGAGGTTGGGAAGGGTATGCCTCTCCAGCCGTCAATCCCAGGGCCGGTTATACAAATACAGAATGAATCACTGGCGTTGAGTTCAACAACTTTAATTCAGCATGAACCTGCTTCTTTAGACAGTACTGATTTTCACAATACTCCAAATATTTTGGCAGTTCATAAATATAATGAACCAGTGGTGAGAAGGAAAGAAATAAGATCTAATAATTCTGTTCCATCCTCTCCCCCTTTACTGATTCATTCGATGGTCTGGCCCAGGAGGGGCCATTCAGCAAGTCAAGGAAGGAAGCTAAGGCTGCCCTCGCAGGAACGGGGACCCAGTCAAACGATAAAGAGGATGTGGGAACAAAGGAAAACATGAACAATCTGGTGATTAATTTATCTAAACCTGAATTAACTTGTCACGAAAAAACTTTGCTTGAACATGGACTGTCTTTTTGAACATGGACTGTCTTTTATGCTTGATATAAAGAGTTTTGCTCATAATAAAATGCAAAAAACATTATTTAAGACTAATGAGTTGACTAATTTCTTTAAAAAAACGAGCACATTTCTGAATTTAATGCATTTGTTGAAACATTTTTTAAAGTTTGTGAAAATGATATACAACTTATGATGTCTGGTAATGAATCTTTCCTTAAAAGAAAGTTTCACAATTTGACTAGGAATGAGTTTAGGGCTTTATCTCAGTTACGGAATGATGCTACAATAAGTATTAGACCAGCAGACAAGGGAGGGGGCATTGTGATACTATATGCGGATTATTACAATCAAAGTATGCTTGACATACTAAATGACACTGATGTTTATAATATTATAACATTATCAGAAGTTGACTTAATGTGCAGTCATATATTCAAGATGTTAAATGATTGTTATATAAGTCATATTATTTCCAAGCAATTGTTAGATTATTTCATGGTGTTGAATCCACTTATACCTGTGATACAAGGTCAGCCCAAGTTACATAAAAATGCACAAACTCCACCGTTAAGACCTATTGTCTCAGGGCAAGGATGGGTGACTCACCCTTTATCAAAATATGTTGAAAAATTTTTAAGACCTGTCTTAGATAAATCTCAGTATGTATTAAGGGACAGTAAGCATTTTATATATGATTTGTATCTTATGGTACAGGGCTGACAGCAAGAACTTAAAGATAGTTTACTAGTTACATTAGATGTCTGCTCTTTATTTACCGTGATACCACAAGTTTATGGTATAGAAGCTATTAGACAATATTTGTGCAAGCACAGTACATATGATTTCATGCAAACAGATTTATTATGTATGTTATTAGAGCTTATATTAGAAAATAATGTATTCATGTTCAGTGGTTGTTAAATAAATTTGTTAGAGTCAGACTGTAAAAATCATTGAGTTATTCAAACACAATGTCAATTAATAACAAACAATAATGCAGGAAAGCTTGGATATCTAGATCTAATGTACATTAGGAGGCAAAAAACCATACACAAAGTTTGTATAGAATTTTGACTGCTTTATTGACCAAGACACATTGGTTATATACATTTCATTATCAGTTTTGCCCACCTCACTGGTGTGGCTAGTGACAGGGTCTTTACATCATAGTAATTCATAAAAACTGCTGAGTTTGTGTTTTTCAAAAAGTCCTATTCCCATGAGAATGTTGCAGCCTTGCAGACAGCTGGTCAGTCACGATGACCTCCTGAGGATGTAGCCAATTCAAGGTTCTCTGATTAGTTCCAATACAATAGATGTATGTCTTTCTTAAAGTCTCCCTTTGTCTTTCTTGCTTCCAGCTGCGCACTATCAGAGATAGTGCGCACAAGGCTACTCTCCTGGTGGAGGCAGGAAAGAGGACATATATGCGAACAGATTTATTATTTTCTAACTTTGCAAAATAATCTTTACTTGAAAGACATGAGCCAGACTGCATTTGCAAGCTGCCAAGGTCAAATTTCTGATTACACTGCAGCTTGTGCTTCAAGCAATAATATGCAGGTTTATTTCTTCTATTATTCTAGTAAGACAGAATGAAATGCATTACATTATGGATTTGAGTACATTTATTCCTAACTAAAGCACACATTTCTCTATATATTTGATCACACAACTTATATATGTTTGAATGATTAAATACACATCTTCCTAAGCAGCACACATTGTAAATATATTTTTCTAGGCAGCATGTATGTAAATATATTTTCTAAGCAGCATATATAGATTTTTCTAACATTCTCCCTCCTCTTAATGCATTTTATTCTGTTTAAAACATAACCAATATTATTTCATTCCTCAGCCTTTCCCTTTCAAGGGCTTTCAGCTAAGTAAGTCATTGGTTTTATATTTCAGAAAAAGCATCATTTGAAATTAAACTTTTAATTTCAACACTTTGGTAAAAAGTTTCAGTAGCAGATATATCAACAAATTTTTGATTAATCTTTTCATGCAGGGAATTTCACAGTAAACACATGCTCCTATTAGGAGTATACCCACACAAATAGCAATTAAATGTTTAATAGGATGGAACCCCACCCCCCCAAACAGATTCTGGAAAAAGTCCGTCAGTGGGTTTGGGCCTGGTTTAGTCATTGCTGATACTTGCTGAATTACCTCTAGGTGGTCATTGATTTCATGTTGGTTGTCTGGAATGCGCACAGCATTCTTCTTCGTGTACCACCTCTTGCCGCTAGGGTGAAGTAAAGAGCCATTCGATTTTGTAGCACAACAGTTTTTATTGCATTCAGTTTATTAGTCACCAATTCTAGGGTGGAAAAAGTTGCATTGTTCATGACTTTTTGACAGCTTTCTTAGCTCCCAGATCGATTTGACTGCTCCATAGGCTGGTGGCATTCCTGCCCTGGATATAACACTGTTGCCCAGGTTCATATGAGTCAATTTACTTTTGTCTTTCACTGAATTATGGCCTTTTTAACCAGCTTCGATTTTACCAACTGGATTCACAGGGTTTTTTTTCTCACTGGACCTTCAGATTCTCGAGCTGTTTCCCTTACGTTTCATATTTTACCCAAAGGTAATTCTGCAGTATGTCTTATTGCTGAAACCAGATAACCCAAAAACAACTGCGGACCAATTCTCAGGTAACCATTTATATGCCTTTTTCCCACAAATAAAATCATTACTTTGGTACTGATACGTGTTATCCCTGCATGAAACATTTTCCTATTCTTAATAGACAATTGCTTAGTTAAGACTAGATTGTCACATACTGCATTTAATGTAGTTTTCATTGAACTCAGATATGAATCATGGTTTGTATTACAAACAGTACCCCACTTTTGACTTTAATGTAACATTTATAAGACATTGTTATATTACCATTACTCCAGCCCACCTGGAGGGTATTACTCTTAGAGACGTACAATTTCTTTTGTGTGAACAGGTAAAAATAAAGCAATTTTGTCCTGTGATCTCACAGTGCCTGTGTCAAATAACAGGTTTTCCCAAGTTTCATTTATTCCCAAGGGGACAGCAGACATTAAAAGTCCTCCATATGCTGTGGGTATTGCAGTACAGACCCAGCAATTTGAAACGTTCATAGTCTCTACATAAACTCGTTTCATAGCCAGGTATGTGTTAAAGTTTGGGTGTCAGTCTGTAGCCAGTTCTTCATCACGTTTTATTAATTTTACTTCTGTAGTTATATGCAAGAAAAACCATAACAACAAAAAGGTTACTACAAACATAGTTATTAAGTGTATGATCAGTAGGCCAGTGAACCAATGTCTCTGGGGTTGTTTCACATTTTTATTCATTCTGCCTCTGGCCATCCTGTTCCTGTGGTATGTCCAAACTGAATTTCTTAACAGGTTTGCAGTGGGTTAAATGAACCCAAGATGATCTCTCAGCAATTTTCACTGCAGTGGGTGTTGCCAACAGTACCTGGTACGGACCTTCCCACCTTGGACTCGCCCAGTTCTTTCTCTTTATGACTTTCAGCCAAATTTAGGACCCCGGGGTCAGCACGGCTTCTGGTTTTGTTTTTTGTTTATCTGAAAAAGAGTTCAACTGCAAAACAGTCTTATTTATAACAGTTTCTTTATTTAATTAGCTAGTGAACTGTCAGCCTCCAGCCCTGCAGGCATGAGAGCTTTTTACTGAGGCACATAATATGCCCTTCCAAATACTACTTTAAAGGGGATCAAACCCTTTACATTTGTTACTGTTTTCATGCTCAGCAATGCTAGAGGTAAACAGCAAATCCAATTCTTCTGAGTCTTACTCATCAACTTTCTTAACTTGTTTTTTTTTTTTTTTTTAAAATCCCATTGTACCTCTCCACCAGTCCTGCTGACTGTGGGTGGTAAGCACAGTGATTCCTTAAGGAAAAGCTTCTACCCATTTTGAAAACATATCTATGATCACTAAACAGTATTTTTTCCTTCACATTTATTCAACTCTATGAAGTCCATACAGATAGTATGGAATGGATATGGTGGTGTAGGGAACTCCTTGCTTGTTTTAAATGCTCCTTGTGCATGGTGCTTTGTTACAAGTATGACAAGCTGCACAAAATTTTATTGTATAATTTATGTATCCATATGTTTGGAATATTTTATTTACTAACTGTACCATCCCCCCTGTTGAGACATGGCTCTGCCCATGGCTCAACAAAGCTGCATTTTTAAATAAATTAGACGGTAATATTAAATTGCACCTTGTTTTACCCAGTTTTGTTTTTTTTTGCTGTTGTAGTAAGCATTTGCATTGTTTTTAACATGTTTAAATTTAAAATCTCAAAGGGCTGTAATTTTTAAAAAAATAAAGTTCCTGAGTCTGAGGCTGCTTGCTTTGCAGCTGCATTAGCTAGTGCATTACCTTTTGAAATTTTATCCTGTTGTTTTGTATGAGCTACACATTTACAAATAGCTACTTTAGTAGGCAACTGAATAGATTCTAATAGCTCCAAAATAAATTGCGCATGATTAATAGGTTTTTCACTGGATGTAATCATCCCTCTATTTTCTTTATTATTGTGCAAACACATGCACTGTAGAAAAAGCATACTGATTATCAGTATATATGTTTACTTTTTTTGCCTTTTACTAAAATACATGCTTTTGTTAAGATTACCAGTTTTGCTGCTTGAGCATACAAGTTGTGTGGCAAAGTTTGTGCTTCTAAATTTTTAGTGTCTGTAACTACTGCATACCCCACCAGATTTTTCCCTGTAGGACCCCTTCTGCATGAGTCATTCACGTAATATGTCACCTCAGCATTATTCAAGGGCATATTTGTAAGATCTTATCTAGGTAAAGCTAACTGTTTATATGAGGTTGACTCAGCAGTATGGTCATACATGAAAGATGTCTAGCAGGAGAAAGGTATGCAACTTTTTTTTGTGGCAGAATTATTGCAACTGCATGAGGCATTCTCAATGTGAGAGGGTGGAATAACACCATTGAGGCTGAAGCCTGTACTGCCATTGCTGCTGCAACTACTGCTTGTACACAGTGAGGCAAAGATTGCACCACTGGGTCTAACTGTAATGAATAGTAAGCTATGGGGCATTGCTTATCCCCATGTTGTTGCTTTAATACTGATGTCATGTACCATTGCTTACAATCTATGGTCTAAAAAAAAGACGTTTGTGATAACTTGGAAGTCTTAAAACTAATGAAGAAGCTATTAACTGCTTCAACCTGCAGAAAGCCATTTTTGCTTTTGTTTTTCATTGTAAAATAATTTGGTACCCAGTTTCAACAAAAATTAGTTGTACCTAGGAAAGACATTATTTCTTTTTTAGTTGTTGGTTTGGGTGCTTGCAAAATTGCTGTTTTTTTCACCTTTTCTCTTTCCCACTATTTAGTATTTTACCTTTACTGAATATCACATATTCCAGGTATTTAACCTGTGTTTTTTTCCCAAAGTTTGTAACTTACTCTTGTTTACTTTGTGTCCTTGTATTACTAAAAATTTTAACAATGCTACTGTATTCACCCTGCACTGCTGCTGGGTGCTGCTAGCAAGATGTCATTTACATAAAGTAAAATTTGACTACCTTCTGGTGGGGTAGACCCTGCCAGATTGCTAGCCATTTTTTTGTGCAAATATTATTGGGCTCTCACAATATCCCTGTGGTAGTCGTGTATATGTATACCTTTTACCCTGAAATGTAAATGCAAACCAATATTGACTATTAGGATGTATAGGTATTGAAAAGAAAGCATTGCTTATATTTACCACAGTAAAATACTTTTGTTGTGGCTTTAAATAATTTAACAAGGTATGTGGGTCTGGCACCGTAGGTGCTTTAGGTATTACTGCATTATTCACAGCTTATAAATTTTGTACCATTTGCCATTTCCCGTTTGCCTTTTTTTTTTTTTTAACAGGAAATAGGGGTGTATTACATGGTGAATCAGGAGATTCTACCAGTACTTCTTTTTTGAGTAATGCTGCTTATTATAGGCTTAATTTCTACTTTTGCATTTTTTTTCAAAATGTATTGTTTTTTCTGTGGTCTAAAAGCTGACTTTGGGGTAATTGTAACTGGTCCTGCTGCTTGAATAAGCCCTACATTTGACTTGCTTGTTGACCACAGAGTTGTTGGAATTTTACACAAGGCCTTTTCTTTTTCTTTTAATAAAAATGCTAATTAGCTGTCCTTACTAGATTGCAAGTGTACAGCTGTATGTGTCTGTGTCAACCAATTCAGTTTTGTTTTCATATCCCTTGTCCTGACATTTTTAAATCAGTCTGTTTTCCCATTTTGTTACCTTTTTTTCTAAGTCTGCCCATTTAAAACTTTTGTTTTTTGTCAAGCTGACATGTGGCAGTCTATTGGACTTATACAATCTCATGAACTCCTGAGGTAATGAACAGCTTACTACACTGTTTCCCTCAGTATTCCAGCATAAAGTTTGTAATATTAATTTGTCAGCAGGATTTTTACTTATATTTTTTATTAGGTCCTGGTGTGCTACAGTAGTATGGAGTACAATGTAACAAGTGCTGCTGATCAGTGTCAAGGGAGGGTACCTTACTGATGGCTACGTTTATCAGTTCTTTGGTTACTGCCCTGGACCAATTATAACTAGGTCCTGGCTGTACCAATAATAGGCTTCACCCTCTGATCACACCACAAGAGCATTCATTTGTCTTTGTGCTTCCATACCCTGCATGGTAGGAACTACTGCTATGCCAAATATTTGCACAAGGTCTTTTCCCAGTAAGTTTACTGGATATTTTTGCAGAAACTACAATTTTACTTTTCTGAGTCATACCTGAAACAGGGTCAGTTATTGCTATATTATGGGAAAGTGGTTCCCTGTATAGCTGTCTATTTGCTGCTTTTACTAATATATAATTAGGTGATTTAGAATGTTTTGGTAACTTGGAGGGGTGTATCAAAGTCCGTGACGCTCCTGAGTCACACAGGAATTTGACCTTTTTTCCCTTCACCAGAAGTGTTACTTCTGGTTTTGTATTTGCTAGGTAGAGCTCCAGGCTCAACAATGCTAAATCTAAAATTTTATTTTCATTTTTATTCTTTACATTTGTTTGTACTTCCTCTATTCCCTCTACTACATTCACATTTTCTTTTTGTTTATTAACCTTTCCTGATGATTTTTGGTTATTATCACTATTATATAGTCAGTCCACATCTCCTTTATCTTCTGTTATTGCTTTCTTATTTTGTTTATAGTCCCTAGCTAGATGCCCTTTCTACCTGACTGTAATACAAATACTTCAGCTTTGTCTTCAACAGTGAAGACTTGTGCCCCTTTTTTTTCTTTTTACTATTAAAGTGTCTTTCAGTACGTCTAGCATACTCAAGTAAGGCTTGCAGCCTGCTTGTTCAGTGATTTATCATATGCCTTGTAATAAAACTACTAACAGAGGCAATGCAACCTTTTAAAAATGTATATATATATATATATATTTTTAATTGTTATTTTAAGCATTTTAATAATCTAGCATAATATCCATCTACTGTCTCATTTTCCTGTTGTAGGCATTAATTAATGCAAGTCCAGTCTACTCTAAGTTTTCATTTTTCAGAGATTCTGTCTGTTAGACCTTTTACTCTGTTGTCTAAAAATGTTTTAGAATTTTTTAAGCTTCTGTTTTTCTTTTGCCTGACGCCCTGCATCAGATTAAAACTTGTTTAAGGAGTTTAACTAGTGAAAGTTTATCTAGTTTACTATTAAATTTATAGTTGTTAACACATTTTGCAAAATATCTCACATTATTTGCTCTTTGTAATTGCATATATTTTGCATCTTCTGTTAGGGGCGGGTCACGTGACCCTTTAGTGCATTCGTTTCCCATGTCTCTGAAAGAAAAAAGAAGAGAGAGAGAGAGAGAGAGAGAGAGAGAGAAAAAACAACAACAGAACTGTTACGTAACCCTTTCTCTTGTACCACGTGGTATTTTTATTCCCCGTATTCACAGTAGTGTCTAGAATGACTGTTTACTTTGTTTTGCTTTATTTCCTGATCTATGACTCAAGATACAATACTTTGACTACCTCTCTTCCTGCTATCACAAACCTTAGCAATAGCACAGTGTAACCTGGTCCCTGATCTAAAACAAAAACAAAGAGAGGAATTTTGCTTACCCGAGCCTCCTGCTTATGTTTGATAGGCTTTTTAGGACCCAGTTTTCCGCCGCCACAGATCAGATAAGTGGACAGCCTCTTTAGGCACGACAATTTAGTCGGAGGTCTTTCCTTCTTCTGCGCAGACTTCAGTACCACCTATATATTCTGACCTGTAGCTTACCAAGGGAATTCCGGTCCGAAGGACCAAGATGTTAAATAAATTTGTTAGAGTCAGACTGTAAAAATCATTGAGTTATTTAAACACAATGTCAATTAATAACAAACAATAATGCAGGAAAGCTTGGATATCTAGATCTAATGTACATTAGGAGGCAAAAAACCATACACAAAGTTTGTATAGAATTTTGACTGCTTTATTGACCAAGACACATTGGTTATATACATTTCATTATCAGTTTTGCCCACCTCACTGGTGTGGCTAGTGACAGGGTCTTTACATCATAGTAATTCATAAAAACTGCTGAGTTTGTGTTTTTCAAAAAGTCCTTTTTCCCATGAGAATGTTGCAGCCTTGCAGACAGCTGGTCAGTCACGATGACCTCCTGAGGATGTAGCCAATTCAAGGTTCTCTGATTAGTTCCAATACAATAGATGTATGTCTTTCTTAAAGTCTCCCTTTGTCTTTCTTGCTTCCAGCTGCGCACTATCAGAGATAGTGCGCACAAGGCTACTCTCCTGGTGGAGGCAGGAAAGAGGACATATATGCGAACAGATTTATTATTTTCTAACTTTGCAAAATAATCTTTACTTGAAAGACATGAGCCAGACTGCATTTGCAAGCTGCCAAGGTCAAATTTCTGATTACACTGCAGCTTGTGCTTCAAGCAATAATATGCAGGTTTATTTCTTCTATTATTCTAGTAAGACAGAATGAAATGCATTACATTATGGATTTGAGTACATTTATTCCTAACTAAAGCACACATTTCTCTATATATTTGATCACACAACTTATATATGTTTGAATGATTAAATACACATCTTCCTAAGCAGCACACATTGTAAATATATTTTTCTAGGCAGCATGTATGTAAATATATTTTCTAAGCAGCATATATAGATTTTTCTAACAGTGGTCAATATTATTTACAAAAATTGGGTGTTGCCATGGGCACATTGTGTGCAAATAGTTTTGCAAATCTGGTGCTCGCGCACTGGAAATAACATGAAATATTCACTAATAGTGAATATAAAGAACAAATTTTTATATAAGCGTTTTGTAGACAACTTTTTTTTACTTTGGACAGGGTCACAATAGCAATTGTTTAGATTTATTATGTTTTTAAATCGAAGTACTAGCTTTTTGAATTTTATGCATGTTGTATCATCAAATAAGGTTGATTTTCTAGATATTACAGTAATTAAAGACAAACATGGTGTCTTTTCAGCACAAATGCATAGGACACCTTGTCGTAGAAACAATGTTCTATCACTTGATCATATGCATCCCTTCCATATTTACAAAAAAAAAATACAAGGTCAAGGAATGTGGATTTCCAGACTAAATAAGGATGAAGATGTATTTTTAACTGATATGAATAAATTTAGACAGGAGTTGATACAACGTAAATACTCATGTAAAGAAATAGATGAAGGATTTAAAGTAGTAATGAATATGAGAGAGACTACAGCAAATCCTTATATGATGGAAATGAATAATAGCTGTGCCAATGAGACAAGTACCACCACCTCTGCTATTAAAAATAAAAAAACAAGAATAACAGTTATAGAAAAGATAGGGTTCCATTAACGATACAATATTCTAGTGATTTTGGGAAGGTTAGAGATATTCTCGATAAAAATTGGTTTATTTTGAGGTCAGATGCAGAAGTTAGAGAAATAGTAGGTGATAAGCCCTGTTATATGTATAAAAATAAGAAAAATTTTAGACGAATACTCTGTCATTCTACTCCATGCACACAATATGAAGGAAGTTACTACGCCTTATTTAATGGCATGTGGCAGATGTAATGTCTGCAATGTGCTAGATTTGCGTAATGTTTTTATACATCCTATAACTCAAACTAGATATAAAATTAAAGTAAATGCTAGTTGTATTAGTAAAGATCTGATTTATTTAGCAGTCTGCAGAGACTGCAACTCCTATTATGTGGGTATGACTAATCTCACCCTTCTAGAAAGAGTTAGAGAACATTTAACAGCTATTCAAAATAGAGATAGTGAAAGAAGTGCTTTGGTAAAGCACATTATAGAACATAATACTCATTCCTTTCAGTTTATGGTTATATGCTGTATAGCTTTAAATCCACGTCTAGGAGACAAGAAAAATATAACTGAGCAAAAAGAATTACATTGGATCATTGAATTGTAGGTTGATAAACCACCTGGTTTAAATGATAGAGCATATTTGGCAGCTAGAAGATTTAAATGAAGGTTTTATAAATGTTTTTTAAAACATTTTAAATTGTATATGATTTATTGGTTATGAATGTACTGTTGACTAATGAAACGTTTTTTGAACTTTAATTGGGGTGGAGTTATTTGTATATAAAGGAAGTGATGTTAGATTGATTTGAAGGTCTGAGGAAGCATCTTGTCGATGTGAAAGTGCTTACCTATTTTTACTGCTGGTTTTCTCAATAAAAGAGTGTTTACAAGTGCCTATTTGTGCTGTGTTCTTCACTGCTCCATCTTGGACATCATATTTTCTCATTGTTATTTGGGGGTCAGTGAAGTTTATCTACAGTGGCTACATTTTTTTATCTTTTACTGGAAACATTATGATTTGTACATGGTCATATTCATGTACATATGCATTGCTCCTATGTAGCTGATTTACTGTCCTCAGGAACACCCAATTAAGCAGATGGTCTGATAAGAAACCTTTACCAGTTTGTTGGAAAACCAGTAGTAACAGCAAAGGGTGTGACAAGCTTAGCTGTCTTAAGCCGAGAGCATTAAATGAAAGCAGATTACTTGCTTTCTGACTTCAACAAAGCAAGTAACATGCATAGGCTGTTGGTTAACAGTGATATGCGAACAAGACATGGTAAAGGACACGTAGCCTTGCTCTTTATTGTTCATATGTACTTTCATGAGAACCATACTAAATTTCAGACTTACATATTTACTTTGAGGGTTATACCTGGCAATATTTAATATGTAATGTTTATATTGCTTTCCCAAAAATTTTCTCTGTTTTGCAAGTGATTTATGTAACTGTTTAAAGATAGAGAGATTGATAGCTAGATTAGAGATAACTAGGTAGCTAAATAGATAAACAGACAAACAAAAGGATAGATAGATTGACAGACAGACAGATAGGTGGCAGTAGATATAAATATAAATGAATGCAGCATGCTTGCATAGCAGACACAAAAGCATAAACATGCCTGCATAATGCATGAAATATGCATATTTCCCTCTAAAGTAACACATACAGTGGGCTTTTGTGGTTAATAAATGAATAAAATAAAAAGGCCATTTTGAGAGCAGTTGTGCTTAATAGAAGTAATTTTTCATTAACTTTTGGAATGCATTTTCCAATATTTGTACAATAATGCTTCAGTATTGTAAAGTGAAGCAATGCATTGTAGAGACTCAGTTGTGGCTGACTACAATGTAAGAGGAGGAGCCATTACATTAACTTTGGAACTTGTAATGAAATGTCTTGATTATGGCAGAATATATTACAGTACATGCAGTTTAGTGTGCTCATTATCCTGCTGCAGATTACACAAATAGTATCTGTTAAAAATAGTTGTAAACTTTGTGATGTTACATATCATGAGCAATGTTATGTACAGTGTCTGCAAAACTGGATCTTGTTTTTTACATTAGGAGCAAAATTTAAATCTCCTAGTAGCCTAATGAATGATGTGTTTTTGAAATGCATGTTTTCTTCATTTTAAATGAAATAATATAGTGGAAAGGAATTCAGAGTACCGTGTTTAGATCATATGTCTTGAAAAACTGCCAGTTTATTTGCTGTTTTATTTAGTATGGGTAACGAGAAAGAAAGAAAGAAAGAAGAAATAAATAAAGAAAGAAAAAGAAATAAAGAAAGAAAGAAAGAAAGAAAGAAAGAAAGAAAGAAAGAAAGAAAAAGAAAGAAAGAAAGAAAGAAAGAAAGAAAGAAAGAAAGAAAGAAAGAAAGAAAGAAAGAAGCCTGTTCAGTCATTTGCCATTATTCAAAGAATTTCTTTTTAAATATTTTGGCATAATTATAAATACTTTGGTTAAATTACCTTATTAAGTCAAACACCGTCTCTTGAATTTCAGCAGCTGGCTACTGATTGGTTGAGTCATGATATATTCTTGACCATCAGTGAGTTTTTAACAAGGACAATCTCACCTGCACCTTCCATGTAGGGGGGCTCTGATCTCAAACCTTTAAACTATAAATACACTGCCTTCAAGGTCACATAAAATTGGAGAAAGTATATTCACAGACACAGTTTGTGCATTTCAATGTCTCACAATGGAGTACACAGACAAGCATCCAGCTGCAAACAAATGTGCCTTGAGCAACTGAACATCAGGTAAATGAAAGATAACTAGATCTACAAGTTTCTGATACAAACATGCCCTAGTTATTCAAACTGGATAAAAAAGCAACTCCCTGTTTCAGAAATACTACATGATATATGCTAAAAATCTAGCTTCTAAAATCTTTAAGAAATGAAATGTTACATAACTTTTCTAAGCTATTTTAAAGCATGTGTCAATCTGCAACTCACTAAATAAAAAAAAAAAACTCAATGTGTCTCCAAATAAAGCCATAAGAGCAAGCATATGTAGACTGTATTGCAAGTATGAAAACAATTACCATAAAATGTTGGCTTCCTGATTTTATAATAAATTCTCATTTTAAACATGAGGAGCAGCCTGCTATGAAACATCAACTTCCTAAAAGCTGACAATCCAAAAGGACTAACAAAATCACCCAAAGCAGAGAAGGGCAAAAAAAAATGTTTGATTTTTTTTTTCAGGAGACTCAGATGAAAGTTATCACTATACTAGTTTTCTGCCAAAGAATAATGCAAAAGGCAAGCAATTCTGCATTCTTTTATTATTAGTGTTTCATACCGTTATACTAAATTATCTGTCTATCTGTCTATATCAAAATTCTCACAGATTATATTGCTTTAAAGTGCAGCTAAAAGTTGCCTTTCACTTCGTCCAGTTTCCAGTAAAATTATTTTCTATTTCATAGCATGCCTGTTGTACAGAAAATAGTAACTTAATTATACCTTCAAGAAACATGCTTCCTAACCTAAGAAACTATAAAGTTAATTTAAGGAGACTTTTTTAATTGTGGCTGCCATAAATGCATTTATTTTTTTTCACTAGATTTTATTAATTTTATTAACTCACCTAAAGATAGTTTATCACCACAACCTATATAGCTTTTGTTTGCATGCATTTTCAAATGGCTTCAGCCACAAAAGACGTTCCCGTTTTAAGTTGTACTAATGCTTTGCTGAAATCTGATAGCATAAAACCAACAAGCTAAATGTAGCTTGGATAAATATATATGAAAGAAAGAATAAAAGCAATGAAATATATAATATACTTTACCATCCTTGAGTTACTGCTTTATTGTCAGATTTAACTGTTGGACTAATGATGTGCCCAATGATCTGCATATGTTGTGCTGTTGGACTAATGATGCACCCAATGATGTGCATATGTTGTGCTGTTGGACTAATGATGTGCCCAGTGATGTGCATATGTTGTGCAGAGTAGAAGGTTTTTTTTTCATCTCATTTTACTTTAGTATGTGAACTTCCTTGCCATCTCCACTGGCTCAGAAGGATAAAGCCCTAATTCTGATCTTCCAGTCTAAGTTCAGCTAATGGCCTTTGAGCAAGTTGGTACTGACCTGATGGAAGAAAGGATTAACAAACTTAAGTCCATTCATCATTCTTGGTTGGAAGGCTAAGGAAGTGCATGTTTGAGCACATAATTCATGGGAGACCGCTGATACATGGTAGTGTATAGAAGAAGGAAACAAAACCATGAATCTGAAGTAGTTAACTTCATTTATCTGCAACTTGTGGGTATTCGGATCCATATCAGATCCGAGCCAGCAACATTTTATCAAGCATCTGCTCCAAACTCCAAGCTTCTCCCCTTACCCATAATCTCTCACCTCTCCTACCTTCCCCCAGATCTTGTTTGCCGCTTCATGCGTACACATCATGGTCTCTATAGCTCCAAGTTGGGTGTAGTAAGTGGAACTTTTGATACTTAAATTAGTGTGTGAGAGTAGTTGTTTGTGACAACCCTTGCTCCCCTTCATCTTGTCGTCGGTTTGTTAAAAAAAAAAAAAAAAAGTAGTTAGAAAGTTTGTGTTTTTTTAAATAGAGTAGGCCTAGCCAACCCCTGAGTGCGTGTGTGTCTAGTTTAGCATTTGGCTGACTGGAGTGTGGTATGGCTGACCAGCCTAAACCAATGTTTAAGAAATGCACAAAGTGTGGCCACAAGCTTTCACCAGCTGATGGCCACACTCTGTGTGTTATTTGCCTTGGCGTTCCCCATCTTAGTTTGCCATGTGCAGTGTGTCCAGGGTTCAATCCTAGAGCCCTTAAGGAGAGGAAGGCGAAACTGGTAGCCAAGGGCCTGCTACCAGTTTCTGCCTTAGAGACGATGGCCTCGACATCGGCTCCTGTAGCCGACCAACCCCTCCCCCCTCAGCCTGGGACTCAACCTCCCCTCTAAGCCTGCTAAGGTGGGGACAAAAGCTACAGATAAGGACAAAAAAGAGAGAGAGATAAAAGGGTAGAGAGGCACTGTAAGCAATCTCCTGAGCGGGAGCCTTTTCCCAGTCCACCTATGAAAGTTGTTAGGACCACTTCTCCTCGGCTCCATTCCCCGAGGTTCTGCCTGGAGCCGATGGAGCCCATGGATCGGAGGCCTTCTTCGAGGTCATCTCACAGGGCCTGATCCGAGTCGGTTGCCTCCTCGTGGTCGACTCAGAATCTATCGGAGCTTGACATTGCATTGACATGATGATGCAGAGATTAATTCGGGCCCAAATCCAAATGGAAATCTTGCCAGGCCCCTCTCCGGCCAGAGAGGGGACCTCTATGCCCTTCTTCCATCCTATATCTCCTTCCCCGATCTGACCATTGGTCTTGGGGTTTATGGATCTGAGTATCCTCGGAGCTGGAGGTTTGGCACTGACGGTTCCTCCAACCATGATGCCAGCCATTACCTTGAGTTCCTTTGATCAGACTTGTTTGGATCCAAGCAACTTTCGGGACCGAGAACAGGGAGCCATATCCGAGTGAACGAAGATGTCTTTGGCTCTGACTTTGTCAGATCCGTGCCATTCCTTTGGAACCCTGGCTACCTTGGCCTCAACCCCGATCCTCATGATGGAGCCGGGGAGAACTTCTTCCTTGTTGGTTGCCAAGGAGGTGCGCTCTCCTTCAGCCTTCGACTTGGTAGAGAGGGTTCTCTCCCAGGGATTGAGATGCCAGCCCATTGCCTTGGACTCTGCCCAGGCTGCCTTGGATTTGGTCATGACTCCCATCAGCTTGTCCCAGGGACAGCCCATGCCAGAGGATCCCCAGGTGGATCCCATCATGGAACCCCCCCCATGATGTACAAGCCCTCTTCAGAGAGTCCCACTGAAGAGGACCCCATAAGCATTCGTGTAAGAGGAGGCACATGGACTCACCCGAGTCACTCACAGAAGATACTGACTTGGATAAAGGTGAGGGTTCCCCCAGGTCACCTCCCGAGGATGTCTCCTTTAAAGACTTCATGGAAATCCTCTGCCAGAGGAGAGGTTGGTCAGCCCCAAAACTTCAATGGACAAGTCAGTACTCTTGGAGGCCTTTGGTACAGGCCTATCCACATCCTGGGTGTCCCCTCCTGCAGTTCCATTAGTGGATCTTATCACCACATGGGCATGGAAGGAGCCTGACACCATAGAGCCAATACCCAAATGCCCATACAGGATCCTTTCTCCTCCCACAGACAGATAGGCTTGGTACAAGGTATCCCCTTTGGATGTTATGGTGGTGGCGGCTGCCACCAAGAGAGAACTGGCTCAAGAAAGTACTTTGGTCGACCCTCCGAACAAAGAGTCTAGGGCAGTGTATCACATTGGGAAGCGAGTCTTTTCTTCAGTGACATTTTCCATATGAGTGCTGAATTATTTGGCAGATGTCATTTGACTACAGCGAGACCTGGTCATGGAATTTGCTGTGTCACCCTCAGAGTCCTTGTCGACAGAAGACAAGCAGCTGTTCTCAGCAAAAATGTCTACTCTGAAATCCATTTTTAACATATCCATGCATCTTCTTTCCAATGCCACAGAAGGAGCGGCTAGCTGAGACTGGCGTAGCTATGAGGCGGCATGCCTGGCTCAGACTCTGTCAATTTGTGGACTCTTTCAAGGCGTCTTTCATGAATGCTCCCTTTGATGGTTCCTCCCTTTTTGGAAGACAGTTCTTGACACCTTAGTCCAGAGCGAGAAGGGTGGGAAGACTCTCTCTGCCATCAGAATCCACTTCTCTAGCCCTCAAAGATCCTTTTCTAGGAATCAGATAGGGCAGAAGAAGATGTGGTTCTAAAAATCTCAGTTTTCCTGGGACACGCAGGACAACTCATCCCCTAGAGGCAGAGGGGGACAAGACAGCCACCGCCCCAGAGACAGAGGGGGTCTGAGGAACTTTGGTTTGAGGGAGACCTTCTCGGACAGACCCGCGCAGCAACCCTAAGGGGTTGCCTGACTGTACTACTCTGGAGACAGTAAGGGGAAGATTGTCATTGCACCTTATGGCTTGGGAGTCCATCACAATGGACCGTTGGGTGCTCCAAATAATATCCAGAGGATACTCCATCCCATTCATCACCCTACCTATACAATCAAAGCACCTCCTGGATGTCCCACCCACTCAAAGGGAGGCCGCAGTGCACAAAATTTCAAAGCTGCTTTGCAATCGGGCCATCAAATTGGTCCCCCCAGATCATTCTGGATTAGGCATTTACTTCAGGTTATTTTTAGTGCCAAAAAAGATGGGGGACCTCAGACCCATATTGGACCTGTCTAACATGAACCTGTCGGTAGCCAAGCAGAAATACCAGATGGTCACCTTACAGTCCATCCTACCTTATCTCCGAGGATGAGACTGGATGTGCTCGATAGACCTCCAGGACACTTACTACCACATCAAGATTTGCAGAATCTCCAGGCGATTTCTTCACTTCCAGCTGGGAGCCAAGTATTTCCAGTTCAGAGCCCTACCCTTTGGTCTCACTACAGCCCCCAGGGTGTTTACCAAAGTTATGGCAGTAGTAGCGGCTCACCTGAGGCTTCAGGGAATTCAGGTGTTTCCTTACCTAGATGATTGGGTCCTCGCTGCTACCACCAAGCATCTACTTTGCATGGCCAGAGACTCCTTCGTGCATCTTGCAGTCAATCTAGGGATCACCATCAACATCTCCATGTCCCGCCTAAATCGACACAGACCTTGGAATTCATAGTGGCATGGTTGGACACTCTACTATTACAAGTTTTTCTCACTCAGGACAGGGTCCAGAACCTACCAGCCCATATGTCAATGATCCTCGGCCCCAGGACACCAATGGTGAGCGACATTCTCCATGCCCTAGGCTCCATGGCAGCAGCAATTTCAATTCTACCATGTGCATGCCTTCACATGAGGGTGCTTCAGTGGACCTTGGCAGTTCAGTGAATTTGGTTAGACCTCCCCATGGACTACCCTATATGGATCAACAGAGCCTGCAAGATTTCTCTTTTTTGGTGGCTCCAATCACTGGAAATCTTGGCAGGTCATCCATTCTTAACATCCCCAGCCCAAGCCACAGTGACCACAGATGCCTCCCAGCTCGGGTGGGGGGGCACTTTTTGGGAAGGACGGTCCAAGGCACTTGGTCCCAAACTGAGACCAGATTGCATATCAATGTTCTGGAGATGAGGTCAATGCTTTTAGAGTTGCAAGCCTTTCACACTGTTCTCCCACCGGGGACGATTGCAGTTCAATCAGACAACATGTCCGTTGTCTGGTACATAAACAAACCAGGAGGGACCAGATATTACCCTCTGTACTGCGAGGCCATGAGAGTGTGGGAGTGGGAGATTTCCACCAGTCGGTTTCTGATTGCAATGCACCTCCCGGGACACTCCAACATTTTAGCAGACAGATTGAGTCGGGCTATTCTAATGCCATATGAGTGGTGTCTGAAACAGTCAGTAGCAGAGGAAATCTTCCTAGCGTGGGGCCACCCTTGCTGTGATCTCTTTGCATCTCCTTCCAATGCGAAGTGCAGTGAGTTTTTCACTCTGATCCCTTCCCCAGGGGACTCCCCCAGAGACGTTCTAGTCCATGCTTGGCCTCCAGGGTTACTTTATGCCTATCCCCTGCTACCTCTAATTCCGAAGTTTCTTCAGAAAGCTTATCGACTGGGGTGCAAAGTGATCCTCATTGCCCCGTTCTGGCCTCGTCAAGTGTGGTTCCCCTTCCTCTGGTCTCATGCTCTAATTCCTCCATGGATTCTGGATCCCTGCCCAGATCTCATATCCCATCCCTCAAGCATCAGTCTGCTCAGCCTGGACAGACTCAAGTTGATGGCTTGGTTGCACCAGTTCCCCTGATCACTAGGACTCCCAGTTTATCATCTTCAGTAAAGAGTATTCTGGTGGCATCCTTCAAACCTTCCACTCGGAAGGTTTATCGCAGCAAATGGAAACGCTGCTCTATTTGGGCTTCTCAGAGAAACATAGATCCATTTACTGCCACAGTTCCTGCAGTGTTGGAGTTTTTGTCATATATTTTTCAACAAAGGGCTAGTTCCTCCACAGTGAAAGTACAACTGGCAGCCATATCTAATTTTCATATCAGCAAAAATTTGAATGCTCTGGCCTCCTTGAGATTGTGCAAGGACATTCTAAAAGCTACTTTTCTCTTGCGTCCCCCGGTTAAGAATTCTGTCCCTCCTTAGGACCTTTCTCTAGTTCTGCAGGCATTGGTGGCACCCCGTTTTCAACCAGCAGCATTAGCAGACTTAAAATATCTGTCCTGGAAGGCAGCCTTTTTAGTGGCCATTACTTCAGCTAAAAGGGTTTCTGAGATCCAAGCTTTGTATGCCATGCCCCCCTACTTGAATTGTCATAAAGACAGGGTTTTGCTTCGCATGAACCCTTCTTTCTTACTGAAAGTGGCTTCTGAATCTAATATTAACCAGATGATTAATCTGCCTGTGTTCTTTCCAAATTTCCAGAACAAGGGTGAATATAAGCTGCACTTGCTAGATGTTCATAGACAGCTTCATTTCTAGTTACACAGGACTAAACAATTTTGCAAGTCTGACCAATTATTCGTGTCCTTTTCTAGACCATTTTTGGGCAAGGCCATTTCCAAGGTCTCCTTAGCCAGGTGGATTACACAATGTATACTGCCAATCTATAAGGATAAAGACCTATCCCCACCTGGACCTATTAAAGCTCATTCCACCAGATTTATGGCAACTGCAGCTGCTTTTTGGTCTAGGGTTTCTCTGGATGATATCTGTGCAGCAGCGACTAGGGCAAGGTCACATACATTTATGTCATTATAAGATGGATTTGATCTCTAGAGGGAGAGCATCCTTTGGCTATGCGGTGCTCAGGAATATCCTTCCATTAGGGCCTCCCAGGAGTTTTGGTATATACAGTCTACAGTAAAATTGTTGGACTTGTGTGTAACGACCCACCCTGGACCAGTAATCAAGGAGTGCATGTAATTGCATGCACACAAGGTACTGCATTATTAAAATCATTCCCTATCAGCACATCTGCACAGATATCCTCAAACATACCTACTTGCTCGCTTCCTTTTCCACCTTCCCAGTCAAGGTGAACCCTAGTCAAAGGTATTTGGAATGAGGTCCCTCCTAAAGCTCTGACTGGAGTAGACTGCCCAAGCAAGTAGTGCTTCTCTGTAACCATTGCAGGCTTCACAATGGTTAGGCCAGAGGCTGTCTCCCTCTCTCTTAGCAGTGGCCTGTTTCCCATCTAGGATATAACCTGTTGTTGTAATTTGGTGCCCTTGTTGTCACCAGACAACTTACTGTTGGTGTTCTGTCATTCCCACTTACCAACTTCCCCACATTTTATTCCCTACCTTGCCTCTGTGGACATCTATATGTTACATGGCCCCGCTGATTACATTTAAAACCTTTATCCATTGATTCTGGCCATGTACCTGAACTAGTGGCTTCCCCTATTACTGCCAGACTCTGTTGGGGCAGTTTAGGCTGCCCACCATGAGTTCCCTTAGACCCATGTGCAGAACTGGGTATCCCTTTCCTTTGCAGTGATGCCCTGCTTGCTAGGTATATTTTCCCCAATTCATCTGTGGCATTGTATTCTCTATCTGCCAACCAGATTCACATGTCCTCAGGTAAAGTGCTAAGGGCCTGTTCCCTCAACAAAAGATCTATCAGCCCTTTATAAGTAGTAACCTGACACCCAAGGCCAGTCTAGTTGTCCTCCTGGTTGATGGTCTGTGAAGGATCTGTCGTTAAGGCTGCAATGATTTCTCCTTTAGTTAGGTTGCCTGCCCCAGTCCTTTGGCTTGGCACATCTCACCCAACAGGTTTCTTGTGTGCTTCCCATAATCCTCCGCTGACATCCTTGACTGCTCTCTCTGACTAACAAAACTAACAAAAAAATAAATATTGTGATATGAAACTCTGAACATCTACCATGTGGTTGCTTGAGAGTACAAACACCTTCTTTAGTGATCACTGTTTACAGGCTACATAATTTCAATATCTACACCACTGAATCCCGGTATGTGATGTGGTGACCCCACCACTGCCAACTAATATGCAATTTCCCTTAAGACGACACTTAGTCTGGGGTTGGTTTCTCCCACTTTCTCCAGATCCCCAGTAAGTCTCCCCACAGGCACAGCTGAGCTCTCAGCTGAGTGAACAAGTCTCAAGACATCCAGTACTTTCTCTGTCCAACCAGTGCTTAATATCCCTGCCCAAGTAGCTGACACACGCACTCTTTGAGGTTTGATTTAACACACACACACACACACACACACACACACACACACACACACACACACACACACACACATGCATGCACACACACATGCACACACACACACACACACACACACACACACACACACACACACACACACACACACACACACACACACACACACACACACACACACACACACACACACACACACACACACCTGGGAGAGGCTGGCACAGGTTTACTAGCTATGCCCCCTTCTGCTCAGACTATAAGGTAGTTATTGCTGCCACCAGTTATTCCTTATCAGCTAGTTTAAGGCCCTTAACAAATGGTATCCAATCTTACTGTGTAATATGGTAGTTTGACCAAGAGCAAGGCTATTAGGAATGGCCCACACAGTTTCACCAGATAGATATGCAGGTACTCTCAAAACTTAAATATCTCCACACAAATCAGCCACAGTGAAAGGTTTAAATGCATTTAATAATAAATAATAAAAGAACAAGACAATACTAAATATATATTCACAGTGACATCAGAGTTCAAAACCACAGGAAATGTTTAAAACAACTTTGCAGGACAGTCTTGAATAAATAAAGGAAAACATCTAAACTAAGCTTTACTATATTCCTGACTGTATCCAAGACAATTACTATAACTTAAGAACTTACTAATAGAGCAAGACAGATGTGGTGAATGGATCATCTAGTTGTTCGGTCCAAGGCAGAATGCAGAATGCAGAATGTTCTGTCTCACTAAGAGACTTCTCAGATTAATATCTTAAATATTACTGCTGGGATAGCTTGCAGAATGACATCATTTCTTGTCATCTGACTCCTAGTTCATAGGTCAAACAAACATTGATGAAGCTGACAGTATTTAGCATTGACCTGTAAATATATACAGACAAGGGCTTCTCCTCAGATTTCTGGCAGATGCTGGAAGTCATAATAGAATTGCATTCCTTCATGCTTTCAAGACTAATAATTAATTCACATTAATTAATTAATTTCTAAAAGCTACTTTTCTCTTGCGTCCCCCGGTTAAGAATTCTGTCCCTCCTTTGGACCTTAGTCTAGTTCTGCAGGCACTGGTGGCACCAACTTTTGAAACAGCAGCGTCACTAGACTTAAAATTTTTGTCCTGGAAGGCAGTCTTTTTAGTGGTCATTACTTCAGCTAAAAGGGTTTCTGAGATCCAAGCTTTGTCTGCTGTGCCGCCCTACTTGATCTTTCATAAAGACAGGGTTTTGCTTCGCATGAACCCTTCTTTCTTACCGAAAGTGGCTTCTGAATCTAATATTAATCAGATGATTAATCTGCCTGTGTTCTTTCCAAATTTCCTGATCAAGGGTGAATATAAGCTATACTTGCTAGATGTTCATAGACAGCTTTGTTTCTATTTACACAGGACTAAACAATTTCGCAAGTCTGACCAATTATTCATGCCCTTTTCTAGACCCTTTTTGGGCAAGGCCATTTCCAGGGTCTCCTTAGCTAGGTGGATTACACAATGTATACTGCCAGTCTATAGGGATAAAGGCCTATCACCACCTGGTCCTATTAAAATCATTCTATCAGATCTATGGCAACTTCTGCTGCTTTTTGGTCTAGGGTTTCTCTGGATGATATCTGTGCAACAGTGACCTGGGCAAGGTCACATACATTTATCTTATTATAAGTTGGATTTGATCTCTACAGGGAGAGCATCCTTTGGCTTTGCAGTGCTCAGGAATATCCTTCCATGAGGGCCTCCCAGGAGTTTTGGTAGTTGGGGACTCTGTCCCACAGGTTGCAGATAAATGAAGTTAACTACTTCAGATAAAGAACTTATGTACTCAGCATAATGCTCCATCTGAGTAGTTATACTTTATTTTCTGCAACTTTCCCTCCCTCCTTCCCCCGGACCTGTTCTAGGTTAATGTTATTGAGTTGCTAATAGTTTGGTTAGTGGCAAACTCGATCTGAGGGAAGGTAGGAGAGGTGAGGGATTATGGGTAAGAGGAGGAGCTTGGAGCTTGGAGCAGATGCTTGATAAAATGTTGCCGGCTCAGATCCGATATGGATCCGACTACCCACAGGTTGCAGAAAATGAAGTATAACTTCTCAGATGGAACGTTATGATGAGTACATAACTTCGTTTTACATTCCATGCTGAGGAGTGAATGCCAATTTCAAGGACCACTATGGATCTCTCTTTGGATTCTACTAGCATGTCCAGAGGATTGACAGGTCTAGTCAAGGAAAAGCCTGAATGATGGATTCTGTAGTCAGATGTCACCCACTGGGTAGTAAGGAATCAATTGCTAGTAGAGAAAGTGATGATTGTCAGGCATTAAAAAGAACAAAAAAGACTATCTTGACATCCTTGAAGAAATTATTTAAGCTATTTCTAAGCTTGTAGAGAAAGTATGCTCTTAGCATAGCCTTGTTACAAATGTCAATAGAGAGTGTAAAGTCTTTTTTTCAAGGGGATGCAGGTTACGTGATTGAAAGTGAGATTCAGTGTTGTTTACTCTTTGATCATTATTTGCTGAAGGCAGTCATCTCAAAAGCAGAAACTGCAAATATCTGTGGGTTGCATCCCTGCAGCTCCAAAAAAAAATAAGTAAAATAATCAACTGCAACATCACTACATCTCTGAGGAAATGATGGTCCCTCAGTGTGTTGAGAAGGACACTTTTGCTAAGCAGCTATTGCTGAAGTGTTATTCAGTGACTTTTACTTTTAGAAAATATCAGACTACTCTTCCAAATGTTACAGTTGAATCATCACATGCTTTAAAATTTCTTCTTATCATGAATACATTTGAAACAGTCTTATGAATGCATGTTTATATACAGTCTACAGTAAAATTGTTGGTCTTGTGTGTGACGATCCACCCTGGACCAGTAATCAAGGAGTGCATGTAATGGCATGCACACAAGGTACTGCATTATTAAAATCATTCCCTATCAGCACATCTGCAGATATATCCTCAAACATACCTACTTGCTTGCTTCCTTTTCCACCTTACCAGTCAAGGTGAACTCTAGTCCAAGTTATTTGGAATGGGGTCCCTACTAAATCTCTGACTGGAGTAGATTGCCCAAGCATCTAGTGCTTCTCTGTAACCATTGCAGGCTTCACAATGGTTAGGCCAGAGGCTGTCTCCCTCTCTCTTAGCAGTGGCCTGTTTCCCATCTACTAAGATAGGATATAACCTGTTGTGGTAGTTTGGTACCCTTGTTGTCTCCAGACAACTTACTGTTGGCATTCTGTCATTCCCACTTTCTGGCTCCCCCACCTTACCTCTGTGGACATCTATATGTTACATGGCCCCATTGATTACCTTTAAAAGCTTTATCCATTGATCCTGGCCATGTACCTGAACTAGTGGCTTCCCCTATTACTGGCGGACTCTGTTGGGGCAGTTTAGGCTGCCCACCATGAGTTCCCTTAGACCCATGTGCAGCACTGGGTATCCCTTTCCTGTGCAGTGATGCCCTGCTTGCTAGGTATATTTTCCCCAACTCATCTGTTGTATTGTATTCTCTATCTGCCAACCAGATTCTCATGTCCTCAGGCAAAGTGCTAAGGGCCTGTTCCCTCACCAAAAGATCTATCAGCCCTTCATAAGCAGTAACCTGACATGCAAGGCCAGTCTGGTTGTCCTGGTTGGTGGTCTGTGATGCAGCTGTGGTTAAGGCTGCAATCATTTCTCTTTTAGTTAGGTTACATGCCCCAATCCATTGGCTTGGCACATCTCAGCCAACCGGTTCCTTGTGTGCTTCCCATAAGCCTCCACTGATATCCTTGACTGCTCTCTCTGACTAACTAAGCTAACAAAAAAATAAATATAGTGATATGAAACTCTGAACATCTACCATGTGGCTGCTTGAGAGTACAAACACCTTCTTTAGTGATCACTGTTTACAGGCTACATAATTTCAATATCTACACCACTGTAATGTGGTGACCCCACCACTGCCAACTAATATGTGATAACACGCCACTGGACCAGTAATCAAGGTACCTCAATCCTCACCACATGCGCCAGTGGGGGATGTAGACTGGGAGGATGTCAAGTACACGCACAGCATTTCCAGATGCTGCTCTCTGCATCAAGTGCAATTTCCCTTAAGACCACATTTAGTCAGGGGTTGGCTTCTTCCTCTTTCTCCAGATCCCCAGTAAGTCTCCTCACAGGCACAGCTGAGCTCTCAGCTGAGTGACCAGGTCAAGACCTCCAGTACTTTCTCTGTCCAACCAGTGCTTAATGTCCCTGCCCGAGTAGCTGACACACACACTCTTTCAGGTTTGATTTAACACACACACACACACACACACACACACACACACACACACACACACACACACACACACACACACACACACACACACCTGGAAAAGCCTGGCACAGGTTTACTAGCTATGCACCTTTCTGCCTAGACAATAAGGTAGTTATTACTACCACCAGTCACTCCTTATCAGCTACTTTAAGGCCCTTAACAATGGTATCCCATCTTACTGTGTAATACGGCAGCTTGACCAAAAGCAAGGTTATTAGGAGTGGCCCACACAGTTTCACCAAATAAATATGCAAGTACTCTCAAAACTTAAATATCTCCACACAGATCAGTCACAATGAAAGGTTTAAATATATTTAATAATAAATAATAAAAGAACAAGACAATACTAAATATATATTCACAGTGACATCAGAGTTCAAAACCACAGGACATTTTTAAAACAACTTTGCAGGACAGTCTTGAATAAATAAAGAAAAACATCTAAACTAAGCTTTACTATATTCTTGACTGTATCCAAGACAATTACTATAACCTAAGAACCTACTAATAGAGCAAGGCAGATGTGGTGAATGGATCATCTAGTTATCCGGTCCAAGGCAAAATGCAGAATGCAGAATGCTCTGTCTGACTAAGAGACTTCTCAGATTAATATCTTAAATATTACTGCTAGGATAGCTTGCAGAATGACATCATTTCTTGTCATCTGACTCCTAGTTCATAGGTCAAACAGCCATTGATGAAGCGGACAGTATTTAGCATCTACCTGTAAAAATATACAAACAAGGGCTTCTCCTCAGATCTCTGGTAGATGCTGGAAGTCATAATACAATTGCATTCCTTCATGCTTTCAAGACTAATAATTAATTCACACTAAAGACAATACAGAAAGGTTCCTAGTACATACATTGTGTCTCTTGATGCACTGAAAACTGAAAGATACCATCTTTTATGGTTTAGCCATAAAGTGATTTGATTTCGGTTGTTTTACTAGACTGAGGTTAACCTCCTGTATCCCACTTTCCACTGTTAAAATATATACATTTCAATATTTACAATAGTGCATGTACATTTCTTTTCTCTTCCAGCAGGGCCCACTATGGTTACATTTCAAACAGCACTTTGCAAATACCTTTTCAACACACACGTCTGTACAAGCAGTTTGATATACATGACATACAGGTCTAATACTTTTGTAACACAAGCATCTTGTATAAATCATTTCGATATTCACCAGCAACATATAATTACTTTCAAAATTCCAGCTAGCTGGGCTGGCAATATCTCATTTTGTCACATGGTGCAAAAGTACAAAATTAATGGCAGATTTATATTTTGTGCTGCACTAACGTATGTGCTATTTTCTAAGTGAAAATTGCACTATAGGAAGTAAAGTATCTAGGTCATATTTTATAAGGTTCATTGTAATACTCAGTGTTCTTTGGGGGGGGGTCTTGGAAGGAAGGGTATCATTTTCTGTGTTGTTATAAATATGCAGAGATTTTCATAAAATATCATGTACTTAGAGTTAATATATAGTTACTAACTTTGGCCCCATAAGCCTGACTAGCTTAGTCTGCAAGGCTATGGAGAGGATCATCATGGAGCTCATAAACAAAGACATTGGGGACCTACAGACACTAGATCCTACCCAGTTCGGCTTTGTCAAGGGCATATCCTGCCTTTTGAACCTGGTTGACTTCTTCGAAACAGTTACCAAAGCCATAGAATAAGGGAAGGTAGTCCACACAGCCTATCTGGACCTTGCAAAGGCATTTGACACAATACCCCACTCGGGCATCATAGATAAGCTATCCAGCTTAAATATAAACCCCTAAGTCACAAGATGGGTTGCAAACTGGCTCAAAGACAGAACCCACAGAGTGAGAGTTGCTGGAGCCATGTCAGACTCGAAACCGGTCACAAGTGGCATCCCACAGGGTTCTGTCCTGGGACCACTCTTGTTCGGTATATACTTTTCCGAGGTACAGGCAAACGTGGGAGGACTATGGCTCACCAAGTTTGCAGACGACTGCAAACTGGGTGCCATAATCAACTCTCCTGCTCACACAAACATCCTTCAAAAAGGTCTCACAGAGACAGATAACTGGTGCCAGCGCCATGGTTTAAAGCTAAATGCCAAAAAATGTATAGTCATACCCTTTGGCAAAAACAATGTGCCCACAAATTACCACATAGGCAGAAACCCATTAAGTACAGAGAAAGTTATTAGGGACCTGGGGACCCAAGTTGATAGCAATCTCTCCTTTGAAAACCACATTGCCAAAGTGGTTAGAAAGTCCTTCTACATAGCCCACCTCATCACGAAGGATTTCACATCTAGATCAAGAGAGGTAATCGTGCCCCTTTATTCATCCCTCATCAGGCCCATCATAGAATACAATGCCCCTTTTGGGATGTACCTTACCCGACACATGCAGCAATTAGAAAGATCCCAAAAGTATCGCACCAAGAGGATCAAGGGTCTCAAACAGATGCCATATGCTGCTCGGTTAAAAAAACTCCAGCTCTACTCAGTTGCATACCGCCTACTTCGAGGCGATCTATGCCTGACATACAAAGCTATGTCAAATCCAGAATTAATGGACATGCTCCACCAAAGTAAATCTAAATCCCTTAGAGCCACATGCTCGAGGGACTTGAACCTCAGCACAGAAATAAATAGAACTTGCTGGAGGGACAGGTTCATAATCCAGAGGCTCCCTTCGCTCTGGAATAGAATTCCAGTTCATGTGAGGCAGAGCACCTCACTG